>NW_027526422.1:122865980-123225980 GCF_048455015.1 Haemaphysalis longicornis
ATGCCGATCTCTATGAGCCCGCATTACACATGGGGGCGGGGGGGGGGGGTAGACACAGCCACTGCGTCAAGCTACCGGCATCGCGACACCTGCGAAAGTGCGCATACAACACGATGACTTATCGCGCCCGGTAGCCAGAATTCAACAGATCAGGCACCCCAAACTACAATGAATCGGAACAGCAGCTATACTTGTGGCAGTGAAACATACAAATATTCCGCCGCAATCGGGAGACCTGCAGCATTTCCTAAACCCCCCATAAAAAATATTAAACGCCCATTGTGGTAGCACTACGTCTACCGTGTGACTACTACGCACAACTACGTCGGTACCACCACCACCGGCACCGTGGCAGCGGACAACTACGACTACCAGCGTGTCACGGCCATGCTACGGGTACGACACGCCAGCGCCGGAGACAGCGGTAGGCCCGTCCGCTAGGGACTTGGCATTATATGACCATTGCTGTTAGGATTGTTAACATGGACGTTGTATAGACTGGAACTAGGACGGGTTGCGTTATTAGGAACTTCATTGTAGTGACTTTTGGTTTGGTTTAAACAAATTGAACAAGTGTGCGAGGCTGGATTCATGATTACAAACAGAGCAAGAGACAGGACGAGGAAACTGACAAGGACAAGGCAGCGCCCGTCCTTGTCAGTTTCCTCGTCCTGTCTCTTGCGCTGTTTCTAATCATGGTTTGGTTTGTTGGCTTTTCTGGGTTTTTGTTAATGAATTAGTATGTGGGAATTTCGTTGGTTGAGTTCTTTGGTTGCTTTATTGTTTATTTTGCTTAGGGGTTGTAGTTGTGCATAATAAATGTGTGCTGTGGTACACGTGCCAACGATTCTCCCGAGTTCATTCTTCTGAGCTGGTCGAGACGTGCCACAAAACGTGAGAAACAATTGGCGAGCCTGCCAGGATAGATTTATCCTCACCCACGATATTTACATCAGGCCCAGTCACGTGTCTTACCAGCTGCGAGAATGGATTTCGGAAGGTTGTTGACGTTGCTTCATTAGCGTGGTTTGAACAAGAAGCAGTTTATTGAATTGTTGGAAGAAGAGTCTCATGAATAAAATGAAAGGTCAGAGGTGGAGGAAAGAAGGTTTTTGGCAGAGGAAAGAAATTTTGAGGCGGAGAAAAGGAGGATTGAGACGGAGAAAAGAAGCATTCAGGAGGAGAAAGGATTGAGGAGAAAAAGAGAGAAATTGAAGTAAAACGGGCAGAGTTACAGAGAGAACATGCTGAATAAAACAGTGGCTTGAAAAAGGGACAAGCAAAAAGAACGCTGGACGCGCCGGACGTGAGCCTGAAGGAACGCGGGTCGCTGACCTATACGAGGCGCGTGAGGAGGAAATCACGCAGATCTGCGAAGGCGCAGGAAGACGTGCGCTTGATAGACCACAGGTGGCAGATCACGATAAGGCCGCGAGTAAAAATCAACTCAAAGAAAACGATTGGTTCTTCAGAAAACCTGCTGAGGAGAAAGGCGCGTTCGTAGCGCGAGGCAGTGAACTGGCCGGGCGTGGCTCAATCGCTGGTCAGCCGCTTGGAGGTGAGCGCACCGGGAACGGGCCGGACGAGGACAGCTTTCTGTCGCCTTGTAGCGCAAGAGACTTAGTTGATTGTATGGTCTCCGAAATATTAACAAGTATAAATGGGGCGTCTGCTATACGAAGCGCAGGGAATAGCGTCAGACCAGAAGGCCTTAGTGGTGGTTCTTCCCAAATGCCTGTGTGTAAGGAGAGTAGCTTTTTTGCTCATAAGACCAGGGCAAGTTTAGAAGCTATTAAGTCGGACACTTCGGCATTGGAGGCTATTACAAAGGGCAAAAGTGTACAGCCGCGTAACAAGCTTAATGACCAACTGGAACTGCGCCCTCAGTCCAACATCTGTAACGTCGATGAAGAGCTAGATCTACAGAAGTGTGACAGGGAGGCAGTGCAGGGGTGAGTGATCCCGGGCAGAAGGACGTTAGGAGCTTCGGATAAGCAAGAGTAGGGACACGGCTGTAAGGAAAAGCCTGCAAATATACAAAAAAGTAAGCTGTGCAGAAAATCACAGTCGTTCAGCAGTAGGCCGGATGCAATATACAACAGGAATACCAAATTGAAAGGCGATCTGGCTCTAAATGTTGCCCAGACAAGGCGCGCAGAAGGTCGGATGAACAGAGGAGGTGCCAAGATGAGACAGGGTGAGAAAAACGCCCACAGTGACCACGAGAAGGGTACCTCACGACAAAGAGGTGACGCGCTAAGGAGCTTGGGAGCTCGCAGGGGGCAAAAAGCAGCGCGCAAGCGCAGAGTGGCAGGTGGAATTGTAATGCGGTGGTTTCTAGCGTGACCATCGACCCAGGCTGTGTGCCACCGACACACGAGCAATATGAAGGACGATAGTTGTGATAACCGAGTGGATTGTGTAGCAAAGGGTGCTGAATGGAAGAGGCGGAAGAAGGTGAAGATGAAGCCGTAGGTGAACGAACCCGGTTGAAATCATGGAGTCGACTTGGCCAGAAATAGGACACATAACGGTGACGAAACAAGTTTTGTATTGTGGTGCAGCATTAGGGATATGAATGAGTGAGTGACAAAGTTCCGAATGAGAAATAGGGATGTCGAATATTAGAAAATTGATGGCTTTGATTCGGTGATGTCATCGAACAGATTGTATGAGTAGAGTGGTGTAAGTGCATGACGTGGAGATATAAAAAAAGTCATTGCATAGTGCGGATTGAGGGTGAGGAGGAGGAGAAACGTTTGTTTGTGTGTGGATTGGGAAAGAGTGTTGTCGAATCCGAGATCATTGAAGCGTTTGATTGCGCTGACGTGTTTGTGACGGTATTTGTGTAGACTGCTGTCTGAGAAACAATGGGTGGGCAATAGAAGCGGTAAAAGTTGTGTTAACACTACGTGTGGGTTCCGTGAAGGGCACTAAACTAAAAACAAGTGATAAAAATGAAAGAAATGGAAGTGAGGTGAAGGGTGAAGTGACAAGTGCGAATAAAGAAGTGAGCAGGGGTGGTGAACAGTGGACTGCGTGAGTAGATTTGTGTGAGACATGATTACTAGGGGGTTTGTAAAGTGATGAAGGGTGTGTGGACAAAATATGGTGTGTAGAAAGAAGTGAACTGTAGAGTGATGAACAAGTAAACGATTGTGTGTAATGTGGGTTGTTGTGTGTGAGTAGTGAACAGTGGTGGTGATCAGAAGATACATCGTCGACAAGTGAGCAGTATTTTTGGGAAAAAAACTCTTGAAGAGGGGGCGAAGAGGGCGGACCAATGACGAGGTGACGCGATGGAGGCACGTGGAGAAATAACCAATGTGGTGGTGACCCGTGCGGCGGACACGGGCACAGCGAATGAAGAGTGCCGCGACGGCCGGGCAGAGGCTATTTATTCCCGGGGCACAGGCCGGGAGAGAGGGAGATCAGAAGAACGCCACAGCAGGAAGGTCAGGTGGCACGAGTCCGAGGAACAAGCCGGGGGTACGAGGCCACGCCATCGACCAGAGCCACGTCATCCTGGGCCGGAGTGGACCGACGTTGCATCGGCTCCTACTTCCGCGTCGTACCACCAACCTGCGCTTTGGTGGCGCCAGCGGCGACGGTCGGGCGCCTGCGTACAGCGAGCATGCACCGTCAACTAACGCCTTGGCGGTCCCCACGCGGCGACGTTTCCGGAGCTCCCTGGTGCTACCTGCTTCCATGGTGACGGCCCCGAGGCCAGGGGTTGCTTCCTGCTAAGAGGGCTACCACGAGGGGTAGCTGAAAAGCGGTCCACCGTGTGACTACCACGCACAAATACGTCGGTACCACCACCACCGACACCGCGGCAGCGGACAACTACGATTACCAGCGTGTCATGGGCACGCTGGTCAGCGCCGGGGACAGCGGTAAGCCCGTCCGCTAGAGACTTGGCATTATATAACCACTGTTGTTAGGATTGTTCATATGGACGTGGCATCGACTGGAACTAGGACGGGTCGATTTATTAGGGACTTCATTGTAGTTACTTTTGGTTTGGTTTGCTGACTTTTCTGGGTTTTTGTTAAGGAAGTATTATGTGGGAATTTCGTTGTTTGAGTTCTTTGGTTGCTTTGTTGTTTATTTTGCTTAGGGGTTGTAGTTGTGCATAATACATGTGTGCTGTGGTAAACGTGCCAACGATTCTCCCGTGTCCATAATTCTAAGCTGGTCGAGACGTGCCACAAAACGTGACAACGTCTCCCCAGCCCTGTGGTCCGACGTGGCAGCAAGCCCTCACCGGTTCGTCATTTCTTTGTGGATGTCGCCGCTGCAGGCCGGAGTTCACCAAACCCATCACTTACATCCGTGGTGGCAAGAGCTTCTTCCCTGTATATTCTCGTCACATCGTTCATCTTCACCGAACTCATGATATTACCGTGGCGCCGACCGGGTCGGTCGTCTTCGAGGAGGGGGTGGTGTTACGCCACCAAAGACGAGGAATACGACAGCGGCGTGTAGTCTCCCTGCGAGAATCTGCGACGACGACGAAGCTGGGTGGGGCATGTTGCCTTGCTTGGTCTCACCCATGGTCACCTTGTACATATACGGTGTGTAAATAGATCGTTCATCACCTTTCGCCATGGCTCTCCTCATCACTTCTGCCACCCCGTTGCAATAATAAGGAAAGTCCTAATCTGTATTTGTAGGCACTGGAGCGAGTGACAGGAAATATCATTAAAGGTATCTGCAAGGTCAATTTGAGTTAACTCGACATTACCCTTGACAATTTTTAGTGACAGGCTAAGGCAAGCGACCAAGTAAAGAGTTCATTATTTTCCAGGTGTCTTAGAACTCTTTGCTGCAACAAGAAGTATATTAATGTAGTTCGGTTATTTAGAAGCGCGTAGTCCTTGTGTAAATGATATACAAACTCTTTAAATTTCCTTATTGCATCCGGGTCCTTCCTAGAAAATAATCTGTGATGTGTTTGGCTTCTTTTTTACAAACCTGAATATTTCACCAGTTACCCATGGCTTGCGCGCCATTTTTAACTGTGTGAAATTTTAAGAAGAAACTGACGATAACAAATGTTGGTGAATTTAGTCATGAAGTTTTCATAGGCCTACTCAGGGCTGTCATCTTCTAGCACGTTGTTCCACCTAACATTGCCCAGTTGTTCTCCGAATATATGTTTAACGTGAATTCCTTAATCAATCGATAGGACGAGTCTCGTTGTATACACACAGTGGCCTTGAGGTTCTGTCAGCACATTGAAAAATCGGTAAATGGTCACTTTTGGCGTAGGTATTGACAACACCGACTGAGGTACACGTATGAAACTAGGTGATGAGAAGATCAAGTATTGTTTGAGAGCCTGGAGTTATTCTATTAAAATGTTATGATATTTACATAGGAATTCATTCTAAGTAGCCGCCTAGTTTTTTGGAACGATTCGCATAAAACGGCTGATATCCAGGCATCACAAACACGTCAAGCTCAAGGGTGAACCAGGTTTTATAAAAAAATGCGGTGTCAAAACGCATGTTTACTTCATTGAAAAAACACTCCAAATGCTTGTACTTGCTTTTACCTGAGTGCAAAGTGAAATGAATGCTAATAAAACCGGAACGAATGCTACTTCTTAGGTATTTTTTATTTCCTTCGCAGAAACGTTTTTGTCACGCGAACAAATTGGCGTGCCTAAAAAAAGGTGAAAGCAAGTGGGAACAAAGCAAGTTATACAAAGGAAGAACGCTACAGCGGCCAACAACCAGGCAACTGCGCCTCGGGGACGGAATTTGTCTGTTTGTCTCATTGTAAGCTGCATTCTTTGTGTCGTGCCGAAACTATCATGCGAAGATATAAAGACAGTTTAGTTTGCTACAGCTTGGGTGAAGGGTGGTTGTATGACATCGGATACTGTTCGCCGTTTCAGCCATATACCACAGAAAGGTCGATAGGCTTAAAAAGAGTAGGGTGTATTTGCTTGCTCTATGAGAATACTGCTTCTAGTCGACTTTATTGCTCTGATTAGATAACAAGGGGTAGGCAAGCTGGTGATGGTGCGACCGTGCGATTCTTTAGTGGATCTTGTTAGGGTCCAGTTCATGTTTCATGATGACTGTTGGAGAATTATCCGATTTGTTTGCGTTTATCTTTCCGCCCCGTCACCAAACATACTTCCACCCATTCGCTTTTTTCTCAGCAACCACCATGCCAGGAATACGCTTCAGCATGGGAAACAGGTGATCATTTACCGAAACCGGTGCAGCTTAAGAGTTGCCAGAATTCCCTTTCTTGAGGCGCAGTTTTCTGGCTTTCTTGATGCGAGCAACCCTCTTCTGTCGCTTCGCATATTTCACCACGATACCGCTAGGCTTTACCTTTCAAGGTACTCGGTGAACGTCCTCAATGTGTTCAGCCTCAATGGTGACACCTGAAAGGCCCCGAATGTTAAGTGCAATGCACTTCTTAAGCGACCCTGAACCTGCGTCCACCGGTGATGTCCGCATCACATACCCACGTGGGGGATTGGCCAGGAATCTCCTCGTCTTCCTTGGCAACGGGGGGAGATGGGCGCGCGCTGCCTGGCCGCTGACATGGCACATACCCACGTGGGGGATTGACCAGGAATCGGGCGTCAGAAGGGCTAATGCACCCGCTTAAAGGAGTACTGACACGAAATTTCAAAGCTGAGATCCGCTCTAGCAATCAAGTACAACGACAACACAAATAGGTGTCTGTGAATAAATGCATCTTTCTTTCTTTGTAGTTGTGTGTGTGTGTGTGTGTGATCTCTCTTTCGTGAACATTACCGAACCGCGCAAATTCAACTCGTGCATTCGCACTTTCACATTCTTCCCCTCGGGGAAATGCGGGGAATTTTTTTTTTGCAGCAAATCACATAGTTGAGCATCACATTAATAAGTCCCTCATTCAGACAGATTAACTGAGCGTCGTGCGTCGACTGTCGCCCAGAAAGTAATAAACGAATTATCCTCTATTGGAAGATACTGAGCAAGGCGAATTCAGACAGGCAGCTAGGTCTTTCAGCTCATGCCCACGTTACTCCACCAGAGCGTCTTCTTCTTCCTCGACGGCTAGATAGGCTGCCCCACAACCATGCTGCATGCCCACTTTGGGGGGCATTGCGCCCTTTGGAAGTCGAGTCTCTGGACAGCACATTTCTTGGTGAGCGCATTTCTCTAATAAACGCCACGTGGCATAGCTCCCCCGAAGGGTAAGCACCTACTCGGTGCTGTGAAGCTACAATGTGGAAGGTAAATCAGGGGAGTGGTACGGTTTCAGGCGGGCGACGTGGATGATGTCACTCCGAGGTTGAGAGCAGGAAGGAATGACGGGGACGATTTCATACGTAACGTCCGTAAAATGACGGAGTAATTTGTGAGGGCCAGCATAGCGGGAAAGCAGCGTCTCACAAAGTCCCACACGACGAGTCGGACACCAGAGTAAGTGAGGGACCCTAGAGAAAAGCGAACAACGAGGTGACGTTCGTCACAGGAGTTCTTCTGGCCAACTTGTGAATTACCGAGAAAGAGTATTCTTGAAGGCGCAACGCCCAGCGGCCAAGCCGACCGGTAGGGTCCTTCAAGGAGGAGAGCCAGCACAGTGCGTGATGGTTCGTCACGACTGCGAAGTGCCTACCATATACGTAGGGGCGGAATTTGCCGACTGCCCGCACTAGAGCAAGGCATTCGCGCTCAGTTATAGAGTAATTGTGCTCTGAGGACGGGAGATCTGGCTGTCAAAGGTGGGTGAGAAAAGGATGACGTCGTACAAATAACAAAGGGAAATGCACCATTTAAAGCAGTGAAGAGGTGAGTCCATCATTCTTTCAATAGTAGCCGGCGCATTACAGAGGGCAAGGGCATCACTTTAAAATGATAAAGGTCGTCGGGTGTCACAAAAGCGGTCTTGTCTCGGTCTTTTTCGTCCACTTAAAGTTGCCAATAGCATGATCGTAGGTCTATTGATGAAAAATATTTGGCTCCATGTAGACAATCAAGGGCATCGTCAATGCGCGGTAGAGGGTAAACATTTTTCTTTGTTATCTTGTTTAGGTGTTGGTAATCAAGACAAAAACTTCAGGTGCCATTCTTCTTTTTTACGAGTACGAAGGGAGAAGCCCATGGGCTGTACGAAGGCTCTATGATGTCCTTGTCGAGCATCTTGTCGACTTCCTGCTGTATCAAGAGCCGTTCAGCCTGCGACAAACAACACGGCCGCCTGCGGATTGGGTTTATCCGGTGCTTGACAGCAGAAGCCTGGCCCAACGGGTGGTCACCCAAGTCAAATATGTCTTCATAGTACTCCAAAAGACGTTAGAGCCCTTCAACTTCTGTTGCTGGAAGTCCGGAGGCAATTTGTTTCAAATAAGGTAATGTAGTTTAGTTAAATATTCTGCAGCCATTCAATGTGACTTTCTTCTTGTGCCTGCAATGTGCCAGTAACTCCGTATTTGTTATGGCAACACCAGCTACGAAACTGTGCCTGCGGCAGCAGGTGACATCTGACAACGGCTTTCAAACACTTTTGCTGTAAATACTCTGGCCAAAATAGATGAGACAATTACCAAGGTGAATATAAATGGTAGCGAAGGTTCGGGCGAAAAGCGTTTCAGAACCTATTGCCAGCGACATCAGTATAAGTGTTAGTGGAGTGGCGATTGAAGTGCGACTAGTTGAGGAGGTAGCAAACACTAATAACAAAAAGCGAAGTTTTATTCAACAATGAAACAATATTTTATTATTATGTTCAACTCGTGCATTCGCACTTTCACATTCTTCCCCTCGGGGAAATGCGGGGAATTTTTCAGTAAGTGTCAGTTAAGTTTTCAGAAGAGGCTTCTTCAATTTCTGTAATCTCAATGTTCCAGTTCTCGGTGTACTGCACTGATAGGCGCAAGCGGGATGCAACATCTACAATTCGTTGACGCATGGCGCCCAGCTCGGCGTGAACATCAGCATTTTCTGCCGTAAGCCTTGCGTTATCAACCTTGGCGTCACTGGGATCCGACCGTAGTTTTTCGAAGATGCGATTCTTGTGAAATGCTTTCGGTCTCTTCACCACTCACTCAGAAACATTTTTTAAATGCAGAGCATTTCAGTAACTCACGATGTCACCCGCGTTGACGTCCGTAGTCCGCACCGTCGTTGTCCCTACTATATAAAAAAAATACTATCCGGCGCCCGGTTTTGATCCCTCGAACCTGCGGGCGGAACGCAATGTACATAGTGCTCTACCCACTGCGCCACAAAGCCGACACAGAATGGGACGCTACGAACGCGCCTTATATCGTTGACTCATTCTAATTACTGCTGACGAGCGCTCTCTCGTCAGCAGTTGCCACAAGCGCAACAACATTAACGTAACGCAAACTACTTAACGCCGTGCGCCCCCGGAAATGCTCTGCATTTGATCGTGCCCCTCGCGAGGGGGATGTTTCACTGCGTCTTCTCTCGGTCGCGGGACCCGTGGCGCCATCTGGCGGAGGCGCGGAACAACTAGTAGCACTTTGAAAAGATGCGGCGCCAGCCAGCTGTGTGTGTGCGTGCCGGACTTGTACAAATGGCGAGTGCATTGGCTGTCCACAGAGCAAAGCATTCTTGCAAGTAAGCCGTTGCAGTCAGTCAGTCAGTCAGTCAGTCAGTCAGTCAGTCAGTCAGTCAGTCAGTCAGTTAGTTAGTTAACAACTCCGCAAGCATTTTTAAGTATCCCTATTTCAGCACGATATTCAATGGGACATAGTAGGGCTACGCTAGGCAAGAAGAATTTGGAAGGGAGTTCGGGTGCTTCCTCCTGGTGATGTTTTGTTTTGTGGGCATTCTGACGCACATCACTTAGGTGCAGGTATTCTGGTTGATAGGGCAACAGCCGGGAGTAGAATTTTGGGTCAAAACTAACGTTATTTTCGGTTATATAAATTTAGGCACAACAAAAAAAAACACAATTAATTCACTAAAGTTACAAGCGAACGTCTAGTTTTCCTCACAAAGATATGCGCAGATTAGGTGTAAAAACACCACTCTATAAGAAACACAATCTTGGTTTTTTCTTCGTTGTTCTAAGCTATATGAGCGTTCTGAATCAGGACTGGTTTTGCAGATGCGACCTGCCCATCCCAACCGGCGACTAGGGGCACCAGCGTGGCAAAAAAAGTGCCTTGTAGGGACGGCAAACTCCATCAGGTGAGGCTAACTACAGTAATCCCTCTTTATAACGAATCGCTTTACTCGAAATATCGCTATATTCAAAATTTCTCCTGGTCCCAACCCAAACACATGCATTTGAGGCCGCATTACTCGAAGTGCGCGAAGAGCTTGACCCGCTTAAAGCGAAGTGGAAAGCGGAGGAGCCGCCGAGCAATGGCGACTGAGCGGCGAGTAAGGCTGCCAAATACAAGGTGGTAAACGCAAGGCGGGTAAACGCAAGGTGGTGTTTCTCCAGCAATTTCTTCGAGCCGTTCGTGCTCGATTCGCCCAATTCGACTATAGACAAACGATCCAAATGTGTGGTAGGGCCATTAAATTTTGTTCCTAGACATTGGTCAATGACGTGGCCGACATAGTGCGCGAAAACCGCCACTTGTTCTATAGAATCATTTGTGTTGTCGTCAACAAGGCACCAAAAAATTTTTGTTTCGCAAACTTAGCGCCTACACAGCTCAGAAAAAAAATTTCCCAGTGATCATCCAAAGCCCCTAGTGCAAAAAGGGCTCGGATTTTATGATTGTGCTGTTTACCCACAATGAGCGTTAATCATTTCTTTACCTCACCAAATAGAACCTCACACTCGAGCCACTGCGTTTGCGGCGCTTTCAAGCAAAAAACTATCGTAACCTTCCGTGACGCGGGCACGCCCCCTATAAAAGTTGCCACTGACTCTGCAACTTTTATGTGCGGCGACCACAGCGTCATGCAATGCTTCGCCAAATTGGAGCAGGGGTTACTCGCGCACAGCAAGAACTCGAAAAAGCCAAAACTATCTGCCTTTTTTGCACCTAAATAAAGCTTGGTTTCACTGGATACATCGTGGTTTGAGTTGCCACAGCTGTGGCGAAATTAAACATCAAATAATTCGGCTTTTCTAAGTGGTCGCTTATATCGAAAAGAACTGCTTATAATGCAATTTCTTGCCGTCCCGCTGACTCCGTTATATCGAGGGATTGCTGTACAATCGCCAAACACACTAGCTTCTTCGCATTGTTCGCGGCGGTGTCTGCGACTGCTCGCTCAAACCGTAGCGGTTGTACCACTCAATGATTGCTGGTTTTACCGATGATTACATACTGTTACCCGTCGGTGAAGTGAATGACGACGACGACGACGACGACGAGGGACATTTTTTGGGGCTCGTGAAGGAAGACGAGAATCACGTCAGATTCCGGCTTGCTGTGCTGTCTACAGTAAATACTGGAATAGCGTAAATACATTGTGTTCCTTCCCTCTTATATCCTCGTAACATCTCTTGGTGGAGTGTGCGGACTCGTTCCCCTCCGGCGCCCCTTCTCTGCAACGTCTCTCCTTGGACTCAAGGGTCCAGTTGGGGTTCCAAGCTCTACCAACCATTACGGAGCTACGCAGTGGGCGCACATACTCTGCAACAACCATGCAGCAAGCCACTCAAACATCCCCGCCCATGGCTCTTCCTCCCATCGTCATTTCCCAGCCGCGGGACCCCGGGAAATTCTCCGGCACCGGTAACATCGACGTTGACGACTGGCTGAAGATGTATGAACGCGCCAGCCTCCACAACAGGTGGGACCAAACGATCATGTTAGCCAATGTGAATTGTTACTTAAAAGAGCCCGCACTTGTCTGGTACGAGACCAACGAGGAGACCATCACAAGCTGGGACCAGTTCAAAGAGGAGCTCAGGAAATTGTTCGGCCAGTCCACGGCTCGCCAGATTGCTGCCAAAAACGAACTTGCTACCCGAGCCCAGTCTGCGACGGAACCCTACGTTTCCTACATACTAGACGTTCTGGCTTTATGTCAGAAGGTTGACCGCAACATGCCCGAGTCAGAAAAAGTAGGCCACGTGCTTAAGGGCATTGCCGACGACGCTTTCAATTTGCTTGTCTTCAAGAACTTCACAACTGTGGATGCAATGATTGCTGAATGCCGACGCTTCGAGGAGGCAAAAAGCCGCCGGATCGGTCAGCACTTCGCCCGGCTGCCGAATACTGCCGCGACATCAACGTGTGAGGACCAGCCCCTACGACATCCCGAAGCGCCCCCTTCTCCGGCATTAACACGACTTATCCGCCGGGAGGTCGAAGCCATGTCCCCTGCTACTTAGTCACCGTATCTCGCTGGACCTGACGCCGCTACTGTCTCCCTCATTCAGACGGTCGTCCGTCAAGAAATCGACAACTTGGGAGCCCGGTCTATTTGCGCTTTTCATCATGCCGGCAACTGCAATCCTTGCCCCGCCCAACCAGTTAGGCGTCAGTATTCGTTTCCGCGTGCTCGCAACCCCGCAGAATGGCGCACACCTGACGACCGACCAATCTGCTTCCGCTGCCACGGCGTCGGACATGTCTCCCGCTACTGTCGCAACCGCTGGTCCTCACCTCCACGCACTGGTTTTCCGACTTATCGCCCTTTGGGAACTCCCTCTCATCGACCTCCGTCCTACCAGGCGCAAGACAACTTGCCCGCCGATGCCTCCACGTCCCGAACTAGCCGCTGCCCTTCCCCTCGCCGCCGCCAGTCGCCTTCGCCGCAAGCTCGCCGCTCGCCTTCTGCCGCCTTTAACAGCCCCCCATCGTCGGAAAAATAAATGGTGCAGCGCCGAGAGGTAGCGCTGCATGTACGACCCCGCCCTCAAATCCTCTGTCCACTGAACCTGCCCGGCCCAATCTTATCAATGTACAAGTCGATGACGTCCCGGTTCAAGCATTAGTTGACACAGGCGCGCACATATCTGTCATGAGTGCAAGACTTCGAAATGAACTTAAAAAAGTTCTGACGCCTGCTCCACCTCGCATGGTGCGTGTCGCCGATGGACGAGTCCCTACTATACTCGGAATGTGCACTGCACGCGTAACAATAGACGACCGTCCCATTTCCGTTTTGTTCCATGTGCTGCCGCAATGTCCCCATGACCTCATACTGGGCCTGGACTTTTTGGGGGAACACTCTGCCCTCATTGACTGTGCCTCGGGTTTCGTGCGCCTTGAACTTCCGCAAACAGCTACAACGGTCGACGACATGCCCTCCCGCCTCCGCTCCACGAAATTCGTTAGGTTATCGCCACGAGCTGCCACATGCGTCCCTTTGTCGCCTTGCCCCCCAGTTGAAGACGGGGATTACATCATCTCGCCTATCACGGACATTTTGCTCTCACGTGACGTGACCCTCCCTCATACCGTTGTGAGAGTTCAAAACAACCAAATCTGCATTCCTGTTCTCAATTTCGGCCACATTCCCCAAATACTCCCAATTGGAATGTCTCTTGCAACTCTTTCTCCATTGACACGCTCAGATATCTTCAGTTTGTCTGCGTCCGCATCCCCGTCATCTTCACATGGTCCACACCCTTCTGTGTCTTCTGACGACCCTTTTGACCAGATGATCGCCGCAGATCTCCCGTCTGCACAAGCGGAGGACCTTCGCCGCGTGTTGACCCGTTATCGTGACATTTTCGATCTCGGCAACCGACCCTTAGGCAAGACCACTCTAGTGAGGCACCGCATTAACACCGGCGACGCAACCCCTATCCGTCGACGCCCATACCGTGTGTCTGTAAGCGAACGCCGAGTTATTCAACAGGAAGTTGACAAAATGCTCGCTAAGGACATTATCGAGCCCTTGTTTAGTCCATGGGCGTCGCCCGTCATCTTAGTGAAAACAAAAGACAACACCTGGAGATTCTGTGTGGATTATCGGCACCTGAATAAGATAACCAAAAAAGACGTATACCCGTTGCCCCGCATCGATGATGCCCTCGATTCCCTTTATGGTGCTCAATATTTCTCATCGATCGACCTGCGTTCAGGGTATTGGCAAATTACTGTGGACGAATTGGACCGAGAGAAAACCGCTTTTATCACGCCAGACGGACTTTACCATTTTTAAATCATGCCTTTTGGGTTATGCAATGCGCCAGCAACCTTCGAGCGCATGATGGACTCGCTCCTTCATGGCCTTAATTGGCATACGTGCCTGTGCTATCTAGATGATGTTATTGTTTTTTCACCAACCTTCGAAAGCCATCTTCAGCGCCTCTCCGCAGTTCTAGAGATATTTCGTACCGCCGGCCTTCAACTTAACGCATCAAAGTGCCATTTCGGACGGCGACAGCTTACCATCCTTGGTCATCTCGTTGATGCCACTGGCATTCAGCCCGACCCTGCTAAAATCCGTGCCGTCAAAGACTTTCCCCAACCTATGTCTGCGAGAGATGTCCGCAGCTTCGTCGGGCTGTGTTCTTACTTTCGGCGCTTCATTAAGAACTTCGCCCATGTTGCCCGACCCCTAACGGACCTACTGAAACAGAACGTTCCCTTTTCTTGGGGACCTCTGCAAGCAGACGCTTTCGCTACTCTTATCACCCTGCTAACCACACCTCCCATCTTGGCACATTTTGACCCTTCTGCCCCTACGGAGCTCCGCACAGATGCAAGCGGCTACGGTATCGGAGCTGTCCTCGCTCAACAACAGGACGGTCACACCCGAGTGATTTCCTATGCCAGCCGCCTTCTCTCTGTCTCGGAGCGCAACTATTCAATAACTGAACGCGAATGCCTGGCTCTTGTGTGGGCCGTAGCTAAATTCCGCCCGTACTTATACGGCCGAGATTTTTCTGTGGTCACTGACCACTATGCACTTTGCTGGCTTTCGTCGTTACGAGATCCTACTGGCCGCCTCGGACGTTGGGTTCTGCGTCTCCAGGAGTACACGTTCTCTGTTGTGCACAAATCTGGAAAATTACACCAAGATGCAGACTGTTTGTCCAGTTATCCCGTCGATCAGCCCGACATCAGCTGCCATGACACCGACGCCGTCGTTTTCGCCATCTCCGATTTGCACCATTTGGCCGATGAACAACGCCGCGACGACTCCTTACGGTCCCTAATCGACACTCTCTCCTCTAACCTCTCGAAACCGTCGTGCTGCCTTTATCACCTCCAAGACGGTACTCTATACCGACGAAATCGCTCCTGCGATGGACCTGAGCTGTTACCGGTCGTACCAAAACAACTTCGCCTAGACATACTTCAACAGTTCCACGATCATCCCACAGCTGGACATCTTGGCGTAGCTCGCACCTATGACCGTATCAAGCGTCGTTTCTTTTGGCCGGGTTTATACCGTGCTGTGAAACGTTACGTTAACGCCTGCGACACCTGCCAACACCGCAAAACACCAACTTCTCTCCCAGCTGGGCCACTTCAACCATTGGACGTGCCGTCCGAACCATTCTTCCTTGTAGGCCTCGACCTCTTGGGACCATTCCCTACGTCGACTGCAGGTAACAAGTGGGTTGCGGTGGCCACTGATTATGCGACCCGGTATGCCATCACCCGTGCTCTTCCTACCAGCTGCGCCACCGACGTCGCAGACTTTCTGCTCAACGACGTCATTCTCGTCCACGGAGCCCCTAAGCAGCTGCTTACTGATCGTGGCCGCTACTTCCTCTCCAAAGTGATCGCTGACATTCTCCGCTCGTGCTCAACTAAACATAAATTGGCAACCGCTTACCATCCTCAAACGAATGGCTTAACGGAGCGACTCAATCAAACCTTCACCAACATGCTATCTATGTACGTCTCCCCCGACCACCGTGATTGGGACGGTGCTCTGCCATACGTGACCTTCGCGTACAATTCCTCTTGCAACCACACTGCGGGGTATTCCCCATTTTACCTACTCTACGGGCGACACCCCAACGTGCCATTGGACACTTTGATTCCCTCGGCGGCAAGCCCCACTGAATATGCCCGCGACGTCATCGCCAAGGCCGACGCGGCTCGTCAAATTGCACGCACCCGTCTTACGACATCCCAGGCCTCCAGCAAGCTTCGCTACTATAAGCACCGTTCCACAGCCAAATTTCATCCAGGTACCCTAGTGCTTCTGTGGACACCTACGCGTCGTGTGGGCCTCTCCGCTAAACTCTTTCCTCGCTACTCAGGCCCCTATCGAGTCGTGCGCCAAGTCACTGATGTGACTTACGAGATATCCCCATTCCAGTCCTCGCCTGCCCATCCTCCAACAGACATTGTGCATGTTGTCCGGCTCAAGCCATATGTTTGCCCCCCCCCCAACCTAACAGCTCTGTAAAGTGCGCCGGGACGGCGCCTCGTCCCGGGGGGTTATGTTACCCGTCGGTGAAGTGAATGACGACGGCGACGACGAGGGACATTTTTTGGGGCTCGTGAAGGAAGACGAGGATCACGTCAGATTCCGGCTTGCTGTGCTGTCTACAGTAAATACTGTAATAGCGTAAATACATTGTGTTCCTTCCCTCTTATATCCTCGTAACAATATAATACCCGCAAGCAACAAAAAGTCATGGTTAAACCTATACCCCTTTCTCAGCTATACAAGCATCAACGTACACCACTGCAGCGCACTGTCTCTATACCCGCCTGCTCGGCTAGCATTCTTTTTTTTAGAATTTTCGTTTCTTTAGACATGCAGAAAAAGTTAAGCTCGTCTGTTCACTTCCAAATTTCCGCAGGAAAGGTTTGAATTGCTATAAACCACCCAAACGAGTCCATGCATTCGTGTAAGAGCCGTCCTTTTTGCGGGAAAACAAAATATTTCTTCAAACAAACGGAGGACTAATCGACGGCAACCTTTTCAGCAGTGCGGCGTTCTCACCATAACTGGAGTGCCACGCTTGTAGGATCTCCGTCCCGGGGGCTTACGATTCCCACAAATAACAAAATTGGGCATTGCAGCAGTCCGCGATCTGTGCTAGCGGTGACAATTACAGTTAACCCACCTCAGTGGCTCAGGGGCTAAGGCGTTGTGCTGCTGAACACGAGGACGCGGATTGTTTTTTCCCGCAGTGGCGGCCAATTTTCTCATTGAGGCGAAAAGCAAACACGCCGTGCATCATGATCCCCAGGTGGCGAAAATTAATCTGGAGCCATCGACTACCGAGTTCCTCAACACAGTTTTTGAGGCAGTTAAAGATGTCCTCAAACAGCTTTCGGAACATTTTTTAGCGATCGGAACGTGGTGAAAAGAAATTGGCTTTACCGTACGCCAGCTGGGCTTGCTCAGCTGTAAGCAACAAATACCATCACGTACGACAGGTTTATTGAAAGAGTGATCCGGGATCCTTCAGCGTATTCTTTCGGGAAAACCTTCCGTCAGGCTAGGCTTCTCGCCTAGCCTAGCTCCTGCCAAGTTCGACAAGAAATTACAACCTCGACATCAGAATCACTGCTGGTAGTTTCTGAAGAATTTATAATGCTGCTCCTGCACTGTCTACACCTAAGCTGAAGGCCAACTAAGAATACGCAGGAAATTTCTGACGTACGCTCCTTTTTTCGCCTATACTCTTGTAATACGTCGTAAGCAAGTGGGAATTCACCAAGCACTGTGTGTTTTATCCATTTTTCTTTTTTCTTTTCAGGCACTATGTAAAACACTGCACGGAAAGTGCTTCTTCCTGCTAATTTGTTTCAGATTCGGGCTATGGAACAGAACGCGCTAATAATTTTACGGGCTTTTATTCTTTCGGGTGTACGGGTGCTACCAAACTTGTTGGGAGCACCATGAAACCCGTTAACAAAGAGATAGCAGCTGTGGGCATTTGTTTCGTGGACGACGTCTGGGTGGGTGCACGTTCATAAAACGGAGGCCGGGTGGGCGCTTTCCCAGCATCGCCAATTACCAATTTCGAGCCAAAAGTCTCTTATCTGAGCAGGACATCAAGCCTAAACATTGTGCACACTTCGCCCAATGTGTATCAGGAAGGACTGAGTCAGACAGACTAAGAAAAAGACATAATAACGAAGACGCCAGACCGAGCAAACGAGTATGCAGTGGAGAAATGGGGATCAAATGCAGCGCCAGCCGGTGTAGTGGCGTCGTAAATACCTTAAATGAGCCAAACAAGCAATAACAAATTCGTCATTCGGAATCGGCGAGCATGGGCAGGTTGCTGTCAATAAAGCTGGTCGTGTTCTCAATAGGCTGGTAATAAAAGCCCTGCGTAGAAAGGTTAGGCCGAATAACATTATTATATGTTGTGTTTTCTTGCGGAGTAGCCTTGCGAAACGTAAATTTGAATACTTCGTTCGGGGCATTCATTGTGACCATCTGACGAATTCTGAAACTTCAGCGCATATGTCTGTGAGGATCACGGTACAGCGCATTTAGGAATAAGTCCAATCAAGGTCAACTTCATTAATCGCATTTGTTATTGAATTTTTTCTTAGGCTCATCTCTAGATAATTGCAAGGTATACGGCCAAATTATTCAGCTAAACATAAGCAAGAATACACTTAAATAGTTAAAGGTGGGGCGGTGTGGAACAAAGACGTACAGCTGTCTGTAGTACGGCTAATGCAATATATCGTTTAAAGAAGCCCATACCAACAAGCCCGTCAGTACACCAAAGAGAAATCTGCCAAGACCTGCATTGTTTATGGGCTGCTTTTAACACGTATTTCTTGTTCCTTCCGCGGGAGCCCAACAAAACTAGCCGTAACAAAAATAATAGTGTTTAGTAGGAGCTACAACAATGTAGGCACAATTTGTTTGCACTTGGAAGTCCGAAAAAAGGGAAGCTTTTTCAACAACTAATCTTTCGTCTGATTTAAATAGATGCAACGGATTATCAAAAATCCGGTACAAGAATATTTCACTTACCTGAACTATAGCCTCTGCGGCTAGAGTAAGGCGCTTTATTTTTTCACTCGTGTAGTACTCTGCGGGTGCGACCATTCGGCGGCGCCATAGGTTCCTTCGCTTGCTGCAAAAGAATTTCGCATAACCTTGAAACTTTTTGGGTTGTCTTGAACGTATGAAACTGAAAATCCAATTAAGCATGTACACGGCCCTTTCACCAAGCAAATATTTAAAAAACGCTCTTCAACAGTTGACGTATTTTCATCTTTGAAACGACAAGAAACAAACACGCATGTAGGTTGAGGAGAAAGAACTCCAACACTCTGCTTTTTCTCGCGTAACCTATGTAGGCTTTTTTACGCTTTCAAAACTCTACTATCCCTTCAAATAAAGCTGACAAAAGTGCTAAACCTTTCCCAGTAAAAACTGAGTCAAACGTGCGTCAAAGCTATTGTTCAGAGTGGGTCAAACCTTCGCCGAAGTGCTTTTAATCAATTGGCAAACCTTCATTCTCCGAAGCCGCAAAGCATAAACAAACCAATACGACGAGTTTCAGCACACTATGCAAACGCATTTGCGAACCATCGAAATATATACCGATACGTGGTTTATTAGAGATAAAGGTATACTGTTGCATTCCTTATTCAAGGTCGATGCGTGCGTTCTTTTATTTAGAAACGTTTTGTTTTTTCCCGATTTTCAAGTAACCGTTTCGACACCATTATAATCCCTGTTTCACGCAGGCGCCATGTATCCCGAGATATTGTCAGAGCTTCTTGGTCGATCAACTGGTCTCATGTATCCGAAGATATTTTGAGAGCGTCTTTGTCGATGAACTGTTCCATCTGGAAAAACAAAGTTCCTGCGTTTTTGCAGCCGCCGCTTTCCATAGGGGCGATTTCCCGTGCAAGCCGGGTAAACTTCCCAAGCTTGTAGTCCCACACAACGGCTGAGTGCTAGGCCGGGGAGTCGCTTGTACCTATTTTACCGGTAGGTTCTCGGCGCCATTAACACACACGAATGCACATTGTGCCTTCCATAGCCAAGGCGGAAGCTCAACTCTCCACCGCGTGTGGCAGGACATGCCGGCAGACTCTTTCAACCCCGGCAATGGAGCAACGCGTCATAATGGCGCCCCCCGCCAGATTGACAAGGGTCAGGAGCCCCTCTCGCTAGGGTAAAGGCACCTTTCCAGACGTGAATTCCCCTTTCAAAGGTCCGCACTCGACCAGGGACGCATGCACCCAATAAAGAAACCGATGGTGGGCCGGCGGTACCAGGATTCAAAACCGGTACCTCCCGCATTCAAGGCGAGTGTCGTTCCTCTGACCTATTGCTGCGGTTGAAAACCATCTGTTGAATCTGTTGAATCGGAATCTGTTGAAAACCAGATGAACACTAGTCTTTTAAAAGAAACTGAATTTCTGCAGCTACTCTGCACTTGGAATAATATACGAGTTCAAACACTATGTCTGCTTCTCTTTTTTAGTGAGGGCCTGAGAGCTAATTGAGCATAAGAAAATAGTTTTGCTGGTATACCTCAATACCACCTGCACAAGAACAGCATATATTTAACCCAAAGTAATGCTGCTCGTACTTGTTTTCCTCAGCACTGGACTGCTCGCTTAATGGTATATCCACTGTGAGTAGAAGCAGACGGGCTTCTCTTATGGTTGCACCGTCGAATTTTGCGATCAAAAAATAATTATCGATCCAGGAATATATAAACAATCATGTGGGCTTTGCAGATAGCCGATTGCACGATCTGATGTCATTGTTTCAGAAACGCATTCTAAGGATCCAAAGTAAATCTTTTGCCATGTGGTTAGGTCAGAAGATCGAAAAAAATTGAGAAACCTTCTTTTGCTTAGATGCTGGTAGATATGGATGCAGGGCTCCTGGTTTTGTTGTATGCTTGTCGTCGATACGGCTTTTTCACTATTACTATAGAGGATTTTGATACCACAATGTAACCACAAAAGTAGTTTCTGTGTGGTATAGCTGCAAATATGCTTTTTGGTACTGTACTTTTTTCCGTGACAAAGCAAGGGCAAACATCAGTGTTAATGCCGAGTATGACGAATATATGTTTCGGACATGACTGATTACATGAAGTTTTTACCAAATAACACATTATTCACCACCAAATTCGCTTATGTGCCCCAGTCTGTTCGTAAGGTAACACCGAAATGATATTGTTGCGGATGTGACTGGGAGTGTATATGTATTTTGTTTTTGTTTTACAAATGGAGTTGGTCCAAACGTATTTGCAATAATGATGCTATTTATATATTGAACCTCGAAAACCAATTTAAATTACTTCTGGTGGAGATTCTTTACACAAAACGACAGGTTCAGCACGAGGGCACAAACTGCATTAAATCACAGAGAATATCCATCTCGGCTCTGAACAGGTTTGAATAAATTCACTGCGACCGTTTATGATGTGAATGTTAATACGATAATAAAGTACTCCTGCAAGTACTCAAAGCGTATTAGCTTCATGATTCCCATCTCCTTGACTTTATGCCTACGTTTTAAGACCGAAATTTTCAGATGAGAAATTTTGTTTCTAATTGGACACCATACCACTCTGGGAATTTCTGACGTATTGAGCAAAGTTTATTTTTAGAATGTTGTGAAATGGCGTCTTTGGACATAAATGCCGCAGAGTAGTATTTGGTGATCGCAGCCATGAAGCGTGAGAGACTTTAGCTGATCGTTGATAATTGCTAGTTCACGTGTTTTCGGTTTGGTGTTATAATAAAATGTCCCAATTACTTACTTTAACAAATCGGCTTTGACTTTGAGGTAAGGTCTACGGACGTACGTAAATGGACAACTCCGGTTTCTTTTCCTGTGAAGATCTACTTTTCGGTGCATAAAGTAGCCATAATCGCGCGATTGCCGGAATGAAATATTTCGCAGTGTAAACATCCTGGTGTAATTCTTTTGTTCAAACAATCTCACTAGTACCTGAGTGCACAAATAGTTGGTTCATTGTTTATTTTTACATGACAATGTATTTTTATACGACGTCGTTCCGTCGACATGTTCCGGCACCACGAGTAGGTGGCGGTATTTTCTGTTCATTTGAGTGGAAAGTTTGTAACAATAGATATCCCCAAACAGCGGCTGTACATGCGTGTATTATATGATGTAAGAAGACAGGAGCTGTGTTGTGGTGGCTCGGGTAGTTTCTACGTGTAATAAACCAGAAAAAGGCAACTTTAGCGCCTAAGCACTGCTATAGAACTTAGGAGAGCTGCAATAGCATGTCCCCGGGGGAACGCTTCAGCTACTACATTTTTGTCTGGAATGTTCCGAGCACATAAAAAATTCAATTACATAACTTAAGAACCAAAATATTTATTTGCATAGATTATAAGCGGCCGGTTACTTGCGCAGTCTCGCCAGCGAGGGTGCTAACTGAAATTTGATCAGTGTCGTATCATTGGACATGCCGACAAACGGACGCGTGAAATATAGGAAGCTTTTCGCATCAATCAAAGAAAGAAAAATAATTAAGGAAACCTCCAGTGTTTCTTCTATGTGGATTAAAGTAGCCAACAACTCCGGCAATATAGTTGTTGAAGTATTCCGGATATGGTATCTAACTAGGGAGATCGCCTATATCCTACGATTTGTTCTAGAAGAGTACCAGGGGATTTTCTGCTCTTTAATTTGTTTAACTTTTTTCATGAAATATTACTTCTGTGGGGACAGCTGCTGTCAAAAGAGCGGTTATAATGATCTTTGCTGGCAGTTTTCATTTCTGTATTCGGTTGTTTTGAAAGAGTATAAACTTTGTCAAGGCTTATTTTTAGTAGTTAGTTTGTGTTTTAATTTTTTTTTATTTCTATATTTATTTAAATGGTAATGATAGTCTGGGTTCCAGGGCTTTATTCACGAGTGGCGATACAATTATAACAGAAAGAAAAAGAACAAAAAAAAACAATAACAACAATTATATCACAAATCTGGCTGATTTTGGGTGGCTTTGGAAGTTCTTGGATAAATGCTCAACATTTAGGTATGGTACAACCTCTGCCGGTAACAGGTTTCAATCACGTGTGTTCACGAAACAAAAATTCGTTAAAGAAAGCACTACAGGTATAATCCGCAACTTTTTTTTTCGCGATGGAATTGTGTCTATCAACGAATAGACGGTTTGGTGTATGCACAGGTGTCGATTCCAAATTTGTGAGGGTAAGGCAAAGACAGTATTTTTATTTTTCGTGGTAGCACTTTATTACGAGGTTTTCTTTATTTGCAGGTTTCAAAAGATCTGTAAGTTATGGGTATGCACTGTAAGAATAAAATACTAATATTGCAGTTTTTCTGTGTACGTCCTCCGCTTCCAGTTAGTTTTAATGGTGTGCTGGTTCATGTGACCGAGGTGTATTTCAGTAATGCTCTCATGTGGCTTTTAAAATCTTGGGGTTTTGTGCCATACGTGGAGTTTCTTAGAGTTCTTGAATAACCTAGCTTCAGAATTGCCTGTTTTCAGAAAGTCAGTAAAACGCTATTTCCGTTTTAGATCAGTTGTTACAATAGTATATAAGTATTTATAACCTGTTGCTTTTGAGACCAGGTGATATGTTACGCTATACGTGTATGGAAAGAGATTTTGGTTGAGTGTGATTGTCACAACTACCCTTCTCTTCAAAGTTTTATTCTTTTTCTGCAGTACGGTACTCCGATTTTGTATTTTACCTAGTGCTTCATTTAATAGGACCTGATGAGAATTGTTAGAGGTATCACAATAAATATTGCAGTCGTCTGCAAATAGGTTTATCTTGATAGGAATATCGCGAGCAGTATCAATAATAAAAGCAAACATTCACGCATCTCCATGAAGTGATCATGACGAGAGGGCGCAGATCTGGGGATAGTTCTTACCGTACATTACTCGTTGCTTTGCCGGCTCGTGCATGTAAATGAGTCACAACGCGTGTGTACAGTACAATGCAATCCAATACAATTCAATTTAATTTAATCGATTCGATTCCAATTCAATTCATTTAAATCTAATCCGATCCAATACAAATAAAATCCAAATCCAATCTCATCCAATGCTACTTGCGCACGAGCAACACTATGTACACGGGCGCCAAGCCCTGGACAAGGCGAGGTCCTAGGGCGCTTCGCTCCTCAAATGAAGAGGTGTTTGTGAATGGAGCTTGGTCGACCAAAAAGCTTTAATAAAATGTCTCGATGCACGGCGCATGCGCGCATGCGGGTTTCGATTGCGTCAAAGCAGCTACTTGAAAATCGCGAAAAAGGAACGATTTCAGGTTATACAATAGACGCAGCGATAATGAAAATGGAGTGCAATAATACACCCGCTGTACCTGCTGATGAACAACGTAGCGGGGCACACGTACATTGGTGTACAACAAGAAATTAATAAATCTGTATCGTTCATAGAAGCGTTTACCTAGTGCGCAAAAAATAGTCGCATGAGTTTGTTCTTCATTTGCGATTTAGTTCACGAAGGTTTGGGGATCCATTGGACGCCCTTTCAGTGAAGGCTGGGAGCACTTTTAAAGTTCTTCACGCAATTTTGACGCCGTTTTGATGTAAGAAACCCGTCGCCGTCGCTCACCTTTCATTCGGACGCGATGGCAATGTTTTTTTTTGGAAAAAGGCAAAATCGACCGTAAGCCATTATAAGACAAAAAGGGAAACTTTGTTACCCGGCCTAAATGCAACTAAGTCAGAGGTATTATATAATACGTTTCATCCGAGAGCTAAGGTAAGTTAAAGACAACTAGCAAAACTAACAGCAATAAAAAAAACTGTATTTTTTGAAAAAATAAGCTAGTACTAATATCCAAATCAATTAATTACTCCGGTCTGAGAGTTCGAGCTGTCAGTGCGGAATTCACAAGGAGGCTGTTATGTTGGTTATACTACGCTGCGCCTGAGGGAATCCCTTCGGGAAAATGGATTCGGCTCATTTTTATGTGTGCCACCACTAGATGTGGCTCCTTTTACCAGACATATTATGATGGTATCGCCTTTTCGGGGAAGTTTGTCTACAATTTTTGTCATGGCGATTTTAACTAATTGATGTACGGTTTTGCGATTTGGGTAATTTGAAAGAAAAACTTCTAGAATGTACTTTCAAAGTATAAATTACGTGAACTTGATGTTTTTTATCTAATATTCTACCAAAACCATCAAAGGGTTTCCAGTATCTACGTGATAGTTGACAGGCCCTGCCAGAAACCGTCTTCCCGAGAGTCTGGATTGCTGTTCTATTTAGTGAATTGGAAATATGTTTAATATCACGTGTTCAAGTCATTTTATATATCCATAAATAAAGAAAGAGGTCAGTAGGACGTTGTCATGAAGCAATTTTACTTTGTTTTGGTACGGGCGTTATTTCAGCGCACTTCCAGTCAGGAGGAAGTTCATAGAAAGCGAGTGATTTATGAAATTTGAAGCATACAAAATTTGGCGGGCCATTCTGCATAGCGCACAAGAAACCCGTTGACGATTCCATTCAAGCCCAAAGATTTACTTCTCATATAGGCACAGCAAAACCAACAACACTCCTGTGTTAACAATGCCTGTATTTTGTATTCGCAATATGTTCTTATTGGAGCAAAGTTTGGTGTGGTATCATCGTATTGCGGAACTGCAGATGGTGCTCGGGATATAAAAAATGCGTGGTAAATTTTTTTTTCTACTTTGTTTTAAAATATGCGCAATGATTCATGGACTACCTACGTTTTTATGTGTGCTCATTACAAATGATTCGAAATGCATCGTTCTAAAGAAGTACGCAAAACAGGGATAAAATAAATGGGCATCCCGTATGGCCAGGATCTCAGTTCAGCTTATTTGTTGAATTTTATCTACAACAATTTTTAGTGTTTGTTGATATTACGTGGGATATTCTCTTCTTCTGCAGTACAGGTCGGCTAGCTTCATGCTTATTGACAAAAAATAAATATCAGCAAGTAATCTTATTGCCATAGCTAAGAACTCCCTATATATTACTAACAGTGGCAATGCTACGGCCAGACAAGGACAAGCGAACACGCCAAAAGTTCGTACTTACTGCACAGGATAAGGATAAAGGCTACCTGGACATCATTTTCTGAACTGTAGGCTATGCAACGATTGTTCTGCGAAAATGGTTCCTCCTCTATCTTTTAAGTTCCCCTCCGCTCCCGCGTGGAATAAACAAGAACTACAGTAAAATTACCCTCAAATAATCAGAACCCACACATACCAAACTACTATCCCAGCACTGGCGATGGAGCTATTGCTTATCACTTTAAAATACATTTTGGGTCTGCGAGATCCTTGTGCTGAAATGCATAGGTATTCTTGTCTTACTATTGCTCCCATTGTTGCGCACGGAAGAAACAGAACATACCATAAGTAATAATAAGCAAGATTGTTCGCGACCATACAATGGTAAGGAAAACAAAGGTGATGAAAGATGCCGCAATGTTTAACCAGCTAAGCAAAAACTGTCCCCTTTTACAATTATGTATGTAAAGTTGCTTTAAAAGTATGACGGCAGCCTAGTTTCACAATTTACTCCACTTCATTTATATCAGTGGCTGTAACGTTTTTGGTAAATTCCTAGGATGATAATGAAGGTGATTCTGCTAGTCACCCAATGTAGAGTACCCGAACGATCAGCAATTGCATAAATTCAGGTCCTCCGGTTTTGCTTTGTTTTGGACTCTTTGTTAACCCAAACTTTGCAAGAGTCACAGATTGCTTACTGCATCCCTGTCAGTCAGCCAGTCGTTTTTAGTTATGGGCCAATATGGTGTGTAAACTCTTGTGCGATGTAAGTATGTATTCTGACAGTTTTAGTAGCATCTACTTCGAGTTCTTCATGAAGCATGTACCGCGAAGAAACATTAGGCTATTACCTTCATCATGAAGACTCCTGCTCCTTGGCAAATCGGTTAAAAGGCTCCAGAGCCTTGGTGATTTCCCCTTGCAGTTTGTGCATCCCACCACCGGCGAAATGATGGCGTCTGAAACTACAAAATCACACGAATGCTTTAGAGGTCCAGCTTAGTGAAACCCATCTACCGGCACTAGAGAATTCGATACGGTACGCTTTCTCACAAGCAGTAATAACATTATCCTCGGCGTTGTCTCTAGCAGCCTAAGGGTACCTGAAGTTATTTGCGATGGTATAAAAATATAACAGTATATAAAGTTGATAACATAAGTAATTTGTATCAATGAAAAGAAGGTTGCTCAAACATCTGGACGCGCTTGCCAGATAAGCCCCATTTTGCAACGATCCATTCAGATTTCCGAAATTGCACAAAACTTTGCTTTTGTGTTCTGCCTAGGCGCTGTGCAGGATATTGGGGTGCTTGCTTAGGTCAGTTTTGATAGCACTATGCTGGAAACGTCATCAGCACGCAGAAACAAAGTAAAAGCACGAATAAACACTTCTTGAATTCTAGAGAATGTGAAAGTATTAACGGGAAAGTTTCGCATTATGCACCGGCATTGTAGACGCCAAAAGAAACTGAAGCAACCGAAAGGGCTTTAGTAAGTGGAGCAGTGCCCCGCTTACTGGCTGTGATTGAACGAACAATTGTGCTGTTACATTCATAAACTTAAGGAGTAGTTATGGTGCGACACATGATGCGCTCGTGTTTCGTCCTCCGCCTCAAAGGGGATGTGTGCCCAATTCCCAGCTCAGCGAAACTGTGCGCTATTCCAGCCGTGAATTTAGAAAAGATCTTCACTCGGGTTGCTCATGCCCCCATCCTCAACCCAACGTGTTTAAACAGCGTTTCGCCGTGGCGTGTACAATTACAGTCGCCACTTCCTCTTCGATTTCATTGCCGCCTATTTATTTCCCAGTTGACAGGTTTATCATCATCATCATCCTCACCATGAGCCTGTTTTTGTCGGCTGCAGGACGAAAGCCTCTCCCGAAGATTTAAAGTCGTGCCTATCAAGTGCCAGCTGAGTCCATCTTTTTCCACCACATTTTTCGTAGCCCATCTCTCCAACGAGTTCTTGGCCGACCCCTGGAGCGTTTGCGATCTATTGGCGGCCAGTCTGTCAAACGGATGGTCCACCAGTTCCTCATTCGCATCACGTGATAAGCCCATGCCCATTTCCTTCGCCTAATTTTAACTAGAATTTCCTTCACCTTGCTTCGTTCTCTAATCCATGCGGCTATTTTCCTGTCCCTCAACGGGATTCCTAGCATTCGGCTTTCCTTGGCCTGTTTCGCCGATCTAAGTTTGGTTTCAAGTCGTTTGGTGAGACCCCAAGTTTCTGCGACATGACTAATTACTGCAAGAACGGGTTTATTAAATACTAGCTCTTTGGTTGACAGGAGAAGCTTACCAGTGAGAATGTAGTAGTCCTTACCAAACGCAGACCATCCCATGCTTATTTTGCGCGTAATGTCCCGTTCATTTTTGGATCAGCAGCTACGACTTGCCCAAGATATACGTATTCGGTGCCTGTTTCCAAGACCTCGTTCACAGGTTCAGCCTTTCTATCTTTCATCTGGGATCTCTTAGGGCTGTATACTCTCCCCCACACTTTTTAACCTGAGCTGACATAACTGCCCCTCCGATTAGCCACGACTACAACCTGACGCACTCCATCTACGTGAAAGACATTGCAGATTTTCTAAACACTGGCAGCCCTGGAAATGTTTTATGTATTTATTTTTATTAAAAATTTATTTATTTATTTATTTATTTATTTATTTATTTATTTATTTATTTATTTATTTATTTATTTATTTATTTATTGTTTGTTTGTTTGTTTGTTTGTTTATGATGCCTCGCAGGCTGAAGGAGAGCATTGGCAAAGGCGGTTACAAACTGCAAATAATGACACGGCGGTCATCATAAATTAAAATGCAGAAATTAATACAGAAGCGCAACTGAAAAAGAAGCAGAAAAAGTTGCGTAGCAACTCACACTCCACGCAAATATATTAACCAAAAGTCTTGCTGATATGCAGCAAACCGGGAAAGCTAAACGTTTAGAGGAACACCTAAAGCAAAACACAGCAAAACGAGAGAGAAACGCCCTGGTGTACTACACGGGAACACCTACTACGAAAATATATATTGCCACATATACAAACACTGATAGCAGCACAAAAGTGCCAGGCCAGGCTGAGTACAACAAATTCTTCAACAACACAGCAAAATAATCCAACTAGCGTGGAATTAGGCAAGTTGGCGGAACTTGGCAAAGATGAGATAAATACATGCGATCTTAGTACTATAAAAAATGCTTGCGCACGTTCACGAAACGAAGGCGGAACGGTAATAGAAGTGATGCTCTCGGCAAGATCGATAAGGATATGGCCTTAGTTGAACGCCCTTTTTTTACCGCATGTGCGAGTGAAGCTCTAACAATTATGTAGGCGTCTGAAATGGGCAATGGTGTTGTTAGATAAGAAAGCCCAGTTTTATGCACATATTTATGTAGCAAGCATAGAAATGCAACGGCGCGGCGAGCGTGTATTGGCGAAATGTAACGATCTTGTTGAAATTCGGCGCAAACATTACAAATACCCTGTGCAACATTGTTCTTGAGCGGTCATATCAATTACATCGGCCTTAAGGTATTGCCACCTCGGGTGAGGTGAGGTGCTGTGAGAGGGAAAGAGGTTCCCAGCCTGCAACACATATATATCGCAGTGCGCCACCTCGCTGTTGTTCCCCAGGTTATGCTGTTTATTTTTGGGAGGGGGGAACATACAAAATAATTGGAAGCATTGGCCTTTAAGGGGTGTCTAGTCAACGAGGCCATGAGCCGGATTGCTGTGTAATATAGCTAGTGGCTGGCTCGTCCCCAGTAACACGAACAGATACAGTAATTTTGGGCATTATCGTCACCGTCATTATACTGGCTTTTCCTGAACTACAACTGTCCGTCATGGTCGCTCAGTGACTAAGGGTCTGTGCTTCTGAGCCCAAGGAGCGGGTTTGATTCCCACCCACGGGGTCAGCTTTTATTGGGGAGGCGAAAAGCTGAAAATCCCATGTGTTCGAGATTTCGGTGGGCGTAAAAGTTCCCCAGGTGGCTAATATTATTCCGGAACACTCAACTACAGCGCGCCTCATCGTATTTGTAGGGTCCACGAGTTAAACCTCAAATTTAAATCATCAAATCAAATCAACTTTAAGTACTTTACTGCCAGATCGCTCAGACCAACCTACTGAGGCGCCTTCCTATCCACAAGCAATGTCTTAAAAACTTCACCTTTGGAACGTGGAATATGTAGCAACATCTCGCCCCTTGCCCGCGATACGAGCTTCGCCTCCCACTTGCCTAGGAACCCGCCTTGAAATAGCCCTCCGTGCCTTCTATGGTTAGGCACTGTGGGTACCGATGGGTAAGCAGGCTCACATGGGAGTGCACGCTGACACACCCCGCGTGAGTGGTGAATCAGCCTCACCAACGTTTCGAGCTGGCACGTGCGAGTGCGCGTGAGCGTGGGCGCCATTCGCGCTGAGCCCCGCTCACCACTCGCGAGTGCGAGCGCCACTTGCGGTTAGCAGCGTTCACCACTCGTGAATGCGAGCGACAATTGCGGCGGCAAGCCCGCTCTTTACGTGCGATTGCGAGCAGCATTTGTGGTCAGCTCCGCTTTCTACTCGCCATTGCGAGCGCCACCCGCGGTGAGCCCCGCTTACTAGTCCCGAGTGCTAGTGCCACAAGCGGTGAGTCGCGTTTACCACTAGTGGCGAGCCGCGCTCACCATCAAGGCGTGTAAGTGCACTCACCATTCGCGAGTGCTCAGCCCCGATCGCTACTCACGATTGGCGAGTGCAGTCGCACTACTTGCGCGATGTATGTGCTTTACCGCATTGAGAACCACTTTTGCGCTTGTACTCTGTTTTGGATATTGGTCGCAGGAGCCGCTTGCTGTAGTGTTTACTGCAGGCGCAATCTATGAGTACACACAGCCATTGGTTAACATCGCCATTCCATTTAGCTTCGGAAGTATGTCGTTACTGCACAAATGTTATGAGGAAGCGTAAAATTTACTCTCCGGCGTCGGGTTGATTTAACGATACAAAGTGGTGGACGTGTGACGCCCTAATGCACTGACACTTTTCCGTGTGATGACTCATCAATATACTGCTCCTGACACACACGCCGAATGATTGTTCGGGCTCCCACGATTTTGTGCCAGAATCGATGTCGGTAACACCGTGACAACCAAGTGAATGCACTTACCTACCACTGCATGCGGCGATGGAAGCATCAGGAGGCACCGGGGTTTAATACCGTAGTTTCTTGTGACATAAATGCCTTACTTGCTCCAGCTGTCATTATAGGTTACAGGGGTAATTGTGAGCGCCCGTGCACGTTGGAACAGGCGTCGCAAATTTTCACGGATTTGCAGATCAGGACACGCCAATTAATCTGCAGCCCTCAGTCTCCAGTAGCTCCGAAGCAACTGACCACAGCGGCGGTCAAACCTGTGACGCAGCAGGGGCTAAGAATCTCTGCAGCCCGACAGCCCGCCATTGGAAACTGAACCTGGCAATATTTGCGCGAGACCTTTATCCAACAAAACGAGTCTACAGGTGTTCGAAGAATTAAGAGAGCATTACACGGGATGTAATAGGCTTAGGGAGGATACCAAGACTGGTGAAGCTTTTACGGTGCTGAAAAAATGGACCCATCCTACGTTACCGTAGTCTAGGGACAAAACACAACATGAATTGGGGTTTCTTGTGAATAAAAGAATAGCTGGCAAGATAGATGAGTGCTATAGTATTAACGAAAGGGTAGCTGTAATTCGGCTTAACAAGATATACCAACTCAGGGTGGCACAGTGCTACGTGCCTACATACAGCCACGACGACCACTTAGTTTAACGCTTCTATGATAATGTGGAATCGGCACTGGGTAAAGAAAAAACCCAGTATACCGTAGTTATGGGAAAATTCAATGCTAAAGTAGGCAAGAATCAGGATTGAGACAAGGCAGTTGGGAACTATGATCGAGGCCACAGAAACCGCAGGGGGACCGACTAGTCGAGTTCGCAGAACCGAATAATCTACGCATCATGAACACGTTCTTCTGCAAACGGGAGAGCCGGAACTGGACGTGGAGGATCCCGAATGGGGAGCATAAAGTGAAACAGACTTCATATTATGCGATAACCCGGATGTCGTACAGGATGTGCAGCACTCACCACATGTGGTGTATGTAGTGACCACCATACGGTAAGATCTCGAATTAGGCTATATATCAGGAGGAATGCAATAAGCTAGTACGAAAGAAGCCGATCAATGAGCAAACGGTGAGACGTAAAGTTGAAGAATTCAGGATCGCACTGCAGAACCGATATTCAGCTCTTATCGAGGAAGTGGAGTGTACGACACAGGAAGCCAGCGATAATGTTACACGCATTATCACGGATTGCGCCGTAGGCATAGGGGGCACGATGCCTATACAGGATAGGGGTAAACTTTCCCAGGCGACGAAATATCTAATTAGGTAATGGTAAATCATGATAATTACTACCTCTGGTGACAGAGGAGAACTAGCGAAGCTTTGATAGGTAATCAATAGGCGTAAGTCAACCGACATACCGAAGTATAATATGAACAGGATCAAATATGCTGTAAATAACGTAGGCAGACTGAAAGCAGTGAATAGGCGTCTAGGTGTGTGGAAAATCAGATGTATGCACCTAAAGACCAGCAAGGCAATCTCATCACAAATACAGATAAAATTGTCATGAGTAGCCGGGACATCCAGGATAATGCCGTTACTGGTCGTTACTGTCGTTACTGGTGTGATTTCCAGAGGGGCTGGAAATCACACCAGTAACGACAGAAGAAATAAAGCAGGCTTCCAAAGCAAAGCAAGGGGGTAAACTCCTGGTGAAGATCAAATACAAGACCCTCATTGAAGGATGGTGGAAAATTTGTACTAGAGACACTGGCAAAACCGTATTCGCAGTGCCTAATGATGGAGAGTGTATCGCAATCTTGGAAGAACGGGAACATAATCTTAATTCATAAGAAAAGTTACATGATGGACATGAAAAATTACAGGCCGATGAGATTACTGTCAGTCGTCTACAAGATACTTACCGAGATTATCGATAACCGAATTTCTGCCAACTTAGATTTCAGTCAGCCTAAAAAACAAGCAGGGTTTTGTAAAAGCTACACAAAAATAGACCATATCTACACGATCAATCAGGTGATAGAGAAGTGCTCGGAGTATACTGAACTCCTATACATACCCATCATAGATTATGAGAAAGAATTTGACTAGAGAATACTAGAGGATATTGTCACGTAGCCAAAGACGACACAGCTGTGCTTAAGGGAAAAAAAATTTATTGGAGCGAACTTGTGTTCCTCTAACAACTGAAAGAATAGAGGGGCGGTGAAACAGCAGTCAACAAAGTGACGTTTGCAGACTGGTTTCGGCGAATCGACTATCCCGGTGTCGGCTCTGCAGGCTTTTCATCTTTCGGTGAGCGTGGTTCTCGAACCGTCGATTTACATCCAGAGCATTGCAGATCAAAGAAGATTATTCTGGGCCAGTGACGCTAGGGCGAAACAGTCTCCTTATCTGAATGAGATAGTCCGTGCGGCATTAAATTAAAGAATGGAACACGCGCTTCGCTTGGGACACACATAACAGAGCCGGGCGTAGCCAGGCAATAAGAACAAACAATAAATAAACAAACCCCTACATGGTTCGTGGCATTACCCCCTTTAAGAGTGCATCGACCCGATGCTAAAACAAAACGGCAGCCCGAAAAAACAGCAACAACAAAACAACAGCAAAAAAGTCCATCTTGCGCAGTAAAGTTTAAGGCGAACCACGTGGACAAATTTGGGTCGCGTGCGTCGTCGTGATATGCAGCAATCACCATGGGGGATCACTTCGTAGGTAAGTTGGCCAACACGTCGTGGAATCTGGTAGGTTCCGAAATACCGTCGAAGAAGCTTCTCACTGATTTCCCGTTGTCGGACGGGAGTCTAAACCCACACGCGAACCCCTGGGTGGTATTCGGCGTCTCGGCATCAGAGGTTGTAGTGGCCTGAATCCACCAGCTGTTGGTTCGTTGTACGACCTAGGGCGAGCTGGCGGGCCCCCTCCGCACGCTGGAAGTATCCTCGGACGTCGTCGTGGAGGTCGTTGTCTTCTACGTGCGGATGCATAGCGTCAAGCATCGTGGTCGGCCGTCTTCCGCAGACAAGCTCGAACGATGTCATCTGCGTAGTTTCTTGCATAGCCGTGTTGTACGCAAGCGTGACATATGGGAGCACTTCGTCCCAGGTCTTACGTTCAATATCAACGTACATAGGCAGCATATGCGCAACTGTCTTGTTCAAACGTTCCGCTAGTCCGTTCATGTGGGGGTGGTACGCCGTCGTTCTTCGGTGATGCGTGTTGCTGTAGCGTAACATTCCTTGTACCAGCTCCACAGTAAAGGCCGTTCCGCGGTCCACGATTAGAAATTCAGGCGCTCTATATCGCAGCACAACTTGAGATATGAAGAACTTTGCGACTGCAGTCCCCCTCGGAAGAGCAGCAGTCTCTGCGTAGCGCGTCATGCAGTCTGTCGCTACGACAATCCACTTGTTCTCGGATTGTTACGTTCGGAACGGGCCCAAAAGTCCATTCCAATTTATCTTGAAGGGGCTCGGTGGGAGGGAGATCGGCTGCTGAAATCCGGCGGGTCTCGTCGGCGGCGTGTTTCGTCGCTGGAAGTCACGGAAGCTCCGGACGTAGTGGGTGACGTCGGATGTAAGGCGGGGCCAGTAGTACCTTGCCTTGACCTTTCCAATTCGGCGAGCTGTGCTGGGGTGTCCGGAAGACGAGTCGTCGTGGCACGCTTCCAATATTTCTTCACAAACGTCTGCAGGGTTGACAAGAAGGTAATTCGTTCTCGTTCCGGGGCTGAAATTTGTCTTCACGAGGACGGAGTTTTTCATGCTGAATGCTGGTAAGTTTCGTTTGAAGGGCATAGGCACGGCGACATTGCGTCATTCCAGGTAGTCGATCATGACGCGTAACTTGTGGTCGGCACGCTGCTTTGCGGTGAGGTCGCTATCCGTCATGACTCTGAAGGACACGCTCTCGGCATCAGAGTCTTTAGGTGGTGGGTCGACGGGGGCATGGGATAGACAGTCGGCATCGGAGTGTTTCCTTCCGGATTTATGGACAATTGTAACGTCGAATTCCTGTAGGCGCCAGCTCCATCGTCAAAGACGGCCAGAGGGGTCCTTCAAATTGGCCAGCCAACACAGCACATGCTGGTCTGTCAGAGCCTTGACTGGTCTACCATAAACGTAAGGGCGAAATTTTGAAATGGCCCATATGACAGCCAGCACTCTTTCTCGGAGGAAGAGTAGTTTTTCTCCTCCTTCGACAGACAACTGCTGGCATAGGTGATTACCTTTTCGCAACCGCTTTGCTTTTGGACGAGGACGGTACCCAAACCTATATCACTGGCTTCCGTGTGCATTTCTGTTTCGACGTTTTCGTTGAAATGACCGAGCACGTGCTGGCTTTGCAGGTGTTTCAGCTTGCAGAATGTTTCCTCTTCGGTACTTTGCCAGCTGAAAGGGGGCTATCTTTCGTCAAGAGTGTGGCTGGCTCTGCAATGCGTGCGAGTTTTGTGACCAAGAACCGGTAGTATGCGCACAGTCCGAGAAATCTTTGCACGCCCTTCTTGTCTTTCGGTCTTGGGAAGTTTGCTATGGCTGAAGCTTTCGCCAGATCACGCAGGACTCCTGCGCCATTGACAACATGGCCCAAAAACGTCAGTTCCTCGTACGCAAACCGGCACTTTTCAAGCTTCAGAGTTAACCGCGACATACTGTAGTCCTCGAGTACAGACTCAAACCTTGCAAGGTGTTCGTCGAAAGTCCGGCGAATACCGATAACGTTGTCGAGGTATCTGAGGCAGGTGTGCCACTTCAGGTAAGTTAGCACAGTGTCCATGTCTCGTTGAAACGTTTCTTGGGCCGTGCACAGCCCATTTGGCATCACCTTGAAATCGTATACACCGTCCAGGGTTCTGAATGCAGTTGTCTCTTGGTTTCTCTCGTCTACTTCAATTTGCCACTAGCCTGCCTTCAAATAAATCGAAGAGAAGCATTTTGCGCGGCAGAGGTGGTCGAGGACGTCGTCGATTCGTGGCAGAGGGTACACGTCTTTTTGGGTGATCTTGTTCAGTCCCTGGTATTCAACGCAGAAACTTAATGTTCCGTCGTTTTTCTTCATGAGTATGACCGCCGCAGCCCATGGGCTTTTTGATATCTGTGTAATGCCGTCGATGAGCATTTCGTCGACTTGTGTCCGGATCGCTTCGCGTTCGTGGGAAGACACGCGGTATGGTGACTGTCAGGTAGGTCGGGATCCATTTTCAGTTATAATTGGGTGCTTCTCTAGGGGTGTCTGGCGTATATTTAGGTTCCAGGAAAAGCACCCGCTGTAGCGGCACGGCAAATCTAATATATTGACTCGGTTTTCTTGCAGCAGCGCCGGGTTGACGTCGAAAGGATGCGGCAGCTTGAAAGCATCTGCTCGTGCGCGTTTAAAGTTGGCGACCGCGATTACTTGACTTGTTTCTTATGTTCCTTCGACGAACGTAATTGCAGCGCCCTTGTTTAGATGCTGGTACTCCTCGGAGCAATCCATGTATACGGTGATCATCAAGCCTGCGCGGGGTGGCAGGGGGACATGATCGTCGGCGATCCTTACAACAGCACAGTATTCGGGGTTGGGCGGCGGCGTCATGGAAGAAAAAGTTATCGACTTGGTTTGCAGATAAATTATTGTGCCGTGGTCCGCCAAAAAGTCGACTCCGAGAATTACGTCGCGGGAGCAGTCAGGGAGTCTGACGAACGCAGCAGAGTACGTGGTACCATCTATGGTGACGTGTGATGTGCACGGTCCACTTGGTGTTACGAGATGGCCTTCTGCTGTGCGTATGTGCGGACAGTCCCATATGGTCGTAACTTTCTTCAGCTTGAACGCGAATGACCCGCTCATTACTGAGTAGTCGGCTCCAGTGTCTATGAGGGCGACTACATCAAAGCCGCCGATGCGCACCTTGACGCCGGACGCCGCCTTCCTCGATTTCTGGGTTCGTCGGGGCTTCGCATCTCGACTTGTGCGTGTTGATGGTCGGGCACTGTGCGTCCTCGTCGTCGTAGTCTTCTTAGGGGCAGTCTCGGTCATGTCGGGCACGCGTCGCGCCTTGTGGCTATTGTGTTTTGGTTTCACGTCAGGGTTACGTGGGGTCCTCGGGATGACGGCATGTCGCAAGTCATTGTCTTTGGCGAATCGTTGCGTCGTTGGAGGATTTTCGTTTTTCCGCTTTGTGCAATTTCACTTCCAGAAGTAGCTGCCCTTAGTTTCCCTCGATTGGGCTTGGGGACCTTCTACGTGCGAAGTCAGCACTGCTACGGCGGTTTGGCAACTGGTACGGGTAGGGCGACGGCGAACGGTTGAAACGGGCTGGTCCACGGCTGGTGTTGGACAGGTATTCTTGAATCTCAGCTGGGCGCTGGCCAAGTCGAGGGTGTGGTGCGCCTACAAAGAACCCTCGCAAATCGAGCCTTTTGTAGGAGCAGAGACGGTAGATATGGTAGGCTTGTCCGCAGTGGTTGCACAGCGGACGGTTATTGGTGTTTCGCCATACATCCGTCTTCCTCGGCGTCTGGTTTTTAACACGGGGTCGGGCGGGCGACAGTGGATGGCGGTACAGCGGGGCTTCCTGACGACGAATTGGAGCTGGCCGAGGTCGACGAACAGCCTCGGAATTGTCCATAGCTTGTGGATGACGGGTTTCGACCGACGGGGCAGAAGTTACCAGGGCGTATTGAACTTCTCTGATCGTGTCGGTCAGGGAGGCGACTTGGGGCTGCGGCGTCGTAGGGAAAAGTTTCCGCAACTTATCCCGGAATATTGCGCGGATGGTGTCGCGTAGGGTATCGGAGCTAATTGCCCCGGCTCCGCTCGCCTCCAAAACCAGCGCATTGATTGGGCGGTAATACTGCCTCGCTCTAATTTCGTGCGTCTTTTCTATTGCAGTGGACTCGGACGCGAATTCCCACACGCTCTTGGGTGGGGGGGGGGGGGGGCGCGAACAAGGCACGCGAAGAGTTCTTGCTTTACCCCTCCAATCAGAAACCTTATTTTGTTTTCCTCCGTTATCTCTGGTTCCGCACGGCGAACAAGTCGCTTTATCTCCTCGACGAGGATCATAACCGCTTCTTGGGGTGCTGTGTTCGAGTTTCGAGCAAAAGTGCCTCGCATTCTTTTCTCACCATGGTAGGAAAGATCTTAACGAACTCGATTTTCAATTGAGACGAGTTGGTAAAAGAGCTCTCATGGTTCTCGAACCAAGTTCGAGCTGAATAATCTTCCAAGTAAAATAAAGCATGCCGAAACGTTTCTTCGTCGTCCCACCTGTTAAAGATCCGGACGCGCTCCAGTTTCTCCAACCATTCTTTTGGGTCTTCTGCGGGGGCTGTTCGGAATGATGGCGGTTCCCAGGGCTGCTGCAGGACGATTGGTGACGTTGCTTCTTGCACCGTGGCGGTGGGTGCAGCGGTCCTTCTCTTGGGTCCGTCTGGCAGGATACCAAAATCGGGCGGCAGGCCTCGCAGTCGGCGGCGGGCTATAGTTGGTCTGGCTTGGAGGCTTCCAGAGGTCGTTGGGAGCATAAAGGATGCGTACCCTGCACCTCCACTAGATGTAACGTAGCCAAAGATGACTCAGCTGTCTTGAAGGAAAAACAAGTTTATTGGAGCAAACTTGCGCTCTCCTAACAACTCAAAACATACACGGGCGGCGAAAGAGCAGTCAACAAAGTGACGTGCACAGACTGGTGACGGCGAATCAAATATCGCGGCGTCGGCTGTGCAGGCTTTTTATCTTTTGGCGCGCGTGGTTCTCGAACCATCAATTTACATCGAGAATATTGCAGATAAAAGAAGATTATTCTAGGCCAGTGACGTTAGGGGGAAACAGTCTCCTTATCTGAATAAGAGAGTCCGTGCGGCAAAAAAATATAGAATAGGACACGCGCTTGGCTTGGGACACAGATAACAGAGCCGGGCGCGGCCAGGCAGCCAAAAAAAACAATGAATAAAGAAACCAATACATGGTTCGGGGCAATATTTACAATATCCCTCCTGAAAAGTTCCGTATATACGGAAATATGGGAATATGGAGTACTTTCCTAGAATGACACAAAGCCGCAACAAAACACGGAATATTTTTGAGAAACACCCATCAATTAAATAATGCATACTTATCCAAATATTTGACACCGATTTTATGTCTGTAAGTTTACTAGAACCGCCAAATCATTGTCCGTATGAATTCCGTAAATACGGAGTATAAGGAAAACATACGGAGCGTCATTTTGCTTATTATTGAAGATAACATGAAACCTGTGCCAAACGTTTTTATTGCGCCCACTAATGTGATTCCCTGTTTTTTATACTGACATCTACTTTCGGTGGGCTTGGGGGAGGAATAATCCGTATGAACTCCGTATTCCCATAATTCCGTATGTACGGAAAGTTTCAGTAGGGATGTCCCCAGCTACCACCATCCTCCATAAGGAGAACAGTAAAATACTGACAAGGAATGGCTTCAGAGAAGGACACACAATCTCTCCGATGTTATTCACAGAATGTTTACAAGAAATATACAGTACCTTGAATGGGAACCGGTGCCCGTAAGGTTTAAGTGAGAATACCTCCCAACCTCACATTTGCTGATTTCGTTACCTTGCTAAGTAACTCAAGCGACGAACTGTAAAGCATGCTTACTGGACTTTAAAAACAGAGTAGAACCGTGGGCCTAAAAATTATTATGCAGATAAAATAAAGTAACGATCAATAACTTGGGGACAGCACAGAAGTTTGAGATAGGTGGCGAGGCAGTGGAAGTGGTAAGCGAATATATCTACTTAGGCCAAGTTGCGACCCCGGATCCCAACCATGAGGCAGAGATGATCAGAAGGATTAGAATGTGGTGGAGTGCATTTGGCAGGCATTTTCCAATAATGAATGCTGCCTACCATTGTCCCTGAAAAAGAAAGTGTATGACACCTGCATCTTACCGGTACTCACCTACAAGGCAGAAACTTGGAGGCTCACTGAGAGGGTTCAACTGTTATTGAGGGCGACTCAGCGAGAAGTGGAAGGGAAGATGATAGGTATAATATTAAGGCACCAGAAGAGTACGAAGTGGGTCGGGGAACAAGCGAGTGTTGGGAGATAGTAGTAGAAATTAAGAAGAATAAATGGACGTGGGCAGTGCATGTAATGCGAAGGAAAGATAAACGTTGGTCATTAAGGATAACAGAGTGGATCCCTGGAGAAGGCAAGCGTGGGAGGGGGCGCCAGATCGTTAGATGGGCAGATGAGATCTAGAAGTTTACGGGGATAAATTGGTCGCAGTTAGCAAAAAACCGGGATAATTTAAGAATACTTGGAGCGGCCTCTGCCCTGCAGTGGGTGTAGTTAGGCTGGGGATGATGATGATGATGATGATGGTGATGCAGATCAGTAAGGCAAAGCTGTTCTGAGTGGCAAATGGCCTGCTGGGAGAGAGGTACCCTTTTTTGACACCTTGGCATCCTAAATGTATCAGTATATGTCATTAGCATTATGGCAAAGATATGTCATGATACTTCGCTTTCTCCCGGGCCCGGCGGCACACATTCCTCTTCGGCAATTACGGTGCTATCCTTTACCCATGCGATTTGCTGCTGTTCCTGTTTTACACACCTGAAAACTTCAGCGCTGGTGTTTTATTGCAAAATGCGCCAAGATTCCTGCGTTGCCCTATGCTGCTTACAGACTAGATTGATTTCTCTACGCCAGTGTGCGTACCTTTCGCTACTCTGCAGCAGATGAATTAGCTCTCCTTCACTAGGACAGGAGCTAGTATTTGTCATCATTGATCACCGACAGCGAACCTTCGATTTGTTCTTTGGCTCCCGCCAAAGTTGGCGTATGCGTTTGTTCGGATTGCAAGAATCATACGCTATGTCTAACTCTTCATTCATCTTATCAAATCAGGTATTACGAATTCCTGCTGTTGCGTTGAGTTTCTGCAATATATATTTTACATCTTCAGATCCCGAAAGGTAACACACGCGGAGCTCGCTCTGATAGGTTCTCATCCATGATCACTAGCCATTACGGCTGTGAAACTGTATGTGCCATTTAAAATTAGGCCCCGGGGTCCCCAAAATTGGTTGCCCTGGTTTCTTTTCGTATTTCGCTCTGTGCTTTGCGTGAACACTGTAGTCCCCGCCATGCGTGCTACTCTAGCTCGCCGAAATGGGCATCCCAGTCGAGTTTTACTGACATTTTAGTTATTTATTTATTTTTATTTATTTATTTATTTATTTATTTATTTATTTATTTATTTATTTATTTATTTATTTATTTATTTATTTATTTATTTATTTATTTATTTAGTTATTTGTCACAGGCCCTGTGAACATCCAAAACATTGGTGAAGGCTCTTCGCGCTGATATGGAAGAAATTTTTTGCTGCATGCCTTGGGACCATCCTCATAACGCTTGCGTCGCCAAGCCCACCAAGAGGTCTTTAGGTCTTTTACTGAAGTTCTCGCCACACAGTCAGGCGATACGAGCAGCGGTGTTAGGTTTGTCTTCGATGCTATCGCCCAGGCCACAAAGGCGCAACTTGCCCCGCAGGTGCTGCCGTGTTTGGAAAGTGTGGTAAGCAGCATCGCGAAGCGCCGGAGGGTTGTTCAAACGACAGGGAGAAGTAGTGCGTGCTTTTTAAGCACATCAATAACCTCGCTATCAACCCTGAGAGTCCGGCAAAAGAGAATAGTGGAATAATTACAAGAAACGGGAATTATCCAGAACAGCTACCTACTACAGTGTCCGGTCAAAGTGCCAACATCAGGCAATGGAAAACCCTTCCAGAGTGGATTCAGTAACAGCAACTCCAGTGAAATACTCCAAGGGTACAGTTCGCACAGAAGAAAATGCAGAATTATACAACGGCGTGTTTGCGACTTACGACAGAGATTGCACGGAAGATAGCAGCGAAGCAGATTGAACGGCAACATAAGCGTGCTGCTTTTGAAGAACGGCGTAATTCAGCAAGCGTTGAATACCACGACACTAGTTCCACAACATGCTACAGAGAGAAAACAGCAGGCATCAAATGAAACGAGCCAGTAAAGCATCCACATCGGGCACCCGTCCCGACCTACTACAATGGAATTCCTGGTCTCTTTGACAGTGTACGGCCCAGCGGAAGGAACTGTGCCGTAGTGTCTGTAAGCCCGTCGCACCCCTGTTGCAAGAAACGCGGGGAGATACACCTGGTATTTCCGGAATGAAAGGCTATTTCCAATCAGCCATTCAATATCTAGCGCCCAGAAGTCAACAATAATAAACCAGGTGGAGGAACAAGCGGCTGAGTGTGTGCGCCCGGTTATTCCCCACGCGCAAATCGATGCTGCTCAATACTGCAGTAACTTCCAAGAGATCGTGGTTGTAAGTTTACCCGTTGGTACAAAGAATATGCTCATTGCATCTGATAACGGGTTTCCTGAGCTCAGCTGCCGCCTCCGCCAGTCTCAAGGGGCAAGGTCGGGTACCAGTGCGTGCTCGACATGAGAGAAAACAGTACACGGAGGACCACTTCCTTGTGGCAGTAGAGTTGAACGCACACCAGCCAGACCGAGTATACAGCACGGAGGACGCACGTGGCAACAAACTTCAGGAGACTACTAAAGCAGCCCACTTTACACTCATCAATGACCTGAAATACACTCATCAATACACTCATCAATGACCTGAATGACCTACTAGGCGGGGACTTCACGTGAGACAGCGCGATACCACCGTAGATCTCACATGAGCAGACTATTGCCTCGTTAAAGAGTAGCGCTGCGGAGGATATCCCATGAGCTCTGACCACTACCTGATATGGCTGTAGTTAAACGCCCAAAGCCTCAGACAGCCAAAGCGTACTACACAAGCAGTCAAGTGGGACTCCTTCCGTGCTGCTATGGCTGAATGCGAAAGCAATCTTTTCGTCATGAAAAGATGAATCAGGCAGTTAAAGACTGCACGCGCGTAATCCAAGTCAGTGAGGACATGCCGGTACCGGACAAACACTTTGTCAACCTCTGGAATACAAGGGAACGACTTTACATTCAGTACGTCAACAACGGCAGGCTCTTTAAAGGCATTCTGGGTGTACGAAAAAAGGCGGCTCAGGCTCGACAGTACGCTAAACAACTAGCATTATCGCGGAGGCTCGACTACTGTGCCTCCTTCAAAGAAAAGACTGGTTCAAGTAAGCTATGACACACATTTCGTACCGTTGCGTAGAAGGATAAAGCCGCGCATACGTGCCGCAACATTTCTCTGGCAAGCAGCCTTTCCGCTGCGGAATTTGACGAGGAGGCGGCTCGCACATTTTACCCGCAACCCAGCTTTCCCCCTCCGCCGACTACTTGTCGATGGGAACCACCGGAGAATGATGCGGCCCAGAATGCGCTTTTCACTCCACAGGAAATGACAATAGCTCTAGGGGCGATCAACGTGGAGAGCGACCCCGGCAAAGATAACATTACATGATGCGTGCTTCAGAACTAGCATGAAGACGCCAAAATGCAGCTGTTGTCAGAACTAAACTCATTGTGGATGTCCTGTGAGCTGCAGTCGACTAGAAGTACTCTGTACTTTTCCCCATTCCAAAGGCACAAAAACAGGTGAAGAATATCAACAACATGATGCGGATCTCCCCAAGTTCCACACTTTGGAAGCAACCTGAGCGAACCACATTCTTGAACACGCAGGCGCAGAGCCGTAGTACGACGCAGGGACTGGACTTCACCCCGGTCTTTGCACTTATGACAGCCTGGTGCTCATCGGCAACTTGACCGGCAGGAAGCGCCGACGTGAAATGAGAACGAAGATCCCTGCTGTGATTGTGGCACTCAACCTCAAAAAGGTTTTCGACACCATCCGACGCAGCGCCATTATCGAAGCTCTCCAGGACTTTGGCAAGGGTAGGCGCTTGATTAATTTTTTTATAGCTTTTTGAACGGCCGGACGTTCGACATTAGAACAGAACTAAACCTTCCCCGCGTCTTCACCAATAAAACTGGCGTACAGCAACGAGCCATCCTCTCGCCCACTCTGTTTCACCTAGCGATGTGGAAGATTGCGAAAGAACTTCATAACATTGATAGATTAGAGATAGATAGATTGTAGGGTTTAACGCGCCGACGCAACGCAGGCGATGAGGCGCGCCGTAGTGGAGGGCTCCGGATTAATTTTGACCACCTGGGGATCTTTATCGTGCGCCGAAATCTCGTACACACGGGCGTTTTTGATTTTCGCCTCCATCAGAAAAGCGGCCGCCGCGGCCGGGAACATTCCACACCTGCAGCGCACTATGTATGCTAATGACATCACCATCTGGGTTGACCCTCGATGCACTACGCTCAACACGCAGCGCATCATCGACGCAATTAAGCTGGGACTTGATATTGTTGGCAGGTGCCTGCCCCGAATGGAATGAGTTTGTCTCCAGAAAATACAAAATAGCTCATCATTGGAGTGCTAGACCACCCGCAGGCACAAATACTCTTAACGCTGAATGGTCAACCACTCGAGCGTGCGGCCGACCGCTGGCTCCGGATACTTCGCGTGCCAGTCCACGAAGACGTAGGGAGAGGGAATGGATTCTGCAGATCACTTATGTTTGGATCAAGCAGCTTCATATCATTACGAGAACTGGCGGCTGCTTCGGCGGGGAACAACGCAGGTCCTGCTCACACTTGCGCAGGCCGACTTGACTTCCAAGGAGTGCTGTGGTGCTCCATGCTTTGCCCTTACGAAGACGAAATCTGATCGACTGGAGACATTACACCGCGAAAGCTTAAGAGCAATTACTGACTTACCTCGACACATCCGCGCTATTCACATTTCCCCGCTCCGCGTTGTTATAATCTAGAGGGCCGAAGGCTATAACAGGAGACGCGCAGGCACCCGCGCTGGTCTGCTGATGTAAAACTTGGATTCCGGTCCGGGCGACTCACTTTCCCAGCAACTGCCCTCTGTTCAAGACCCTTGGGAAGATGTCTTGGTTTGTGTGCTATAGCCTCTATCTTGCCTAAGTGTCCGTAACCATAGCCACCGTAAGCGCGCCGCTGATGCTGCACGCGCTAACCGCCGAGCCGGCGCCATCTTTACTAGAGTGGTCGTAAAAAAACCATTGCACGCTTCACTTTCGGGTATTGACGGTTAAATGCGCATGTCCCACACAACTCAGTTTCTTCGCCTCCCAAGCCCATGTCAGGCGCGCCTCGAGGCAGTTCGTCTCGCTGCGGAGCACATTGAGGCAACTTACGGCACCGGTGAAAACCACCAGCCAACATACGTCGGAACCACCTGCGATCTCATCAAGACCATTTGTCACAGACTGCAGGACACCGCAGTAGAGTCGTTAGGGTAGACTGGCTCCCGGGACAAGCAGGCCGGATGGGCAGTGAGAACGCTTACGCACGGGCGAGCCAACAGTTTGAACTCCGCTTCAACCCGGCGTTACCCGCCCCATTCGCACAATATGACCTCGACCCGTAAGAATCAAAAGCTGCAGCCAGGCGCGCGTCCAAGCAACCTGGACGGAATTTGGTTGCACCAGACCCCGCTCCCCTGCCCATTGGTTTGCCCTTGGCGCACAAGTGCTTCTGCACAAGGCGCGGGCTGCTGCCGTGCTAAACGATGTGTTGGCCAAGTGGTGTGCCTTTGTGCCAAAACGTCACCAGCATGCCGTCCAGGATGAGTAACCTAAGGCCGCATTTGCCTGCACCTCCAACTCCACAGAAGCCATACCCACTGTACACCACATGTTGTGGGAGTGTCCCGTCCTTCAAACGCGTAGTTCTAAGTATCTTCCGCCCGGCGTCCAGCGGCTTGTGGACTTGACAGCGTCGCTGCAACCCGCCACTACACGCCAGATGCAGCTTTCTCTGTCGGAGTTCACGCGCACGTCAGTCGACGACCACCGACTGCCGACGGTCGACGCCTGACCTTTAAACTCCCCTGTCCCCGTTTTCTTTTATTTCCCATGCCGAACGACGTGTCCTCCTTCTTTAATAAAGTTTTGTTATCTTATGTTTATTAATTTTTATTTGTTTTTTATTCCTTTATTTGTTTATTTACTATACCTCGAAAACACCAGGGCGGGGTGTTACATCATGGGAAGGCATTTATACAGGGTTTCTTTAATGTGCGTTTTGAAAAGAATGGGGCTGGAGTCGTGCACGAGGTGGGGCTGAAGGTCATCCAATCCTTTGCTGTTTTAACACATATAACCGAATGTAAACAGTTTCGCGGCCATGCGCAGGGTAAACTGTGTTTTGGTTGTTAAAGTGGGAAGATGTGCCATGCTTGGGAATGATAACCGATTCATCAGACAGTGAGTGAAAAATATTTTAAAAGAGAACTATTCTAGCGGCTTTACATTGCCGATAGATTAGTTCTTTGGACAATTCTTTCCAAAGTTTGCCTCGGTTTGTTGCGTAACCGCGGCTCTATGTCGCTGGTATCCTTCGTGTGGAACTGCACCACTTATTACGCCTTTGGTTTTTTTTACCTTGGCTTCACCTACGCGCAGGTGCCGGTTTTTTGCGCACCGTTCGCTTCTTTTGTGTTCTGAGACTCGGCCTCACATTTGAAAAAAAGCTTGTCCCCCCCAAAACTCTCGCTTACAAACTTTCCCGCCGTCTAACGTCCCGCTTCCCCCCTCTAACCCTTTGGTGATGCTGCCTACCTGGCCAGACGCACGGTCGCCTTTGCGGGAACCTCTGTACACAAATGTGTGTTGGTTAGCGCAGCCCTCATCTATAGCACTTACTCGCGCTTACGATGACCACACCATTAGTACTGCACTCGCACGCACCACTAGCATTCGCTTTTAATACTTACTCAGACTCAAAATGCGCACTGCCCACTCACACTCGCCGCAAACACACACAGAAAAAGAGAACAAACTTTAAAAAGCATTGGCAGCGTTTTTTAAAGCTAACAAAAGCGGGATAGCACTGGTAAACGTAACTGCTGTCGGGGCCGCGGCAACGCCTCGCCGAGGCCTGATCTGATGATTAGCGCCCAAGATCAGCCCTGATCGATGTGTTCTATGAACTTTGTGTAGAATCAGCGAATGGTTCGCGGCGCCAACGAATGAGGCCCCAGATAGCTCTTCATCGCATGTGTAGTCGCTACTGCAACCAGCAAAACTATATAAATATTTTCGAAACTTCACGTGGCGCTTTTCTGACGTGGCTATCGGTAATGGGGGGACAGTCAGTAACCGCTTCATAATTGGCGTGCCTGTGGAGCTAAAAGGGTCAGATGGCGATGAAATAGAAGACCAATTGTTCATTTAGGAGCTCGCTCATACTGCAAATGCTAGATAATGCTTCCTCCTCGGGATTTTGGTGTGACCATCCGCTACACTTCTACTGAAAAAAAGCGCTTTCATCTCAGGGTGCTTGAAAGAGTTCCTTTACTCTGTTACGGCATGCCTCGTTGCCAACGTGGAGGCCTGCCGTAAAGCAGCAAAATGTCGGTGTTTTATACTTGTAAAGTAACGAAATTATCATACTCGCATTACGAATCAGCCTCGATGTCCCCGCATTGAAGACTTCCCCATGACGGACGGAAGGATTCAGGTGGTTGAGAAACAAACGGTAAACTTCCCATGCTGTAAAAACTGAAGCAAAATTAGTATGAATGCAATTAAATATCAAGGGCGGTTGTGAGTTGTGGGTGGTTAGCGGGGGTGTGAGTGGTGACCTGCAGTACGACTGTGTGAATGGAGGATGCGATTGGTTGGGGCGATTGCGAAGGGCAGTAGCCAGAGTGAAGACTGAGTGTGCAGAGACGTGAAAGGCAAATGCGAGCAGTGGGCGCGAACGCTGTGCGAGTGATGAGGTCGAATGTTGAGCGTAGGAGACAGTGAGTGCTCATTGTGATGGCGAGTCATTAGTGCGAGCGCAAGTGAGTACGACAGGTGAGAGGGAGTGGTGAATGGAGCGGGAGTGAGTGCGAGTGGCGACGGCGAGTGGTGAGCATGCGGGCGAGTAAGACCCAGTTGTGAACGCGAGTGCTGAACGTTGGCGTAATTGCGAGTGGCGACGGCGAGGGGTCCGCTTGGGTGAGTGCCAGTGTTAACGGCGAGTCGTGAGCGTGAGCGGGAGTAAGTGAGAATGGTGCGGGTGTTTGGTGAGCGTGTGTGCGAGTGAGTACGTGAAGAATAATATACCTTTCGAGTGAGTGTGAGTGAGTCGAATACAGTTTTGCCGAGGGATGGCGTATCTTCTGGTGCCACCGCCCACGGCCTTGCCTATCCACATTAGTCTAGACGAAGAGAGCGCGTCTCACATTCAGGCCAAGGTGGGACGCTTAAAACTCTCTTCTCTACGTTGGAAGCTCTAACACCTTTTAAACTACCCAACAGGAAGCCTTATCCCATCCATCCCAAACGTCCTCCCTTTTGCTTCTTCCCAAGCATAGATATGGCACACATTCCGCGCCATTTGCAACCTGCTCACAACTTCGTCCGCAGACCACCACTCACAAAAGCATTGAACAAATGCATCAAGTGGCTTTAACCGAATGCCACGAGAATGAACTTCGCAGACGACGGTTGTGACTCCAGTACTAGACGAGGTGCTAATACCCTGCCTTGCCGTACTCGTTTTGTAGACACCATTGCCCCTTAAAAAGTTCCGCAGCTAGTACATCCCTAGAAGAAATCGCTATAGCCGCTGCCGCCGAACGCGCTGTCATAGTCGAACCCCCAAACACCCCGATATTTTCATTTATTACCCGCAGATGGTGCTGCACAATAAAGCCCGACGCGCCCTGCTCCTTGATTCCACAAATACCCTGTTGAAAAAAAAAGATGCCTCGCTTCCATTGTGCCCATTGTCATCATTACAATATTCTATGAAAGCACTCCTCGGAAAAGGTCTTGGCGGCTCGTTCCTTTTTCCGCGTTTTTCGCGCAAGAAAGCCGGGACCAAGGCACCTGCGGACACGACCGACTCCCAGCGAATTTGTCTATGTGTCTTCGACCGCCTTGTGCGAGGAAGAATGAAGCCGTCATTTCCACGTACCCGTCGATAAAGCCGGGATCCGCATAAAGAACAAGAAGAAACAAGCTGGACCCGTTTGTGCTGACCTTTCCGAGACCTATAAAATGCGCCTTAGCGGTGGTGTGCCTCCGGGAATGATCACGCCATCCTTAGCCCTGTGAATCCTATTCCATCATCAACGACATCTGGGATGCCTTGGACCATCTAGGCCCTCATCAAAACACGGCAGATCATGGGGGAGTGATTGAGAGATATGATCAGAAAGGCTGAAAATTTTCTTAGCATGTAGCAGCAACCCATTAATGAGTTGATTCACCTGTTGAAAACTTTGACTGAGCAAAACGATTCATTGAGCGAGATTACCCGAAAAGTAGAAAGCACCGGGGACATTGAGAATCTAGAAGAAGAGATGTTTCATGCGTTTGATTTAAAAGGCAGTGTTAAATCGGCAAAAGTCAAATTGGGAATGAAGATACCTTAGTCCAGAACTAACCAGCAAGCTCGCATTCCGTCACTCAAATGCCGAATTCTGCAGGTGCTCCGACAACGCCGAAGGTATGAAGGTATAGATACTAAAAATATAGAGACACCGAATAAAATGAATATTCTTAGCCCCCCCCCCCATCCCAATCAGAAACGCCATTACACACAGGCATTCAGTTTGCAAATATACCGACAATTGTTAATGGCTCTCTTTGCTGCTGTGCCTAAGATGCCCGTGCAATCTAACGGACAATAAGTGCTCTGAGCAAACTGCAATTCTTTTGAATAAAGAGAAACTATTGCAGGCACAAAACACCGCTGGCGACATAACAAATGCAGTAGTTCAAGTATCCCAGCACAAGAAATCGCAACAAATAGACAGCCGATGTTTATCTGAAGGGCAAAAGAAAAAGCTATCCCGTTTCAGGAGCCTCCGCACTTTTTTATGCGCCCTAAATTAGCAGTTCGAATGTACCACGTGAAATGTCGCAAAAAAGACAGAGCCGCGCCGATAGCGAATAATTTTAGGAGTGGTTTGCTTCGCAACGTGGCACATGTAAGACGCAAGCAGAACCAATGAATGTGCTGCGGCAAGATGCAGAGGATACACCGAGTTGCGAATAGGCCCAGGAAGACAGCAGGAGTTAAGCGGAAATGAAGTCAAAAGAAAACCCTGCCTTTGAATAAACCAAACCCCCGAGGCTTCTGAAGGGGTTACAAACAACGCAGACTTCTGTGAAGAACGAAAAGTCCTGTCAGCGAACAAAGCGTTTTGGATTTACCACAGTGGAGAATTCGTCCGTTCGAGGACTCTCAGTTACACGAATGGTTTCGCGGCTGCTCATCGAGTCCAGAGTTGTATGCTTCGGCAGACTAAGAAGCTTCTCTTGCATCAGTGGAAGCAGGAGAAGGAAGGTCACCGACTCTGCTTGCATCAACGGACATTATTACCTAATGCCTGTCAACCAGAGTGCTTTACGCCCAGAGACGCTATCACGCTGTGAAAATTTGTTGCCATTATCGTGCGCGGGAGGGTGTTGAAAAATATGACGCCTGGCGTCCCTCGTGGCCACTATGATCATTACAATGTTTCATTAAAGCGCTCATCAGGAACGGGTCTTGGCGGCTCGTCTCTTTTTTCACATACCCTAGGAAGCGCCATTTTCCTTCGTCCTCGTTTCAAGAGAACGATGGTAGTTCTCACTAAGCGGCAGAACTCATCAACGTGAGCTTACCCGGGAACTCTCCCTGAGAGCAACGAAGTTGTGACTATATCTGTATCATCCTGGCACTTATAAAGGCTTAGATAACTGGCACGCCCACATAACCTCGGCGCTCTACGTGACCGTAAGCAGTGCGTCCTTTCCAGACACGTCCATCAGAGTAGGGGATAGACTTTTCGTTTACATTACAATCAATTTGTTGGAAATGGTTCAAAATGTTGGAAATGGTTCAAAATCGTAGTGCACGCTTCATCCTTTCCAACTATGCTCGGACATCTAGTGTTTCTGCTATGAAACGAACTTTAAACCTTCCCAACCTAGCCCTACGCAGAAAAATTGCCCGTTTGTCAGTCTTTCATAAAATTTATTTTTCAAACGCATACCTCAAAACTGAACTTCTTTCTGCGCCATCATATGTATCATCCCGTATTGACCATCGCCATAAGGTATACATTCCCCACTGCAACACTAACTTATTTTTTGCCTCTTTTATTCCCAAAACTGCTAACGAATGGAATCACCTGCCCCCTGCAATAGCTAGTATAATCGATGTACCTTCATTTAAGATTGCCATCGAAAAATACTTTTGTTCCTTATAATTGCATTTATGTTATTGACTCTGTTGTGTATACTACCTTGCATTTTTGTTGTCCACTATTGTTTTTTTATGCTTGTCCTCAATGTTTTGTTTCACTTTGGTTTTTGTTTTCTGGTGATAATGCCAGTGACCACTCCCTTCTGTAACGCCCTTTGGGCTTTGAAGGTATTGAAATAAATAAATAAATAAATAAATAAATAAATTCCAGCCGAGCGAAACGCATTGAAATGCTGTCGGCACCGTCTGCGCTTGTGGACATTTCTTTGGGCAGATCCTTTAGGTGAACAAGAAGAAAAACCTAACTTTCCACTCTTCCTGTCCTGCATATATTTGTCATACCTTTCGATGTCCCGCGTTTCGGAACCTTTTCTCGACTATAGAACCGCCTTTTTAGCTTGCACAACATCTTCGTACTCTTCGACACAACCTGGGTGGAAATCTGAGGTCGTACAACTTCCTTGTATCTGGAAAAATTCTATTTTGCTACACAAAGGAGCTTCGGAAGGGAAATGTACTGCAGCCGAGTTTTACATTCATGTTTAACCTCGAGTTCAACAGACGAGCCAACAAAAAAGTCTAATGGCATCGCCGGCACTTCAGAGGTATGGGTATCTGGGACTGAGTAGAACCTCGGTTTCTGTGGCCTCAATTGCCGCAAGCCGTTCTGTAAGCTGCGAATAAGTGCTTCTAGCTCTCTCGCTCTTTGCTCGCACTCTCTCCCTTACTGCACAAGCCTCAACTCTGCACCTGTTCGCTGCTTAACCCCAAGAGCTCCCTACGTTCTGCCAAACTGAGTCTGAGCTGGAGGTTCTAGCTGTTGCTGGTGGAGTCGCATTTCGGTAGCCTCGCGCTCCATAGCTTTTTTATATCGCGCCTTCGCGAGAGAATCGCATACCCGTGCCCGCAACGCTGCATCACACAACCCGAGACTGTCCCCTGCGTCGATTACTTATGGCACATGGTTACTTGGAAACAGCGCGTTAAAACAGGAAGACGAAGTAAAGAACCAGACAGGACTAGCGCTGACTACCAACATATATTTTATTCAAACCGATAAAACATTTGTACGTAAAAAATTGAAACTGCGCATGCGCTATGGTGAGAGTCACACCCAAACACTGAAATAGACAACATGAAAGATTTACCCTTGCTCCGTCGTTTGAGAACAATAGAGAAAACCACTTCTTTTTCGGGTAGACTTACGGAGGCCTGACTAACGCCGTTTTTACTAAGCCTGGGTATGGTAAAAGCCTGTATAATCTCTCGAATAGGCTGAATGGGATGACGGAACAGTACAACGGTCTTATCTAAGTGAACCTGACATACGGACGAGCAACATGAACGACTGTTATCCGCCAAATGAGATGTAGGTGTGCCTTTCAGGGATTTAAAGTGCTCTCTTAAAGGCACGTGTAAAGACCTGCCCGTCTTGTTGCGGCTTTGGCCTACTTACCATGGGCCCACGTCACACCCTGATGTGGGTTTACGCTTCTTTTTCTTCGGGGCAGCCACACTAAAGGCGCTCCCGCAGCTCGTATTCGCGCTAGAAGCACTGTGAGGGCATGTTCCGAAAATGCTGTCGTCGTCTTCGTCGTAACGAGATTTCTACCTCAACATATGTGCCTCCCTTTGAAGATTTTACTAAACACTCCAAACGGAGATGAATAAAACACTCGTAGATAAATGTACTCAGAAATCCATTTCACAGCACAATCCAACATACTCGTGGGACACTACAAAACATCGCTTAGGTCTTCCGGGTAACAGACTCTACGTAATTGCACCTGAAGCTGTCCCACGATAACGCGAGTTTATGTAATGATAGCCCGACATTCATAAGCCAACACACCAACTTACCGACTACACTTACACAGGGGATGCAGGAGAATTTGCGCGCCAGTGATCAACCAAAAGGCAAGGCGACAGGTAGTTTGTTTCTTTTCTGCCAGCGGCTGCGGTGCCACTCTCTGCATTATTGTTACACACGTCTATCAGAGTAGCGACTACATTTCCCATTTACATTACAGGCGATGCGAGCAGGTGGGAATTTACTGAAACTCTGTCCGCACCATGCGCTTGTGAATATATCTTTTGGTAGAAAGTTTAGGCGAACAAGCATTGGAACAACTTTCCACTCTTCCTTGCCCTACAAATATTTGTTGTCTGTATCGATGTCGTGCGGTTTCGAACAATTGTCGCCTGGCGAACCGCATTGTTAGCTCCAGTAATAGCTTCTTACTGCTCGAGACTATCTGGGCTGAAATATGGGGTCGTACAAAGTTCTTGAATCTGACAATTTCTTAGGAACACAAATGAGCTGGGGAGAGAGAATTTCCTGCAGACCAGGGTTACATTCATGTCTAACCTCGAGTTCAAAAGACGTGCAAACTATAAAATTTAGTGTCGTCGCCTGCACTTGTTCAAGGGCGCCGGTATCAAGAACAGATTGAAACCTCGGTGTCTGCGTGACCTTAATTTCCGCAAGCAGTTCTCGAAGCTGCGTACCTTGTTTTCAGTTCCTGCTATCTCTTTAAGTACTTCAAACCCCATGGCTATTTCCTCGTGCTCTCTCACTTGCTGCGGGAGCACCCATTCTGACCGCTGTTCGCCGCTTAACCCTGCGAGCTAACCAAGTTCTCTCAACCTAAGTCTCGGCTGCTTGTTCTTGTCTTCCTGCTTGAATCGGCTAAAGTCATGCTCCGCAGCTCTGTCATTTCGCGCATTCGCGAAAGCATCGTCCACCCCTGCCTGCAACTGCATCACGCAACCCGAGACATTCCCCTATGGCGATTATATCTTGCACTGTTCATTGTGCACTCACTCAAGGGACCTTCCGCGCCATGTCTTTCTAATGCACAAACTTCCTTGTCCCGTTGCGGCCGCCATTTGGGAGAGATAAACCCCCGCAGCTTCTTTTCACGTATACTATGTGGCGAATGGATCTTGCCACACTGCCATTAACCAGACCAGGGTTCTTTGATACGGAAGAACAAATTTATATTGTTAAGAAAACAAAATGCTGCTTACAATACAAAGAATTACACCCGAATACTGACCACATCTCAAATTTATGTCAAATATACACAACAGAGCGAAATACTAGTTCTAAATAAAATATAAAAGAAGTTCCCCACCAAACGTTCAGGGCGATGAAGCGTTGTCCGCAGGGCGTCTTAGGTTCTGGTGACGATGCGAGGCGAGGCGCCATGGAGCTACTGTCATGGCATCTCGCGTACCGGAATGGCGACAAGGAAGACCGCCATTTCTCTCGTATAAAACGGTCTCCTACGGACCCCCCACGATGGGGCGCTCTATACCAGTGGGCAGGAGGCAAACGGCCACTGCCGGTTGAAAACGGGAAGCAGGCTGCGGGTCGTAACGGGGCAGAAGACGCCAACTTTGGGCGCCTCCACGAATCAGGACTGGCGCCTTGGCCCCAGGATACCAATGCGCCAAATAGACAGAACCTTGTCGAGATCCGGTCCCGAAACCCGAATAGCTTCGAATCTTGCACCTGGACGTCGCGCTTTTAGAATTTGCTCCGTCCACTCCTGCCGCCGGCGTTATCTCCCATCCTATCCTGGCGTCCTCAGCTCCTTGCCTGTGCCACTCCCTATTTGTCCGCGTCATTCCGTCGCGTGGCTTGCGCATATTTTCCTTCGGCGCCAGCACACAAAGGGCAATCCCCGCAGCTCGCTTCGCGACACAAGCACTGTGAGGGATGGTTTTGGCCATGTTATCATCGTCCTCGTCGCCAGAATGACTTTACTACCTCAAACATGAGTATGCCCATACGCAATGTACACAAAGAAACCTCAATTGTCGTTTATCGTTTATCATTGACGGATTTACGTATTATTTGTTTGATCGTAAAATATTTATGTGGTGTCTGCCTATTCCTATTTCCTAACAAAGGCTACACAATGTAATCAGAATGTTTCATGTCACTTATTTGTAACATCTAAACATCTGAATTTCTCCGAAGACGAGCACCAACAACATTCCTCTCGGCTGTCTTATTTGCGGCTGTCCCGTAGTCGGGCAGAACTAAAACAACTGGAATTTCGTGAATTTTTTGTGTGCTGAGAAGGCTTGTTTTAACAACCACATAAAAGCTATAATCTGTGATTTCCCCGATGAAATCACGTGTACGTGGTTAGTATGGTAACGGTGAAACATATTTTCAAAAAAACAGGCGATGTTGCTGCCACATTTGCCACACGAAGCAGTACACCGTTCAATGCACGCTTCAAATTTTTAACTGTGCCAAACGCGAAGCCCTGATGATGTTTACTGTATCTAATCACAACTTCAAAATTGTGTCTGTCAAACCACTGTCACTGAAAACATAATTTTCTTCCGGAATATACCGCGGCTTACACATCTTAGTATGAATAATCAGATTAGGCGAAATCATTACAAAAGCCACCAAAATTCAGCTGTTCTTACATCTTTACTTTTACATCGCATGACAAGACACATAGGCTTATTTTGAAAAATGGCAGTGAGATTATGCTTTCGCACCACCATTCTGTACCTTGCACAGCACCTTGAACAACGCTTCCTAGTTCCTAATTGGACCTTGGCTCACCAGAAGGTCTAAATTTGAAATTTGGTTTTTTCTGTGCGCGATTGCGCCCTTCATAAGGGTAACTAATTTTGGTGCTTTTTGCTGAAAATATTGTCATGTACCATTATTGCATGACGTAATACTCGAAGTAAAACCAGCTGGGCAACTCGCAATTCCTTTGTGATTTCGCAGTAAAAGCTCGGAAAGAAACACATTTCTAGGTGATATTGGTCCCGCGTCAAGCATTACTGAAACAAGATTTCGCTCGTAAAGATAAACGCTACCTTGCTATTGAGCATTTTAAAATAGTCTGATCATTAGAATATTGTTTGCCATTATAGGGCGGTAATTTATAACATTTGTGTTAAGAGGTGAACATTGTAACCTGCTTGCAGTTTTGTAGTGTGATGGATGATGTGAGCATACGTACAAGCTTTGGCCAATCATCAAATGTGTCAGTTGAGCATGAAACGCTAAATAGTATGCTGGCATCAAGCTACAAAAATACAAGCTTTTCGCAGTAATAGCCCACTCACGTTTCCAAGAGTGTTTTTGCTTAGCGTTATTACAGCTAACCTAAACGTTTCCTCCCACGACACAATGCTTGTTTGTTGGAATACTGCATATACTAAGTTTTATCGGCAACCACCATTTTACTTGGCTTGACGTGTTATGCTATTACCACCTAAACAGTCGAATTGAAACATATTTTGCTATTTGGAGCCACAATAGTGTAATGTTCTACGTTGAAAGATACTATGCCTGTAGCCATTCTAGGGACTGTGTGTTGTGTGGATTGTGCCATTCTAATTTAAACAGCCTTAATATCGAAGATTTCGAATTTCAGGGACAAACATGAACTCATCTCAAAACTCTGGCCCTCAAAGGTTTTATGTAAGGTTCCAATTTAACGCGACAGGCTTTTGACGTGCGTAAAAATGTCTATTTATTGATATCAAAGAATAACTTTTGAAAAAGCAGCGAAGATAGAAACCGATGCTAAATGTTTGCCAGTAATTTTGGCAGTGTATCAAGTAGGTTTGACGGCAATATCTTTAAAACGAAAAAACTTACGAAGAAGAGCCAAGAGGACGATAACCAGCTGGTTCATAGTCACGGCTAGATGTTTGAGTGAGATTGAGAAAAATGTTTTAGCGCGCTTCTGCAAGTACATTTATAGTTGATTTCGAGCTCCTGGTATGCCTCATCCAGTTGTAAAAGCAGGGGCACAGTGTCACGTCCTTCTCTCAATACACTGAAATATAAAAATTTAGAAACCACCATCGATCAAGTGCATTGAACTTTTGCTTTCCAAAGCGTCAGCTTTCTCTATTCTGTCTAGATAACAAAGGAGAAGCTGCTCACGTACCTAAAGGGATTGAAGCAAAGCGAACATTGACAACTATTTTGTTTATTTATTATCTGAAGGTATATTTCCATACACAAACGTTTCCCTACGGCTTGCAACAGTTCGTTTCTCGCTCGAAGTGTGACATTTGTACTCGTGGTGCAAATGCTCACATCAATACGTATGGCATTCCTGCGTGTAATGCAAGGCCACAAGCATATCTGAAATGTTCCTAAATTTTTTATCCGCCAAACTATTGGAGAGCTATCAATTCATTTTCATAAAACATTTCGCGAGAGCTATGATAGCTCCCTGGTATATTTTCGATGCACGCTTTTGGGGCCTCTGTGTATTCAACGTGACGGTATTGGAGACACCTCGGACTTCGAGACCCCCGTATTCACACTGTATCGTACCGGGGCTCTAAGGTTTGAAGTGAAAGATACTATCCTCTTTCATCTTTCGCGAAGTACACGGTTCCCGTATTTTGTCTTGCCACAACGTAAGAATATTGGTGGAGGGGGCTGGTTGCATCCCCATCCGGCGGTTTATCCGGCGGTGTATACCTTCCCACCACCTCAGTGCTAGTCTCGGCAATGAAGCGGCCTTCTCCGGGCTCCTAGATCACGTCTGCACGCCCCAGCCCTGGTACGCCAGCAAGACCTGTTCCCCATCCTGTGCCCCAGACTAAGATCAACCAAAACTAGCCGAGGCGTTACAAGAGGCCACCTGACAGGATGACGTTGCCGTTCACTGCCCTGTTCCACGGCGCATCGTCAAAGGCTTTGGGCGTTTCTACATGGGGTTGGCAGGCATGGATGTTCGCTGGCCGGTGATATGAAACAACGTCTTAACTGTGTATTATATAAAGTTTTCTACTCACCCCGATCACCCACCTACTTTCTTAATATTTCCTTTATTATAATGAACGGGAGATTCGCTGTACGACCGTGCCGAGAATTTTGTCTTCACAGTGCTCCAGCTTTACATCTATTCCTATTTTAGGGTGGTGTTAACAGCTGAGCGGTTGTACGTGGTGCCTCCCCGTCCATATGATTAAGGCTGTGCATCACGCAGGGGTAGCAGCAGGTGCACCAACCCGCCACATGACTTGCCATAACCAGTTTCCTAACACAACGATAGAGGGTGCAGTACTCTCGCAGAGCTGGTTCCTCTCCTCCCACTTGGAGAGGCAGAGAGGAGGGAATCTCTCGCTGCTGACTTTAATATTCTGGCTGCATTTCGCGAGCCCTGTCATTTGCCTGGAGACGGCACTGGAGTTCTGCGGTGAGCGCTCGTTGCCGTTAGAGTCGATAGAAGACAACCACCTAGCGGCTGTTTCAGCATATTTCACCCCGCGTGGAACTGGGTCTAGTTTGTAACACTGCGTGGAGACCTGCATCGTTTTCACGACAGAGATTATGGTGGTGACAAAGCAGCGGGAAATTCAAGAAGATCTTTGGGGACTTTTTCAACTAGGTCGATGTATTGGGTTTTATATCTGATTAGTGCACGTTTTAATCTGTTTCTGCTTATTATTTAGGCATTGCTTCGTGTTTGAAAGACTAGTTATTCCTTATCCATTATTTTTAAGTTAGGTGACCAAATATTGGTGCTCGCAGAGAATGTGTGAGGAGGAGGAGCAATAAATGTTTTTTTGATAACCGTTAGTGCTGCTGTTAGGTAACCCACCCAGTGGTGGACGTCCGTAGGACGTGTGCCCTAGCCTTGGCTTGCAGAGGCGCTTTTGTTTAATGGCGTCAGTTAAGGCCGATTCACACGGCGGACGAAATCACTGATTTGGACCGCGGAATGCGTACCACATAATACAGCGTGACCGATTCGTGACCCCAGCGAACGGTCAGCGGACGACGCGTTCTGACAATGCGAGGCTTTTTTGCATTCGCGATTCTGGCGGGGAAATACAGCAAAAAACTGCGATTTTGTGCGCACAAGGCTGAATGGTCTAGCAACCATGTCTCTCTGCTCGGGGCAGCGGAGGGCTCATAAAAATTGCCACTCTGTCAAGACCGTGTGCTTGTTTCGGCGCAGATTCGCGGCGTAAAGGGCTTTTCGGCCAGGGGCATTTGACTTGTCAGCCAAAAGCACGACTGGAAGACACACTGATCTTAGCGTTCGTCAAGTGCCCGGAGCAACATTGTGAGCGACGTTGGAGACGGTAGAAAGGTAGAGTGGTTGGCGTGACAGCAACAGAAGCAGGAGTTCCGGAAACGCAGGACGAGAAAACGTGGATGCTACATCGGCTCTGGATATATGCGTTCTCTTGCAGCACGTACGTGATCTTACGCCGCTCATCCTGTGGCCAACGCTATGGCCATTGTCACGCAAGGATGCTTTCTGTAGGTGACCATCTTTGATGCTACCACCAATCACTCGACCCTGTTGCGGTTTTCGCCGCGCACAGGCGCTCCACGCGTCAAAAGTATGCTCTTTCCGTCCGCGCTGTAGTCTGCTCGATTAATCAATGGTGTGAATGCTTCCTTCCGCAGCACCGTGTGCTGATGTCGTGCGACGTCACCAGTCCGGCTGCGGTCATTTCCGTTCTGTGAATCCCCCTAAGCTAGACAAATGTCCTGACAGTGAAGCGATGAGCTAACAGCAATGTCGCCTTTTATAGCTCCCGACGTCAGGCGTCGACCTTGTAGAAATCGCATAATCCGTAGGCGATATCCTCGTAGATGTAGAGGGCGGTTGTGGACTAAGGGCGCCGTTGTGCCAGAGCCTTTACTGGCTGCTATTGGCTGAGCCCCGCACAGTACGGGTGCCTCGATTTGCGGGAGGAGGGGGTGGTCCGCTAGACGACATAGCGTCCCCCGCAGTAAACAGACTGCCAGGATAACCGCCGCCAAGATCCAGCTCCTTGAAATGGGGCGGCAACAGGTGTCCGGCTCTACGGCGCGGGCCCCATGTGCCAGCACAGGTGGCGACATCCCAGCGCTGCTGCATGGTCCCCGTAGCACTCGACCTTCACTACTATTCCTTCTACATATATACGAACGCACCGCAGACCCATACACCCGTTCCCTCCCCTCACATCTGGGAGAAGATTCCGCGCAATCCGCGGGAGTCCGGCCAAGTCCTGAGCACCTCCCGGGATCTGGCTGTCGCGGCGGCCCATCGGGCCTCCTGCACCCTACATACCAGATTGCGAATTACAAAATAGCGCCTTTCTCTCGCTCTCTTGGGGGATTTTAGCCTTTTGTTGAGCGTATCCTGACCCCCAGCTGGTTTTGTATAATGATGATGATGGTAATGATTTTCTCAATCTTTTTGGCTCTCTTGCATGCTAGCCGCGTTTAGTGGTCTTCCTCTCCCTCTTGCATGCACGATTTTCTTCTGGCGCATACCCGCATACGGGTTATTGTCCTCGTTTTACTCGTTGCTTTAGTCTTCCCATTCCTTGCCTTCCAACTTTCCCTCGTACCGTTACACTACCGTCTATTTAGAAAGTTTTTGGGGCAAAGCCACACAAACGTTAAGCGGATGGCATCAGGAAGGTCAGTTAGTGAAGTCAACTGACCAAGGTCTCCTTAAAAGAATTGCTTTAGTTTCGGCGAGTTGGTTCATATCGCCTTGAAACTGCTTCATATGCTCTTGAATGAAAACCACAGGACGCAGGGACGAAACGCCCGCACAATGCTGACACAGTGCCATTCGCTAACATCTCGAAGAGGCAACGACACCAGCACGCTTTATTGGTGACAACTAGAGGCGACATAGACACCAGGAAGCGATTACTGCTGGCCGCAGGTTTGTTTTCACAAACCCCTGACTTCACGCATTGATGGAGGCCAAATGCTTTATACTCATATCGCATTAAGTAGCTTACAGAAGAGCTTTTAGGGCATTGCCACAAAACGGCCTGTTGGGCATAGAGCGCGGAGAGTGGAATTCAAGTGGGAGGTTGTAGAACTTTCATTAGTAGAGGCATGCTTGATTAAAATATTTGGATATTACCGTAAAGGTTGCAAGAACGGCTGAATGCAAAGGGCAATCTAAGGTTCCTCCTTAGGATAACGGTACTGCCAGAGCACTCCCTCGCCGTCCTAAAGCTAAGGCACCATCCTTTCCTAGTGAAGAGCGTCTTTCTCGGCTAGGCTGTTTAGCGCAACAGTTTAGATGGTGAGTGCCTGCTCAAACTAAAACATACGGCTTTTCGAATGAACCTAAGAATGTTTTGTATTTCTTAAGCCAAGCAGCCGAGTCCATTTCAGCTCCTCTCAGTGATTGTATGATTGCGAGACCAACGCATTCACAGACAGGACAAGATGCCAGTGACTTCTTGTTTCGAGAACCGCCTAGAAAGGCGGCAAGAGTTGCGCCTCTACGCAGGAATGAATTCTATGGAAAGAGTAGCCCTTTCAATTGCTTTGCTTGCAAAAGGTCGGTCGCATTTCGAAAGGAGCCGTGACACCGCAAACGCATCAGGATAACACTGAGATAATTCCCTTCCAGCTTTCTCGTTTGGTAGGCTGTATTTTCTAATTATATTAATTAATCTTCAAATTTGGCTGAACCGACAAGCAAAAGACACGCAAGAATACGCCCTATCGTATGGCAGGTTCATACCATGTGTTCGCATGTGTGATAAAGCGTAGGGAAAACTGTGTTAAGAAATACTTAGTGAACACAGGCAAAGCCCCACACATATCTTTTGGCAAGCTTGAACAAGGCATGCAGCCGCCCTATCAGAAGCTGCTGCATGAATTTTTCTGTTGCACTGTCTTTATTGACTTCAGTTTGAAATCTAGGCGCATGAGGAGCTAAGAAGGGATAGGTAGAAACAAGCGGTATTTATATTCGAAAGAAACACTTCATTGTATGCCGAGTGAGGTTTGTCATTTTATACTTTTGAATTCGTCCATAAACATCTCGTGCGCAACAAATTTCCCGCTGTGGTGGCCATTTTGTCTAAAACGTTGCCCAGCTTTCTTTGAACTTTCTGCGTAGAACCAGAACTTCTCTCTAGAACTTCGGCACTGTCCCGCTTTATTCTTGCGACTGGCGGAAGCGATAGCTCCCCCTGCACTGTTCGTAATGTTGCTGTCTCTCGCCCATTAAAAACTAAAAAATCATGTGCTCTTTCACCGTAAAAACTTTTGAGTGGTGGTGAAATAGTGATGAGCTCGATGAAGAACCAGTGTATAAATATGGGCAGGAAAAATGGCAAAGGCAAGTACCCACGTGTGTGTATGAACGACAAGCAAAATTCAGCGGTGACGAAAAGAGAAGGAGGACGTTGGGACGTTTTATGGACGGCAGACCGGCAGTAGGGAAGGGGTGCTCTTCAAAGTCACCCTGGCGCCACGAAGGCAATCGCCACTGTCATGGGGACGGTGCAGTATTACCGGGACGCCGACAGCTCCGATTCCTCTGGCCCATCGAGACAAGTGCCGTAGACCTGGCAACCTGTTCCTGCCCCATCTCCAGGCATCCGAGCGTGGCGCCGAGTAGTATGGTTATAATTACTTTCGACGTGGCCGCAACTTGGTAGGACGGTCAACCCCCTGCTTCCGCTCATAGAGACACCCGTGATGTGCGCAGGGAAGCCTCGGCTTATGCCAACTCTTCGGGGCCGCTGCTTCCGGGTTGGTGACTCGTTTGGGCCAATCTAGACACTGGCGGTCTCTCGTTCGTAGCCCGTCATGTGTGTCCGTCTTGCCGTCTAACGCCCTACCGGCTTCGTGACAATATTGCGGCAGTAGCAAAAACGCAACGACGACGAGGTGAATAGAACATGGTGCTATGGGTCGAACGTCCGAGAAAGAAGCTGCGCAAGTGCGCAGCTGACCAGGGGTCTGTCATGCCCGATCTGCAAATACTAGAAATACATCGTTCGCCCATCACGTCGTATATGTAGAGTATGTTAGAAAATGTATGTTTTAAGTACTTTCTGTTAAACAGCGGAGCTCTTTAAGGCCGAGCAATATCCGCCCGTTGCAACAAAGCACCTCGAAGTGGAACGTAATGCATCTGGGAAACAAGGAGGCTAGGAGCAGGTGTTGGGAGTGCGCGCCCAAAGAGAAAGACATGTGATTAGGAATATCCCAGGAATCGCATCCGTGACGTTTGCCACGTCAAATCGGCAGCCTAACCACTGGGCCGTCCCAAGGTCCCAAGGAACCTAAGTAAAATGGAATTAGTAGGAGCGGCGACGAATATCATGTCCAGCGAACTGCGAAAAAAACTCTTCCCATTGTCGGAATTGATCCTGGGTTTATCGCGTTAGCAAACCGGCGTCTATTCGATTGAGCTTTCATGACATTCCGGACGCACAGCGTTTTCTTTGGGTTTGTAGAGCGGGCATTGGCATTGGACTTTTCCGCGTGTTCTAGCGTGTGCCAACGGGGTTCTTTTTGGGAGCGATGTGAAAGCTTGCGGACGAAACTTTCCGGGCGTGCCAGTCATAGAGAAATTTCAGTGGCAAGTTCGGAAATAAATGTCAGGTGCAAGATCTGGGTCTCTGACGAAGGGACAGTGGCCACTAGCTCTGCAGTTTCTCCAGCCATGCAGCATTACTGGAAGCGGCACCAATTTTTTTTTTCAAGTGGTTAGGTAAGAAGCAGCGATAGTTTACCACCGCTCTCACGGTTTTCTCCTAGCTACAGGGGGTTGTCCGTGCTGCTATTTGCAGTCTTTAGGTCGTGGATAATGGCAAACCTGTTTTTCGAATTTCAAAGATCCAGTAAAACCATTAGTTGCTTTCGTGGAATCTAAACGCTTGGCTCCAGCGACATTCCAGTCAAATTCTTCTCAATTCTCGAAACGATTGTGGTGTCACTAAACGGGCGCGGTGTCGACCTGCAGCATCACAACTGCGAATTAAAGTTTGATATGATGGGGTGATAAAAATTTGGATAGGGCAGCCATGAACGGCGTTGTGCCCCCGTAACAAGTAAAAAACGTAACATCTTTAATGATCGGACCTCGAGCCGAAAATGTATGTCATGTTTGCTATTTAAAATGTGGTGATATTGATATGTACTTTATTATTGCGAATACATGAATCTAATCGCTCAATGTGTTCCAGTTGCAAAGAAAGTGATGATGCCTCGTGTAATATTTACAAACAAGGCCCTAAAGCCCGTTATAAATTCTGTCTCTGCGGCAGTGTCCGAATTGGCAAAAGGCAATAAGCATTTCAATCATCACTTCCAAAATTTCGGCTAATTTCTTCACAAGACATCTTTCACGGCAGAAAAAGTTCCGCCTTATACTTTTCTGTAAGAATAAACAAATATATTTTCAAAGTTTTTGAACTATAGCGCAGTGCAATTTGTTTACCAAGTATCTGCAAGATTGATAATACTTGCAACTTTGAGAATTAAATATTCGTGGGATTTATTGCGAAATATTTGCAGCGTTAGCCCTGTTTAGATGTTTTAGCCGAAAATTCTCTTAGTCACATGAAATTTAAAACCGCTCAGTAAGTTGTTCAGTCTTGAATATTTTAATGGAGACCCTGCGGGGCAAGATTTTTTACAGGAACACGGGGTTGCTAAATTTTATGTTGAACTATTTTTTATGAAAATTTACTTTTGAAGCCACGTGGTTAAAAACCATTCGTTTGGAACTCAATTTTTGGAACTCAAATGTGGAACTCAATTTTTCTAGTTTTCGTTTTTCTCCAGCAGATGACTCTTCACACTTTTGAAACATTGCATTCATTTTAGTGAGGGAAAAATTCTCAAACCTTTCGAAATTCAATATTGCAACTGTGAATGATTGTGGTCCATGTTAGAAAAAGGTGCCTAAAAGTGTACACAATAGCACCTCTTACCTTCATGAGCATCGGGAAGACTTCTATTTTTCTGAAGTGCCAATAAAACATCATGATAGGTCGTTCTATATCTCCTGAGGTAGCGGGTGCTTCCGTTCACCCGCCATCTAATCCCATCTGCAACTATGAAACGACAAAAACGTATTTCCTACAAGAGGGTAAGACGTATCTCCCAACCGTGAAGTTTGAAGCTCTCTATGTTTACACGTAGAGGAATAATAATTACCAGGCATCCACCACATTTGACCTAAAGGAGCTCTTGGGCGGCTTTCGATCTTTTTCTATGAATTTGTTAGAACCCCATCAATTCCCGATAATTTTTTGTTCCATTTTCTTGTGTGTAGAAACCGTCATTCACAGGTTAATTTGCGAAGTCTCCTTTGTATAGGGAGTTTTATAATACCGTTTGCGTGCTTACGCTACCATTTACCGGTAGTGCAGAAGCCAACAGCTCATACGCGGCAGGTTTCCGTCCGTGGTAACTTGCACGCACAGGTTTTACCTTTACCGTCGCCTTCGAGCTTCCTGAGCAGATCAAGTTTCGCCACGCCTTGATTACAGCAAAGGCACTGCGCTTGGGGTCTAATTCTTGGTGCAGCCAATAAGAGTACATTCAGCGATGTTGTTTACCACGCTATCGTCGCTAAATAATGCCCAGTGGCCCTACAAAGGACGGATTTTCTCTGAATGGTGGGCACTATGGGCGCCCCTAATTGTGCTAAGACTCGCCCTTGTCGAACACTTCGGAGGAGTTATTGAATCCACAAAATGCCATTACGCCTGTGAAATTGTTCTTTGGCGGCCCATGTGGGCCCTTCCGTAATTATTACGACGTTCTTTACTCACTCCAGGCGTAAATAATTTCCATGGGCGTGAATTCTAGTGAGCCGTATGATTCCAACTGTCCCTGTAGATGGCACCACCGACATCAAGTTTTCCTTTTTAGAGGTTCACAGTAGATTACTGAAGTATTCTCAGTACAAGTAATTATATTGCGAGCGCTTAATCCTAACCATAAAAAATTCACGCTATTTGAAACGAAAGCGGATATCTCTTAGCAACTAAGTTACGCAGTATTAGTTTTCGTGTAATTCGTTAGATATCGCTACCTCCAGAACAGCGGCGGGTGAGCCGGAATGCGCAAACCCTGAATGCTGTGCTCAAACATGTCGCACCATTTTCAGCGGCAAACGAAAATTCCGGCTCCCGGTAACAACGCAAACGATAACGTACATACGGTAATGACATACAAAACTTCCTGATAAATGTAAGTTCCTGTATTTGGCTGGGCTGACGGCTCCCATTTTGGCTTGTTTTATGTGTTTATGGAATTGTGTTGCCATGTAATAAACTCGCAAGTGAAAGTAAGTGTCACAGGAGATTTCTTTTAGTACGTAGCTATTTTATTCAGTACATTTTTTCATCAGGCATCAGCTCGGTATGTGTACATTACGTCCCTTACATTTCCTCTGACGCTAAGGGTGCTTCTCCTTTGTAACGCCTTCGTTTTTTTACCCTCTCACTGCCAATAAAAGCGCCGCAGCCCAAATAAAAAGTTCTCCTCCGAGGGGCTGTAATAAATATTCAGGGACCTATTTACAATAAGTAGGCATTTGCGTTCAGTTCCCAAGAAAATGAATGCAAGAATAACAAGTATTGCTCGGTTTTGTCCTTTTGCCATCACTTGTAATTTCTTGTCATGCTTCGTGGGCCAAAAATTATGCTTACGTTGCCTAATAGTTTATCACCTACAAATACCAATCCTAAGGAGATTATTACCTCAGGAAATTAACAAAGTCGTTGAATCAAACCATCAGATATTTTGGAAAACCTGTCAGTGATCAATTACCCATTTTATGCCCATTTTCACATATCACAAAGCTCCGTGACGCATTCACCAAGTACCTGCATGCAGTATTCCTGCCTTCAAACTTTTTAAACCTTTTTTTACAAAGAGTATTTTGAAGAAAATTATGGAACGGTTGAGCATACGGACCCATATGTTTTATAAAACAATTTTTTCCTCAATGTTTTCAATCATATGAAAACTGTAAAACAAGATCAGGGGCTGTCTTTTAAGCACCTTATCGTTGCAACTTTAGCCGTTCGGTCATTACAGTTTCAACTAAAGGTTTTCTATTCTAGGGCAGCGAGGAACGCTTTATTCAACACAAACATATTGCAGATATAAGTTTCCCAATGAATAAACAAACCCTTTTGTGTGCGTCTCTGGTGCTTCCACCCATAACAGATGAATTTTTAAACTACAGTCATTGACTTGTTCAATTGAGGACTAGTTGATTCTCCACAACCCAAGATACAAAAAGTATTTTAATAGTTCTACAAGCACCCTCGGCATGCTTAAACTGAACAACTCGCCCAGAAGTAGCAGCTGGTGTTTTAAAGCAGAGCTGTTTACCTCTACCAGCCAGCGGTTCTTTCGCGGCGTGCGCGACAATAAATTCCCAACGCGGCCGAGCTGGCGGCGGGGGGGGGGAGTGGGGGGGGGGAGTGGGGGGGGGGCGGACGGCGGCAGGCGGCAGGCGGTGGGAGGGAGGGCGGAGAGTTTCATTCACGGAGCACACTGTAGATGGCGGGGTGAATTTACCCGGCGTTATCTGCACGGAGCTGCCTGCTTGCCGTTGGGCGCATCGGCAGTACGGTTTTGTGATCTGCTTCAACGGTGGTTGTTTTGAGCCTCTTTTGGTGCTGCTTCGCGTTCATTGCGCGCTTCCTTTGCATGGCTTGATTAACTTCTTCGACAGCACCTCCTGGGTAACCAGGACCCGACGGAATTATGTGGTCGTACGGCAAAAAATAAAGGACTTGAAAAATTACAGGCCGATGACCTTACTGTGAGTCGTCTACTAGGTACTTACCAAGGTAGTTGCCAACAGACTTTCTGCCAGCTTAGGTTTCAGTCAACCTAAACAACAAGCAGGATTTCGTGAAGGCTACTCAACAATGGACCATATTCATACAATCAATCGGGTGATAGAAAAGTGCGCGGAATATACTAAACCCCTATATATAGCTTTAATAGAATATGAGAAAGCATTTCACCCGGGCGAAACCTCAACAGCAATTCAGGCTTTACAGAACCAGGGTGTAGTTGAGCATTATGTAAGAATACTAGAGTATAGTTACAATGGGTCCTCTACTACCATCACCCTCCATAAGGAAAGCAGTAAGACACCTATATGGAAGGGCGTTAAGCAAGGAGACAGAATCTCCCCAATGTTATTCACAGCATGTTACAAGAAGTATTCAGAACATTGGATTGGGATTAGAAGGAAGTGAGGGTTAATGGAGAATACCTCAGTAACCTCAGATTTGCTGATGACGTTGCCATCCTAAGTAGCTCGGGGGACGAATTTCAAAGCATGCTTACCGCACTCGACAACCAGAGTAGAAACGTGGGCGTGAAAGTTGTATCCAGAAAATAAACGAATGATCAATAACTTCGGACAGCACAGCATTTTGAGATAGGTGGTGACGCAACAATGGTAAACAAATTTTTCTACTTCCTCTAAGTTGTGACCCCGGATCCCAAACGATGAGGCAGGAATAATTAGAAGGATAACAATGGGGAGGAGTGCATTCGGCAGGCATTCTCAGATAATGAATGGCAGCCTACTATTGTTTCTGAAGATGAAAGTGTATGACAGCTGCATCTTACCGGTACTCACCTGCAGAGCAGAAACTTGGAGGCTCATTAAGATGGTTCAACTTAAATTGAGGATGACTCAACGAGCGATGGAATGAAAGATGATAGGTGTAACATTAGGAACAAGAAGAGAACAGAGTGGATAAGGGAGCAAACACGTGTGAAGGACATATTAGTAGAAATTAAGAAGAAGAAATGGACGTGGGCAGGGCATGTAATGCGAAGGCACGATAACCGTTGGTCATTAAAGGTGACAGAGTGGATGCCTAGAGAAGGCAAGCGTTGCAAGGACGGGAGAAAGTTATATAGATGGGCAGATTAGATCAACAAGTTTGTGGGGATAAATTGGCCGGATTTAGCACAGGACCGGTGTAATTGGAGAATAATGAGAGAGGCCATTGCTCTGCAGTGGGCGTAGATAGCCTGGTGATGATGATGACGCCAAAGATACGGTAAGGATTGGTTTGAATGGCGGGAAAACACAATGTACAGGACAAAATATAGACACCTGACCGCTAGAGAAATGCTAGGTTTGGCGCACTGCTTGCCAAAAATGGGGCACCATTTTCTAAATTGGTAAATACCAGTTCCGTTGTGTTTTAAGAGGTATTAGAAAAGGCGAAACCAAGAACTGGTTCTTATAAAAAGTGATTATAGAAATTCCCTCAGCTTTCTCGCAATTCTGAAACTTGCTAAACTTAATATTTTAATCGAAATAAAGGGGACTCACTAAGCTCACTTGCGTAATTGTTTCGGAGTCTCCGCTTTTCTAGCGCTGTGGTCTAGACCCGAGCGAGCACAGACCGACCGACAGACAGACAGAGAGACAGACAGAAAGACAGGGATGAAAATACTGACAGAGAAACAAGAATATTTGCGTTGGAGTAGCACAAGAAAAGATATCGTCTTTTGAATTCGAGAACGATTGAGGCACATGCCCTCATTCTATGTGACATCATGCCTGGTAGGCTGTGCAGCACCTCGACAGTCTAGCGCCTCAATATCATGTGGCGAATACTTGCTAAAATATCATGTATTTCTAATACTTCCGAGGCTGCAAAAGGTTATACGACTCCTTTAACTCAGCTGATACCCTATCCGGTTGGGTGTTTGGCCGTTTTCTCACAATGCGCTGCTACTTTTAATGAACGCATGCAGTGTTAGGCTGTGGAAAAGAAACAAAATGATTAGGAACATTTCTCGCCAATATGATTTATATATTGGCGGGTCCTTGTGAATTTTCATTAAAATTGTTTCACATTTTTATTTCATCTATAGCACCAGGCTAAGAGGCAAGTGTCATAAACAATACCGACGTGGGAAACGCGCACAGGCACACAGTTGCGCATAACTAGAAAAAAGTGGTTTTCACATCATTTACACTTCGGCTTAGTAAAGTGAAAGAGAAGCAGATTTTCTAATAGAAGCACTTAGGTAGAATGTTTGCGGATAGTTAGGTTTAAACATAACTTCTGGCAATTCCAAAATACTACCAAAAAAGTGGTGTTTGTTTAACGTATTTCTCTCGCGTCCCATACGTAATTTCCTTTTCCAGGCAGCCATTATATTTGACGACTTTGTGGGAGGATATTGTGAAAACGCCTTGCATTTTACAGCAAATCTTGGTACGACAAAGCAAAGTTAAAATCTGGCGGAAGCGTGTGCACAGTAAGCTCTTGTGGCGCAAGTAAATGCGCATACGCGAGAAGATCAAGATGGCATGTTATTAAAGTAAACTGAAGAAGCTGCACGGGGTTATCTATCTCGCAGCAGAGCGTATGCGGAGCGACCTACTTTTTGAAGGAGAGGTCAAGGGACAATTCCCAACGGGAGGAGAGGGGAGCGGCCGGAGGCGGCCTGGATGGAGTAGCGTTAAAGTGGAAAGGCCAAACAGTGACCGCGCGTTCCTTCGAAATAGGTAGACCCCGCGCCATGCGTACTTCCGAGGAACAGGCAGCTTACTATAAGCGATTCAAAGAGCAAGAACGGGAACGACGTCGTCTATGCCGAACCCGAACCATGCGGAGTGCGTGTGCACATTATTTCCTTCTTTTAGAATCGCTAAGAAAAAATATTCCCACCTTGCACTAGTAGTGCAAGGCTGCAGAAACAACAGCGCTGGCGTTACTTTCCCTTGGTGGGACCACCGGTGCTCCATCAGCATAATCAGTAACAGCCCACTAGTTGCACCGCAGGACAAGGGCCTCTTCCATAGACATCCAACCGCTTCAGCCCCGCGCCGCTAGAGTCCATTCTTTCCCTCAAAGTTTCCTTATTTTGTGTCTCCCTAGTGTATTTGGCCTGGCTCTTTTTCTTGGTGATGGTAGAACCTGCAGTGAGCGGCACCGCCAACTCGGCACCGGGAGCTTGTGCTGTTCTCTCCATAGCAGGCGCGAGAGCACATGCACGTCCAAAATACGGTATTCGAGCTTATCGAAGGGCATCTATCAAGCCAACCACATCGTTTAACACAAACACCTGAAAGATTAGCTCTCTTAAACAAACTCCATATCGCATTACCGGAATCTACTGCCTCTCAGCCCCTCCCTGACAATTGGAGAAGTCACACCCGGTTGGCACTCTACTGAAAAATAGGAACCCTGATCTCCATCCCGGCCGCCGACAAGCCCTACGCCATGCGCAAGATAATGTTTATGAAAAAAAAGCAATTGTCGCCCATACGGGTGCGATAACCTACCCTTCGGTCAACACAAAGTAGCCGCTGCCACTACAAAGGGCGCCCTCATGACGTGTGCATCAAATAAGACATTGTCAACCAGGGATGCCGAGGAGTAAGCTATCGTCTTAGCCGTCATGCATACGAAGCCCCTATCATTATCATAGATTCTGAAACTGTGGGGAATATATTGTTAGCCGGGAGGCTGGCCCCTTCTACTTTTAATTTACAATCGCCACATCCACCCCATCGAAAATAATATCATCTGTACTCCTACCCATTCCTCACTTACAGGCAACAACTTTTATCATCAACAAGCTGGCGCCCTCTCTCTATAGGCTTTAGAGGGGACCACATCGGCCATCCCGCTCGTAATACATCATGCATAACGCAATATTACAGGTCCGACAGGCTACACTTTCTTGCCCCTCACCCTGCACTCTCCAAGAAAGAAGGATCGCTACTTTGCAGGCTACAAACCCTTTCCTCACCCAGTTCAGATGCATCGTATGTTTTCTAGTCAATAATCTGCTGAATGCCAGTTCTGTTCACAACCAGGAACTCTACCTGATATTGCTGCGGGAAGCGCGAGCGAACGGTGGTGCATAGCTGCATAGGACCTGTAGCTGACGATGACGAAACAGTATATGGCACGGGCTCGTTGCTCGAGCGATCATGGCTGCTTGTAAATAGATCGCATCGCTCTGCGGAAACATCTTGTAAATACATCACTTCACCATCGTCCATGGTTCGCCTCAGCATTTTCCTGTCGCCACGTAACAATATTATAATACAGCGTGAACGGCCCCCTTTTCCTTTCAAACCACAACATCATTCTTGAGATGTAATACAGTGCAAGCGCAATACCAAACTTCCGCCTCTCGGATCGCCTCTTTCCACCGCTGAGTTGTAGGAGCACTTGGTGACCAGCGGCCATCTGGACGTCCAGCAATTCCTGCATCTAGAGAGACGACTTTCTGCCCACCCCATGAACTCCCGGACTAGGGAACCACCCCGACATCAGAGAGCTCTAATAAACGTTTCTTTCTCTCTCTCTCCCTTTCTCTATCTTCCGCCCCGAACGCTGGCAGAGTGTGCCCCACTTCTTCTTCAGCTGGTCGGGTGGCCGTCTCCGCAAACGCATTGTGGAGGGATCGCAGAGACATTCGTCCTCATCAGCTTCATCGTCGTCATAGGAGGCACGCGCTGACGTGCGCTCGAGCTCCTTGTGTGGCGTAAGCCCACGCGCAAGCCTGGATGCCGGGCGGTTGCCGCCACGTGCACGCCCTCACGTGCGCTCGGGGTTTTTAGATGCGAAGCATCTTATTGTCGGGGCTATGTTATCACTTTTTCGGACAAACAAAAACTAGCATTTTGTCTTCATTACCCCTTTCGGTGGAAGCAAATGCACTGGTAATACCTTTCATGCATTTGTGAAGGCGAAGCTTAAGGTCTTACCCAGCCGTCACCATCTTCCCGCAGGCAGTAGTCCTAAAGGACGCCTTACGAAGTCCACGTGTACATGGGATAACTGGCACATCAAAAAAATTACCGAGAACTGTGGGGACAAGACAGTTCATAAAGATTCTATAGCCAGCCACGAAACTGACCTTCCTGCGCGAAAAGATTAATAGCCCCCGGCGTATGTTTCTGACATCGCAGTATATTGGGTTTTAATCCTACGTATAATGTTGAAAAGTGAAGAATATTATTTCTAACAAACACGTGAACACATCTCTAGGATCACTGCGCAAAATATTTAGGGGGGGTTCTCAGGGCTGAATACTGAACTTCTAGTATTTGCACAAAGGGTTCTCTCATTCCAAACTTGTGCGTGAAAAAATATTCACCGCAAAATCGCGAGGATAAAGAAGGATTTATATGGGAAGAAATATTTATTTACATCCATAAAACATTTAGATGATAAGACGTACTTAGATGCAGCTAAGAACTATGAATTTAAATATTTGAATCATGAATTATCGCTGATAACATGTGAGCGGTAAAAAGCTTTTGTTGGAAACAAATATCCATACCTAATTATTTTGCCTAATTCTATCGTCTCTCAATGCTCCACTGTGGGCAAGTTGGTTGCTGGAGCAGTGGAACTTCCCAAAACAGTCCTAGTCCTGTCTGACCTCCTTTTCGTCTCGTCTATACTGCTCTGTACTATTATGATTTACTGCTCATCGACAGTCGTTCCATTATGTTTCGGTAGCCTTTCACGAAAACGCAATGTCGCACTAGTACGAAGACAATTTACGGAAAGTATACTCTCAGTAATTGTTTTTTCTGTACAGTGCTGTGTAAAATACGAGTGCCGTTTAGTAAAAGGCGGTACTGGGCTCGGCTGCAGCCACACACTACAGCGGAAAGATTAAAGTAAAAACCCACTAGGTTTCGACTGCCTTTAGAGTGCCTCACCTGGGCTAACTTTGAAGCGTGAAGTTGGGTTAGTTGGCGTTGAGTCGAATACGTCCAACCAGCGAAACAGAACCAAACCAAGGAAAACCCACCCGATTATCCGGTGTGCTTTTTATCGGGCCGTCCCTTCTTTTCTGGTCATATATATCCTAATGTGCTAAGGAGCTTTCACTCGGGTGCACAAACATTTACTGCTTCCGCGAACCACCGGGCGCAAAATAACTGCCGGGTTTTCTTCGCCCTATCATGATCAACTCCTTAAACGTGAAACACCAATAGAGTACGCCGCACAAAATCTGTTAGCCACAAAGAAATGAAGCCGCTCGTTTGACCTATAGCTAAAGTTTATAATGTACATTAGAAAAGAGTGCACTTAGGTCTATAAACGAGCGACATAAATTAGCCGGTTCTCCTTTACTGTAAATGTCTGTCAGAATTCACCTAATAATATCACGTTTATGTATTCTGAAGAGCATATCCACTTTCCGCTATGAATCGCCATAACCCTACTGTAGAAACAACCCTACTGAACCGCGAGGATTCCTGGAAATACGAACAGATCAGTTACAGCTGTTATCCGCATTCAAGCACCACTTTTTTTTAGCATAGCGTACCGCTATTCTGACAGACATTTACAGTAAAGGAGAACCGGCTAATTTATGTCGCTCGTTTATAGACCTAAGTGCACTCTTTTCTAATGTACATTATAAACTTTAGCTATAGGTCAAACGAGCGGCTTCATTTCTTTGTGGCTAACAGATTTGACTGTCATCCGGAATTCCGTTTTTCACAACATGTGCTTGAAATGTTTCAGTTATATTTGTAAGAATAACTGCCTTAAACGGCGTTAGCGCGTTTTGTTGTTTCGCGGCGTATGTTTTAAATGCAGAGCATTCCTTTAACTCGCACCGTCACCCGTCGTCCCTCGGCGTGTCCGCACCCCTCCCCCTACACTATAAAAAAACTCACAGCATATCCACGGGGTGAATGATGATGAGTGGGCGAAGCGCCTGAGGGGAAATCATCTGTAAAACCGTGACTCTTCAGTGAAAGTTCGCCAACTACATCTGTGTCCGAATGTAACGTCTAGAAAGTCTCGCTTAAACCGCGCGTCGGCACCTTGGGGCTGAGCTCGCCTGATGCGTTTTGCAGACGCCTCACGAGCTCTTACTGCATCGGGGTCTGCCTGCCGATACGCGCGCTTTCTCGTCGCTTCCCGTTCTCTGACGTTTTGGAGATCCTCTTCGCGCCGCAGCCGTGCCGCTTCGCGTACGGCAGGGTCCTCGCGCCGTTGCCTTGACGCTTGGGATTCTCGTTCTCGAACGCTGAGATCTTGGCGGCGTCGTCGCGCAGCCAGACGACACGCTTCGGCCTCCCGCTCTCGTACGGCAGGATCTTGGCGGCGGTGTCGCGCAGCTTCACGGATCGCTTCTGCCTCGCGGGCTCGCACATCTGCAGCCTTATCCATCGGGCGACTCCGAGCGCGCGCCAACAGCGAACGCATTTTATTACAACGCTCCCCGCCATCTAGTAAACAATCCAAGAACTAAACTAGAGGTAGCCACGCCATCTAGTAAACCATCCAAGCGCATCTTTTCATCATATACAAGTACCGCCATCTAGTAAACAATCCAAGAACTAAACTAGAGGTAGCCACGCCATCTAGTAAACAATCCAAGAACTAAACTAGAGGTGGCTACATACATACGTCGAGGATGGACAGACCCACGCCCTAAGGAGCTTCGCCCCTAAAAATAATAGTTATCGGCGCCTGGTTTCGATCCCACGACCCTGCGGGTGGAACGCAAGGTACATGGTGCTCTTCCCACTGCGCCAAAAAGCCGACACAGAATCAAAGGCTACGAACGCGTCTTATATTCTTGACTCATTCAAACTACGTCAAGAAGCTGCTGATCACAACGCTTTCACTACCTGTGGGCGGAACGCGAGGTACATGGTGCTCTTCCCACTGCGCCACAAAACCGACACACAATCAAAGGCTACGAACGCGCCTTATATCCTTGACTCATTCAAACTACGTCAAGAAGCTGCTGATACAACGCATTCACTACCACCAACTCCCCAAACACTAAACGCTTACGCAACACACCCACCCCCTATGCGACGCATTTACTCGAGTCCCCCTCGCGGGGAGATGGGCACAATTTTTATTTCCGAACGCAAATATCCAGCCACCATGTATTTTTCATTAAAAACAGTGCAAATGTCACTTCTGCGTTGATGTTTAGCTCACATATGCCTAATACTTCCTCTTCGCTCAAAAATGTTGAGAAGTGTAAACAAGGCCACCAGGTGTAATGGTTTATATAAGACTTGCCTATATAGGCATATAGTTCTAACTGTCGTTTCATTTGTTGCATGTGTGCTTGGTGCTTGTTCTACTCTTCGGTCGTGTTTGACGTCTCCACATCGCTGTAACGGCGTTATCATATCTCTTCTCATGAAAGCCATGACCGATAACAGCTTTACTGTTAAAAAAGTTTGCTCCCGCAGAATCGGTTATGTTTTGCCACGTTTACATGGCCGTAAAAAACCTCATCGCAACGCACTTGCGGTGCGACAAAATAACGCGTAACGCACCGACGCCTGCAAACTTTGCAGTGACGTCCTATTGCTGCTTGCCGTTTACATAATGTCGACCAGTAGGGAGATGCTTTTGCCGTGTTTTCACCGCTCTGATGTAAAGAAGGCCTAAGAGATGCCGTTGTCATGGTCGAAGAAACGTGGGCCAGTAGGGAGATATCATAACGGACGTTTCCTGGGTTATAAGTACGTTGTTATCCGAACTGGGAGAGGGCATTTGGGAATATGTTTTCCAAAAGTTAATTGCATCTCGAAGCTCGAGCAATGCAATACCCTTCAGCGCCATGCTGACACACAACAACCCAAAAATGTGGAAGCCACGGACATGGCTGAGCTACATCACTCATGCGTCCGTATGCATTTTATTGTGTTGTCCACCATAGAACTTTTTTATTTAAACCAATGAAACCCAATGACGTAGCATGGAAATCTTGAAAGTATGCATGTGTGTACATTGGGACGTGAGTCACTGTGAGTGAATTTTTTCTACAGGCAATAGATTTTAACTTGTTTACTGATATTGTGTATATGGGCAAGTATATAGCATTACATATTTCCGTAACAAAAAAAAACGAAGTATAAGCAGCTCGCACCCTGCTGGTCTCCGTTTTCATCCTTGCTATTTTACAGGCTGGCGTTGCCAAGCTAAATTAAAAGGTCGCCCAATCAGGCGCTCCCTATGTCACATGTTGCGTTTTTCCGAACCTTAAAATTTTCGCTAAAAAGCTTCTACAATCAACCAAATAAATTTGTATGGTCTTTGCCCTGGTGTCTAAGACTTCTAAAGCATGCTTACAGAACTATATTTGCCGGACATACTGATTCTCCACATTACTTGCCACGTCAACATTGGATTTCGAAGCCGAATTGTTGTCTACAATCTTGCACCAATACCATATATTTATTTATATCTAAAAACCAAACACTGGGCAGGTGTGTGCCAGATTGTGTCTATTCTGCGCCAAACGTTTCAGGTTGTGTTGGAGAAGAAAACATTGGAGCTCAGTGTTTGCTCAAAGATGTTGTGCAGGGCATTGGCGTAAAAAGTTAGGTCGCCAGTATTATTCACAATTTTCTGTGGAGCTCAAATATTTAAAATTTCGGAAATCAAGATCGGAAAGATTTTGAAACAAGGTTATTAATATTTGTGTACCTTGTGCAGTTCGCAGAAAATGTGTAAAAAAATATTGTTAAAGCAGCGGCACTTCCAACACATGAGTATCACCGTACAGGTACAGGATACAACTGAAGTATGGTAGCGTTCAAACGACCAGGGCTAAAGCATCTGAAAAACATTACAAAGAATCTTCTAAGCTTTCTGAGGAAGTCAAACAACTTCATGAGAAACTATCGCACAAACAACTGCGAAGCTCTGAGGCGGGAAGAACATGAATAGCTCTTGTAAAAGTTGTTTGCCTAAGGCATAGATAGTGACATTTCCTCATGCCACAAGCAAAACATTCGAAACTCATTGAAAATAACAGAATTATTTTCAGCAAGAAAGTAAAAGCTTGTTATTACCGCAGATGCATATACGGACGCAAACGTAACGGTAACGACGTAAAGAACCGCGTAAAGTAGGTGGTGAATAGGGCAACACAACTTTTTCTGAAACGCTGTAAGCGCTGACGGGGAAAATGATATTGTTTTTTCGCCTGGAAATGGGAAATTTGTGATGAAAGGAGGGACATAAGTAGCACTGGAGAAAACTACGAAATGTGGGTGGATATTCAAGGACATTGTGGTAATATACTTAAAGGGAGCCAACTGTTTACAGCCTAGCACTGTTAAAAAGATAGTCCGTGGCTTTAGCAATGTAAATGCAGCATAATTAAACGAAAATATGACGCAAATAACGTTAAATGTGACACCTTTTATTTCCCTGGAACATCTATTTAAATGGCCATTGGAGTCGGCACCAGAGAGACCTTATGGCGCGAGTTGTCTTGTCTGTAGTTGAATAAATACCTAGGCTTTCTGCAAACAAAGTATTCAGACTGGTTATATTCTACGACTTGCGTTTTCACGAACGCATGCAAGCTCTTCGCCGTACCTGGGAAAGTTTTGCAGGGAAATATATTACCCAAATTACCCAAAAACACACACTACAGTCGTCATACCCGGCGATGCCCAGGTGCGCTAATTTGCCCGTAACCCCAATGATTTAACCAATATTGAGTTACTTATTAGTTGCCATCAATGGGTCTGAGGGTAGAAGCACAAAATTGGGAGTACCCGAATGCTGTCAACAGATGGATAGGCTCCTGCCGAATGCTTCGTATTTTAGAAAACGTCTGGAATTCGTGTTTGATTGGAACTATCTCAAACCAAATTGTAAGACATTACTGCGCCTATATTCAAATTTATACCCATGGGAACTGTTGTCTCAGCAGTTGTGATGCACCGATATTCGCTTTTTTTCTAATAATAAACAAAGGCTGCTGCAGGAGGCGTGTAGTTACATGAAATACCAACCTTTAGCGCGTGAGGGATGTCAACGCGGAAATATATAACCACATTTCGCTTGATGGGGGGAATCCTTTAGGTTACACTCGTTTCTGCATTTGTTTGCGATGATGAATTCTTAAAACTTGTTTTGGTAATTTCTTTTTATAGCATGTGTAAGCATTATCGAAGTGTATATATTATCGAACTGAATAGTTTCTGAGAAATCCGTGAAAACATCTCGTTTCCACAAAATCCTGATTCTCCGGATTGAGTGGCTGTTACAGAAAGATCTTAGATTACTTTTTTTACACAGTTGCACGGGTTCCGGATATCCAAGAACCCTTTCCATCCCTCAATGGGGCCTACGATACATGAGTACATTGCTGAAAAATCATTTTAGCACATTTCCCTCTCTGGGAGGTGTAATTTTTGAAACATTCAGCAAATGAAGCTCCTGCACCACAACGGGAGTGTTCTTCTCAAATTTAAACCTTTCAAAAACATCTGACTGGCTTGCAAATTACATCACCTCTTCGGACTTTCGGGCTCGTAGGCTTAAATAAACGCTTTCGCTCTTGTGTTCGCGTCGTTTGGAGGAATACTTTAAATTGCTTTGTCAAATTTTATATCTAACCCTTGTCAGCAACATCCGATTATATATAATAATCATGCGAACATAAATAGGGAAATCAGTAAAAATAGGTAAATATTCTGAAATACAAATTCTGATCATACTGATGTGCTAGGCCAAACCGGGAAACGAATTTTAAAAATGTTCGCGGGGCGCATGCAGCACAAGAAACCACTTCAATGTCTCAACGGGCAGGCGAGATAATGACGAATGTTCGAAACACAATTTCCAGTTTGTGTGCTGGGCTAAAGATTTGAAATGTACTTCTGATATTTCACAGCCGTAGTTGCAGCAGTCTTAGCTGAGCCTTAGTAATGCAGCTAGTCAATTAGCACATGAATCGGGCTCTTCAGTTTAAATGTATAGATTTTGACGCCCATACTTTATTAATATTGTCTCTATTGAATCACTTATTGGTGCAGGATATTTTAAACGCGGTGTTGTCATCACTGAAGCAACGGCGCTGTTCAATTGGGATTCGCAAAATATTTAACGCCCTTCCTGCCACTTCACCTTGACAGACGTGCCTCAGTGTGCAGTTGTCAGCTGAAAGCTTGATTGTTTGCTTTTACTCTAAATCATGGAATGTCGTCAAAGTCGTATAAATCTGGTTATAGTCATTTTTGGTATATAGTGGTCCATTTAGGTCGCTATATTCTACCCTCTCGATTTCTCTGCTAGAATTATAGGCCTGTTTTGTGGTACGTCAATGACGCTAACGCTTTTTAAATTTTCCTCTTTGCTTTCCGTTTTGTGTTCAATATAGGCAGGCCAAAAACAGAAATGTAGAAGTATATAGTGCAGAGTGCCGCCATGTTGACCCTGCACCAACAAAGACGAAAGGGTGGTAAAAACCCAGCCTGGCCAGAAATGCGATGACTATTTCTCTATTGATCGCATCTGTTTCAAAATTCATACTTTCAGCATAAAGCATCAATTATCTCATCTCTGTCCTACCGCTACACAAACGTCACGGTCGTCTGCCGCACCACAATAGATATTCAGTTAGTGATCGCACAATAAACAATTTCCTTCTTGAAAAGAGTGGAATATACTTTTGAATTAGTTGGGACACTTTGATAGGAATAGTTGCCATGCTGGTACAATTTCAGACCACCTTGCAAAAATTGGCATGTGTCCTGGCTATGAAAATCGCACTTAACTTTATTAGTACTTTTAATTATGTTCGGCCTTCAAATGAAAACCTTTGCAAGACTAAGGCATCGCCAATTCGATCTCCGACCTTTTATATTGAAGCAGTTACATATTTGGGCAGATATTTGGCGAATGGAGCGCGCAACTTCGGTTCCCGCCCCGCAAACATGTCTTTGCAACTAGGAACGTTTTGCTCAAGAACTGAGAAATGCTATATTTGCAACCCACATCCTTGATCATAAAGTTGTAAATTTTATGACCTGGTAAACTGTAAGAAACTATCGTAATTTTTTGTGCCTATACTTTGAAGTTACCCTGTGTTGGGAGCATCCCATGTATTTTTAACTTTTTAGCTATTTATTCGTGCAACACTGAATAAATATTGCTGTATATCCAACTGCTTTTTACAAACAAGATTACTTCATTGAACTTTGGTTTTTAAGAAAGTTGTGCAAACAGATAAGGTTTAGCGGTATTCATCGTGCACCGGCCCGTCTTGAGCAACTCGGGAGTTTCTAGGTAGCGTTTGAAGGTTTGTAATCTATCTATAAACAATTCTGCACGAACGTGAACATAAGGCTTTGTGTTGAATTTTAGGTAGTTGCGTCGGTCAGGTAATGTTTCCTTTTACAGAGCCTGAAATGGAAATCTCGAAAACTTTAAATGCGTTCTTTGCACTTTCTGGGGAAAATTGATGAGAGAGAAGAACCATTTTACCCTAAAAATTACATTTTTTGTTTTATTGGGAAGGTCGAGCGCAGGCACAATTCTTTGTTCTACGAATCGTCAGAGGAGAAAGCGCTGTAATGGCGGTTGAAATCTTTATAATTCCTGCACACAATTTCTTTCTTTGCTAGCTTTACACTGAGTAGCCTGCTAATACAGATAGCATTATTTTCTTAATAAGTACAGCATACAAGCAGAAATGTTATTGTGCCACTTCTTTCGCCACACGGTTCTTTGTTCTTTACGTCCGTACGTTAATGTTTATGTGCACACATATATCCATGATAAAATTAAACTGTAACTTTATTGCTCTGTACATTCATTCTTCATTAGGAGACCCCGTAATATCATGGTCGCTGCGCGCCGAATGCCACCAGCTTTGCAGGAGGCAATCAATTAGGAGAATAATATTTGCTTTCCCACCACGGAGCTTTACAGGCGTTTTTCTGTAATTTTTTTCGGTGAGTTGTTTTTGGTCCTAGGAAAGCTTTGAAGTTTTCTTAAACGTTTTCAGCTGTTCCAGCTCCTGATTCGTTGTGTTGTTAGCCTGGTTGAGTTGTCTTCTGGCAAGCACACACATTATCTCACACTCTGTTGTTCAAGCGCAACTTGTACCACTTTTCTTGTTCGACATGATTTCTGAAAATGGTATAATGCATGCAAATATTGATTTACTTGTTCTTATTCCTTTTCCCGTGTATTACGCCATATTCCGGTTTTTCAGCTCCGCAACATTGAGAACATTCCTCCAGACTAAACCTAATACGCAATCTTGCTGCGCACCAACTAAAAACAAACGCGCTGGCACAGTGTATGCACGGAAATGCGTGGTGCCTCAGTGATTTTGTGCTCAGTAAATTATATCTTTGCTTAGCCTTATTACTTGAGCGCCCACTTGGGCGTACTTGCTGAAAGCCGCCATGTTTTTTTTTTCGGGTGATAGAGTAAAGATATGGTATACTTGTAAAATTCGGAACAGCTATAGCCTCCAGAAACAAAGTGCTGCAGAGAACAGCTTTCTGGAGCCTAAACCAGCCAAGCAGTTTCAGTAAATGTTATCCAAACATGCGTTATAAAATGTACCTATCACGCACAATACAAAACGTATTAATATTTGAAATTTCAGTGGCAATTACGTAACTGTTCAAAAGTGCAGAATGATCATGAACAATGCAGAGTGCACGATTCCCCAAGTAGGTAATGAGTGTTCACAACTGTCGTCGCGAGGCAGGAACACTGGAGCGATCGGCAATTTCTTGATTGTGTTAACTCCCGGGTGGTCCCCGCGAGGGCCGCGCTGACGTGCGCGCGAGGTTTTTTTTAACTGCAGATGGCAGAAATTACAATTTGGTAAACAGCTTCGCTTTTTTAAAAAATCTCTAAGAAGACGGCTGCCTTTCTTTGTGCATCAAGTTTTATCCTGGTTTTTTTCGTACGCAGTATATAGCAAGATAAATTACAATGTGACCCAGTAAGGCACTCGATATTTCACAGGTTACGTTTTTCCGAACTGCAACATTTCGCTGAAGAGCTACTACAATTACCAAAATAAATTTGCCTACCCTTGTCGCTGCGGCCTAGGTCTTGTAAAGCATCATTAAAGAACAATCCTAGCAGAACACACTTGGGCTACACATTATTACCCTCGTCTTACATTATGTTTTGGAGCTATTGCGAGAATATCATATGTTTAGTTTATTGAAGAAAAAACAACATTCGGCAGGTGTGTGCCAAATTTATTCTATTCTTTGCCCGACTCTTCAGGTTCTATTGTGCATACAAACATTAGACATCAGTGTTAGCTCATAGATGCTGTGGAGGGCCTTAGAGTACTAACATAGGTCACAAGCAATATTCACAATTTTCTATGTAGCTCAAATATTTGATATTTGGCAAAAAAGGCCAAAACGTTTTCAAAATAAGGTGATCAATCTTGGTGATGTCTCGTGCAGTTCGCCAAAACCCCGTAAAAACTACTGTTTAAACAACGGTGCTTCCAGAACAGGAGTATGAACGTACACATGTTGGAGACAAATGAATTGTGGTAACGTCCAAAGTGAAAAAGGTTAAAAAGAAAGTTCGAATATTTCTCGGAAAGTATAACAGCGCTATGCGAAGCGATCACACAACCACCGACAGGCTCTCAGCTGGCGACAAAATAAACAGCTCTTCCCATAGTTGATTGCCTGAAATTCCCTCATGCAGCAAAAAACATTCGGTAGTCTTTCAAAGAATAGGAATAGAAAAATTAGGAATAGAAAAAAATAGGAACAACAAAGAAACAGCTTGGTATTTCCGAAGATGCATACACGGACACAAACATAAAGGTAACGACGTAAATAGCAGCCTACACTTGGCGGTGAATTAAAGCAACACAACTTTTCGCTGAAAAGTTATTAAAGTTGAGGTGGAAAAACATAGTTTTGCCGGAACTAGCTTGCTACGCTAAGTTTCTCTGGGAAAGGAAGAATATGGAAGAATGTAATGTGGGTGAATGCGCTAAGAAGTAGTAGTATTGAACAAGAAAGGGCGCAAATGAATATACAGCCTGGAACTCTTGCAATGATACTACGTGGCCTTAGCAATGGAAAATGAGTCTTAATCTACCAAAACGTGATGCAAGGAACGCTCAATGTGACACAACTGTTATAACTTCAAAACATCTATTCAAGCGCACACGGATGTCTGCCTCATGGAGCCTCTCAGGCGAGACGAGCTTTGTTTGTGGTGGAGGATATAAGCAGACTTACGGCAAACACATTACAGTAGAACCTTCTTCCTCCCCAGTAGATCCCTCCGCAATTTATATGATTACCCGGTATTACGCTCTGAAATGCGAGCACAAAAATGTCCAATAAGCGTTACAGTCTTTTAATGCGTAGCATTCTTTGCCAAACACCCCAAAAGCCACGACCGTTTAACTCGATGCATTTCCCCAATAACGCGTATTTTGCGAAAGTTAGACGTGTAATCGTTATAATATTGTAAATAAAGATACATGGTGGAACAAAATTTTGAGAAACTAACAAATAGGAAAAATAAAAAATGCGAAAATGATGAACCCTGTAACGCCCTGCAGGTCCACAATAATGCACATTTCGCAGAAGTTTTAGCAGTAATCGATAAAATAACGTGAAGGTAGATAATCTGTGAAAATCATTTTTGAAGAACTAAAAAAAAATTACAAAGATATCAAAAATTATAGAAAATGGCGAACCATGTAACGCTCAGCAATTCCACAATTATGCAGATTTTGCGAGACTTCCACCTCGAATCGCTATAATAGCCTAGAGGGAGGTAATTGGTCGAACGAAGTTTTGAAAAACTCAAAACAAGAAAAAGTTTAAAAAATTACTAAAAATGGCGAACCGTCTAACGCCCTGCACTTCGACAATAATGCAGATGTCATAGAAGCTCCTCCTGTAATCGGTATAGTGGGGTAAATGGAAATAATTGGCCGACCGAAATTTTGAACATCTAAAAAAAGAAAAATAAAGGAAATTACGGTTAATGGCAAAAACGTTTAGGGCCTGCATTCCCACAATAATTTATAGTTCATAAAAATTCCACCTGTAATTCTTGTGCTGCCGTAAATGGATATAAATGGTTGAACTGGATTTAAAAAATCAAAAACAATGGCTGTAAAGACCTCATCGTTAAGAAAAGGGTCATAGCAATGCAACGCATTAGTAGACAATCCCCTGGATTTCAGCATTTTTTTTTTTTTGCCCTGTTACTGCGTTCCTGAATAACGCGATTTCCGGGTTAGTGCGTTGAAAATTTTAAAGATTGTATTAAATTACGACGAGATGATACGTTTTAAGGTGAACAAAAAAAGTGCAGACGTGCGGGCGGACCAAGCTTCAGGTCGCATTGCGCGTTAGTCAGGTGCCGGCGGTGGTCAGGCAGCCTGGGTAACCGTGGCGGCTTTCCCGCTGTGCTGGGCTCGCCGGAGTCACTTGGTAACGTAGCTGCCTCTAGCCAACGTCGCCTGTATAACGATCTCCCAACGTACAAACGTTAAGCTTGGAATAAATACTGGTGGAATCACGCCATGAAGCAGCACCGGTGCTGGACAAAGCCTCCGAGAAAGAAAGTGCCGATGACGGAGAGGAAGAGGTGGCCTCTACGGTGGCTACATATGCTCAGCTCGTAGTCGGCTCGGATGCGGTATAGAGTTACTTTTGGGCGAAGGGCAATGCTAATGGTGACAAAAGTCTGCAACGATTATAAACGAAACTCTTGCTCTGAAAGGGCGGCTGCATGCGCCATCAGACGTTAACAGGAGTAAAAAATTCACCCGCATTTCCCCGAAGGGGAGCATGGGGAAGTGCGAATGCACGGGTGATGCGAAGGAACTCTTCTTGGCCAATCGCCCTAAGTGGGTATGTGGTGCGGGCGGACGGACGGCGGTGGACGCGTGATTCAGGGTCGCTTAAGATAATACTGATTGTGGAATTAAAAGCTATTTAATTCCACACTAGCCTGGTCAAAGTTTCAATGACTTGTGGGCTTGGCGCCTCGTGATCCCGATGTATGCTATAGGATTCAAACAGGGCTTCAATTCCATCTCGGTGAGGTATATTTGTGTACAGAGAACTTACATCTATAGTTACAAGGAAGGCGCCATCAGGGATTTTTATGTTGTTAATTTCCCGTAGGAAGTGGTTAGTATCACGAAGATATGCCGAATGGGTAGCGAAGGAACTCTTCTTGGCCCATCGCACTAAGTGGGTATGTGGTGGGGTCGCTTTCGCACTTAAAAACTCTTCTTGGCCAATCGCCCTAAGTGGGTATGTGGTGCGGATGGACGGACGGCGGTGGACTCGTGATTCAGGGTCGCTTAAGAAGTGCATTCGCACTTAAAAATTGCGCCCACCTCCCCTCGCGGGAACCCTGGTGTGATGTGACGCTGAGGGGGGTTCAAGCGCAAGCGGAGAGCAACCATCGACCGAAAGGCCGCCGGAGGCCCCGGAGAGCGGCACACCGGTTATAGACGCAGCGCACCCGAAGGAGAGGAGACCGCGGAGAGAGAGAGTACTGCACATGCGCAGCACCGCGCGCTGCGCCGCCCACCGGCGGAGTGAGAGCGCGCTGGGCCGCACACCCGCACATGTTGAGAGAGAGTGTTCGCTCTCGCCTGGCTACGCGCCGGCGCCAGTGCGTCTGCCGCGGCTATGACGCAACACAATTCAACACAATCCACTTTATTCAAATCCAATCCAAATCCAATCCAAGCCAAGCCAAGCCAAGCCAAGCCAAGCCAAGCCAATCGAATCCAATCCAATGCCCCTCGCGAGAGAGTGTTCGCTATCAGTGAGGAGAGGGGGGGAGCGTAGGAGAGTGCGGACGACGACGACGGACGCACGCAGGAAGGACAGGGCCGCCGACAAGAGATGCTCTCAGCGTCGCATCTAAAAAGGCCAGTAATGCTCATGTTAGCGTCTAGATTGCGTTTTTTTTTTCCTACGGCGGGTTATACGTTTTCCCGGATAATGCATTTCTCCCTAACGTTTTTAGATGCGACGCATCTCTTTCACTCGCCTTGTCCCTCCGGCGTCGTCCGGCGTAGCCCGCATCCCTCCCCCATTCTCCTCGCCGGCGCTCGCTCCGTCGCCGTGCCAGCTGTGCGTGGGTGCGGGTTAGCGCGCAGCTTGCGCTCGGTTAACACATGCGCATGCGCTGCTATGCGCTGCTCTCTCTTATTCCGCTGCATATAAACGCGGTCAGTGCGCCGCTCCGCTCAGTCGTTCGGCCGCCGCTCCACCGATGACATCCTCCGATGACCACCGATGATTTGAATGGAGACTAACAGGCCTGCTATCGCGATGGTCGGCGCAACCGTAACAAGCACCGGCGACCCCGATAAAATATACACCATCTTCCCGCGAGGGGAACCATAGGTAGATGCGACGCATCGGGGGTGAACATGCTGCGTAAAATATGGACACACAACAACAATGAACAGGCTAACATAACGGAAACGCAACGGAAACCCCCGATGCGTCGCATCTACCACATTGTTCCCCTCGCGGGAAAATGGTGTAAATTTTTTGCTCAAAAGTATCAACGAGGTTCTACAATATTTAAGTCTGCGGATGTTCTACGTCTAGCATTTTTACTTACGCATGCCAGCACTTAACCCAACCTGGAACGTTTGGAGGCATATATAGTTCACAAAAATGTATTAGAGCATGTAATACAGCCGCAGCACTAAGCGATGGCCGGGCGGGGGAATATACCAGTGCTTTGATGTAACAAATACTGAGTTACATTTTATTTTTCACATTCTGCTTTAAAGGGAGTTCTGGCTGCAGAATTCTGGCTGCTCTTAACACATGCGTCCTGCCGAAGACATCTGGTTACAGGAAACATGTGGTACTCGTTTTTTATTGGAAATATATCAAACAAAATTTTACGACGTTACAGTGCGTATAATCTACTTGATACCCATTGGAAGCGTCTTCTCAGCAAGTGTGATGGACAGTAACACGTTACTTCTCTATTATATAACAAGACCTTCTGCGGGATGAATGGGATTGACTGACTAACATGACTGATAACGCTGCAGTATTTAACCTAATTTCACTTGCTGAAAGGTGTTATTGCAAGGAATTACGCTTGCCGTTTTTAATGTTTGTTATGATGAAATCCCAAAATTTGTTTTCGGAAACTTGTTCTAATAGGCATGTGTTAGCAAAAAAGAATTGGATATGTTATCTAGCTTAATGTTTTTTGACAAATTAGTAACATGTAATGTCTACGAAATCCTGATTTTTCAGATCGGTTGACTTTCATAAAAAGAATTCTAAATTTATTTCTACACAGTTGTCTGGGATGCCGATATCTAAAATTCTATGGAAATTCAGAGAATTATTTATGCCGCTCGTTGTGAGTGTGAATTCACAAAGTCATATTTTTAGGTTTTTCAAGATCTTGTCTGAGAAATTATATCCATTTCCCCTATTATAAAGTTATCAAGTGGAACATTCGCGAAACAGGAGTATTGCTTTAATGCAGGGCGTTATACGGTTTGCATTTTCCGTAATTGCTTAATATTTTTAAAATTTTGTGTTTTTCAAAGTTTGGTTGCACCAATTATCTACATTAACGCTGCTATAAGGATTAGATTGGGATTTTTCGGGAAATCCGCATTATTGTGGAAATACAGGGCGTTAGACGGTTCGCCATTTTCCGTAATTTTTGATATTCTCTTACTTTTTAGTGTATCAATATTTCTTTCCTCCAATTATCTCATTTACGCTAATGTAACGGTAATAGGTGGAACTTCCAAAAAATCTGCAATATTGTGCAAATGCAGGTCGTAATACGTTTTGCCATTTTTCGTATTTTGTATATTTCTGTGTTTTATTTTTTCATAATTACGTTCGACCAATATCTCCACTTACGCTATTATAACGAGTAACAGGTGGAACTTTTCCGAAATATGCATTATTGTGCAAATGCAGGGCGCTACATGGTTCGCCATCTTCGGTAATTGTTTTACCTTTTGTTTATTTCTTTAGCATTTCTGAATTTCGTTCCACCAATTATGCCCATTTACGGTAATATAACGAATATAGGTGGAAGTTTCGCAAAATCTAAATGTTGCGGAAATGCCATGGGTTGTATTTTTTGCCAATTTCCGTAATTTCTTAATATTTTTTTGTATGCTTTTTTTTAATTTCGCCCGGCCAAGTATCTTCATTTACGTTATTATAACTAGGTACACATTTGGAACTTTCACGAAGTCTGTATTGGTGTGGAAATGTGGGGAGTTGCAAGGTTGGCCATTTTCTGTATTTTTTGTATTTTCCTTATTTCTTAGTATTTCAAAATTTTCTGTGACCAGATATCTTCATTTACGCTATTATAGCGATTACAGGTGGAACTTCCATGATATCGGAATTTTTGTGGAAATTCAGGGTGTTACAAGCTCCTGGCTTTGGGGGTAATCGGCAAAGAATGCTAAGCATGAAAAACCTGTTGGGCACATCTACGAGGCCTGTGATACATTGATAAATTTCTGAAAAATCGTTTTAGCGCCTTTTTTTCTCTCTGGGTGGTTCAAGCTCAAACAATAAGCAAATGGAGCTCCCAGACAATAACAGCCATGTTATTGTATATCATAAAGCCTGCACACGACACAGGTTGCCATGCCAATTACATCACCTCTTTCGCACTTACGGCTCGTTAGACGTTTAAAGACATAATCTCGCCCTTCTGGAGGCATCGCAGGTGGAAAATGGATAATGTTATTTGCGAATTTGCATAGGTTACCTTAGTCAGGGAAAGCCGCTTCTGTGTATTATTCGTGCAAACATAAATAGGGGCGTACGTACACACCCACAATGTATTCCGTAATGCATATTTGGACCATACTAGCTCTTTAGGTGAAACCCGGAAACGGCTTTTTAAAGACATTCATGGGGCTGATATTCCAGAAAAACCATTTCGATATCGCAACGGGCAGGCCAGATAACCACGAATGTACGAATACCAAATTTCCACTCTTTCCTGTCGGGGTAAACATTTTGAAAATACAATTTTAGTGAGTTCCTACCCCTTAGTAGAAATGTACTCCTGAAATTTCACAGCTTTAGTCCCAGCAGTTTTAGCTGGGTGTTAATTAGTGATTTCACAATCAGCCAGTTAGTCGGCGCTTCATTTTATAGCTATAGATTTCTACGGCTAAGCGTTACAGGAGGTTCTATTGAGGCGCTTGTCGATATAAAATATTTTAACCAGTGCAGTGATCACTTCAGCAACTATGCTGTTTTATTAATTTCCGAACTACGAATCGATATTTCTGGAACTTCGCCTTCACGAACTGGCTTTGGTAAACCTATTTTTTAAAGATTTCATTTTAACCATGCATACTTTCTCCTATTATGTCAGCTGAAAACTTGAGCGTTTGCGTTTATTGGGAATCAACGGAAGCTCATCGAATTCATGTTAATGGGGTTATTGATCAGTCTTTTGCAAAAATAATTGTTTAGTTTCAGTGCAGGTATTGTTTTTGGTTTGTATTTTTTACCCTAATGATTTTTTGCTAGAGTAATAGATCTAATTTGCCTAATATCTAACTGATCGTAAGTCTGATTCTTAGAACACCATGTCTTTATTTTCGCTGTTTTTTTATGAGCGTGTAAAAGCGCGAATACACTCACAAAAAGAAAAAGAATCGCAAGGCATTACGTAGCCCCACTTGATCCAGTACCGGCGACGCTGAAACATCGGTCAGCAAGCCACCTAGCTGAAATTCCATGGATATTTCTACTTAGACCGCATCTATTTGTAAATAAATCCCTTTTCGATAAACTCATGTATTGAACCATACGGGTTTTACCACCGCAAAAATATCAAGGTCTTCTGTGCCACTACAATGTATTTTTACTTACTGATATCACTTTAACAAAATTCTTTTTTCGAAGGAGTAGAACACATTTTGGAATAGGTTGCGGCATGCTGTTAGGAATGGCTGCCCTATTTGGACAATTTGAGACTACCTTGCAACCGCTGGCATTTGTTCTCGTTATAAAAATTACACTTAACGTTACATTACCTTATAACTTGCTTTTGATCCTTCAAATACAAGCCTTTGCAAGATTAAGACGTGTAACAAACTTCATCTCGGACATCTTATATTGAAGCAGTTGTACATTTGCTGGGATATTTCGGGAATAGAGCACGAAACTTTAGTTCACGCCTCGGAAACATGTATTTAGGACTAGAAACGTTTTTACAAGAAATGAGAACTGCCTTGCTTTTTGCCCACCTCGTCAATTGTTTGATTCACTTGTATAAAGTTGGGCCTCTAAAACATTAAGTAATTGATAAAAAAATATTAGGGCTTATACGTTCAGTTACCCTGTTTTGTGATCATACCCTATGTTTGTATTTTTAAAATTACATGGTTACTCTAAAAACACCAAATAAATACTAGTGTATTTCCAACTTGTTGTTTTTGAAAGCAAGCTTTTAGAATGAAACACTGTTTGTGAACAAAACCTTCTGAGTGGATAAAGTCTATCTGTGTTTATTGAGCCCCTCTTTGTGTAGAGCAACTAAGAGTTTTTCGGACGGCGTTGACAAATGTGGCATATTTAGCAATAAAAAAGTCTATACTAATGTCAATCTGTAGCTTGTTGTGGGCTACGTTTGTGGCCTGCTTTGTAGCATTAGATTTAGGCAGTTGCTTGTAGAGTTACTTATCCCTTTTGCGGAGGTTAAAGTGAAAATCCAAAAAACCCCTTAGGTGAGTTCAGTGCTCTTTCAAGTGAAAATTGAGGATGGTCTTTTCTACAAAATATATACATGCTTTATTCCCACCTGAAGACAGAACCGACGCCATATTTTTTCTTATCGGTCATTCCTTTAGTAAACGCGTAAACCAGACATCGGTGGTGCAAACCTCTTTATCTCGAGAACACATTTTCTCCACTTGCGAACTTAACATGGGTAGCCTGTTAATACGGATGGCATTATTTTTAGTGTTAAAGGGGTCCTGAAATGCCTTCCGCCGATGCATGGATGTACATGTAACCAAATAAAGCAATGTATTAGCAATCTCCTCATGCAAGAATTTTGTTAAAGCGATGAGTATTAGCTGAGAAATCGTAAATCAAAAACCGCGCATAATCGTCGCGCCGTATTTCCTCCTCCTTTCAACTGTTTCTTCGCTGTTGGCCTCCCCTCCCATGATGCTCCGCTCCTCAGCGGTGACGTACTTCCTCTATTGCGCTCCCACAGACTGCCGTCTGCTACGCGCCAGCTCTTTCGGCTTTTTCATCTTTGTAGACACCATGGACACTCCTCTAAAGGCTGGAAAAGCGAACGAAAGACCTGGCCGCATGTGTGCGGCCTGGCCTTGCCCTTTCGCGGTGTACGTAGCTGAATTGGTATCGGCGGCGAACTCGCAGCCGCGCGGGGAGAATCGTGCGCTCGTTCCCTTTGGTGCACCGCGCACTGTTTATCCAAAAAGCGCGGTCTCAGATGTGGCCCCGCTGGTGCCGGGTGTTATTTTGCGGTGGTTGTAATTCCTACTACCGGCGGCATGTGAAAAAAGACATTTTCAACCGACACAGAACCCGTGCACAAAATGCGCCGGATCGGATCGCTTTATCAGCGGCGATGAACGGGAAGGCGCAGAGCAAACCAACGCCGCACTCGATCAGCGAGAACCCGTGTTCTGGCAAGCTGCACCCATGTGTTGCATTCAACACTGACGGGAAAGCGTTTGTTTGCACTTGTTTGGATAGTCGTAAAATGTCCAAACACTCCGGCACTCCGCTAGCAGATCAGCCAGCGAGACATTTCGGAAAACATTTGACAGATGGCGCCGTATGCATTAGTGTGTCGCTACGCAAAACTGATGAGACGCTCTACTAAAACAAACTCCCCTCGCGGTGTTTACGTAGCGGGACGCAAAAATTTAGCGTTTAGCGTATGCAAAGGCCACAAACGCTGTACTAAAACTCTATTAGCAGCAAAATAGCGTGCGTATGTGAGACCGCTTGCGTTTACAAAGCTGCACGCCGAGCGCGTACGTTTCAAACCTAGTGACATCGTTTAAATACACTGGCAAGCACAGTGTAACGTAGTCAGATATCATCCGTATGCTCAGGCGACAAGCAAGAGCTTGTTTTATGTGGGGCGGAGATTGCGCATAAAGGCCCGTTCGCACTTGCGACGAAAGCGAGTGAAAGCGGCAGGAATTCCGTCGCTTTGTTGCGCGACGATCGTTTTTGCCGAATGGTCGGGACAAATTTTCGTCGCGCGACAGAATTCCCGTCGCTTTCGCTCGCTTTCGTCGCAAGCGGGAATGGGAAGTTGTGCCGCTGCCGTCTGCTACGCAGCTCGGATAACCGCGCGATCTGCTCGGGCCGGACGAACGCGCACACTCCTACACACTCCCGCATGGCAGCGCCCCAAGCGGCAGCCGTCCGCGTACATCGCTCCCGGCGTCCGCCTGGAGCCCGCCCTCGGCACAGTAGCCAGTATATTTGAAAGGCACTATAATGGAGGAGATTTTTTGCTTCCGATGAACCTAGTTCTTTGCCCCTGTGTTTTTAAATACGTGAAGTGGTTAGCACGTCGTCCTCACGCAGCTCTGTATCGTCGTAGCATCGCTGATTGCCCGAACGAAGCTTGCAGCTAAGCCAATGCAGCGACCGAAGCTGTGTGTGTGTGTGTGCATCGCCTCCTGTGTGTTGTGGACGCCTTCGTTTCGCGATGAAATGCGACATTGTACTTCCGCTGGTGGATAGTGCTTCCCATGGTCTGGATTATCTTTCTCGAACGACGTACCACTCAACCTCGCATGGGGTATGTGTAGTGTGCCTGGCTAAAAGCCTTCTCGCTTGCGCGCCAGAGTTGTGACTTGCTGTTCGTCCCCGCAAACCGGGTGTAAGGTGAGTGCCGAATTTACGACGGGCAGGAGGAGGCAACCCATCGTCTGTCAATCGCGGTTCAGACTTGAAAACGCATGTTGTGACGGTGCGTTCGTTCGAAACGCATCTCTGGATTGTTTTGAAGTTGAATAAAATGTACGCGTCAAACCCGGGCATTCGGCTCAGGGCGTTCTCTGCGATTGCACCAAAGAAGTGCCACGGGGCTTTCTTTATGGTACGTACTCACGTAAGATAAAATCCATGTCGTGTTATGGCCGTGTTGCATTCAATACAAACGGTTAAGCCTTTGTTTACACTTGTTTCGTTTGTCGTAAAATGTCAAAGCACTCCGGCACTCCGCTAGCAGATCAGCCGGCGAGCCGACGCTGAGCAGACGACACATCTCTTTGCCGGAAGTGCGTGAAAAAGCCGCCCAATAGCAGGATTTCTACCTCGTGACGAACATCAGGGAATCGATGATGTAGACATGTGAAGATGGCGGCGTCCAAAAACACGAAGGAAAGGGTGAGAAAAGGGCGACAAACTTTGCAACAAAAGTGTGAGCTTTCCGCTGCGCGTAAAAGAGTAATACTTGGCACAGGTGACGTTGACGACCCAATCTAACGATTGCGCTAGTTCATTTAGTGTGCTCAAAATGCCTTTCAGGGCCCCTTTAAGGTTTATAGCACACCCCATGAATAGTTATTGTGTCTTTTAATTCAACGCCTTGTGAAGGCTGTTGTTTACGTCCGTACGTGGTGCATTTAGTGTGCATACATATATCTGCAATAATAAGAAGCTCTCGGGTGTTTCTCTAGATATTCATTTCTTCTGCCAAGAGGCCGCGATGGCTTGTTCGCTACGCGCCGAAATGTTAAACTTTGCAGGAAGCAGTAATTTCGGAAAATAATAATTGCTTTTACACACCGGAGCTTGACAAGTGTTCTTGTGTGAGTTTCTCCATAACGTGTTTCCACTTAGAAGAAAGCTATAAAGCGTTAATTACATTTTCAGCTGGTTGTGGTCCTGGTCGTTCAAATGTTACCCATCTTTAGCTGTCTGGTAGCAAGTCCATGAACAATTTCAGACTTCTGTGTTTCAACTGCTGCTTTGTTTGACATAACTTCTGCATAACGAGCAACAGGTTTTATCTTGTAGACGGAGAAGAAAACAGTGACGTTTTGTGAAACAAAAAATCAACAGGTTTGATCGATGGTTGTTTTTCAATTTTCATATTTCGAAGTTTTCAGAAAGTGCCATGGAACTCTGCGCCTACATTCTACAGCGTAATATGACTTCCCAGAAGCTTGACAACAACTATATATGATCCTTTATAGAAGCATGGGAGACATTTCCTTCAATCTCACTCAAATATCTAGCACTGACAATGCACCGGCTGCTCATCGCACTTTTGGCTCTCCTTGGTAAGTTTGTGTTTCGTTTTTAGAGATTGTTGTTACTAATATTACCAGTATTACAAGAACAGATATCACCTGTATTATTTGTTCTACTATCCGAATAGTCGCGGATGACAGCGTTATTTATAGACAAATCCCAGACCACCGCGGTTTTTACTGTGGCAAGCAGGCCTTAATCAACCGAAAGAATGTCGTAGAGGTTGGCAGATGAATATAATGTGTCCGAAACTCACGGCATCACATTTTCTAAAACTAGCTTGTCAGAGCCACGTTACCATTTTTTTGCATGCCTTTACATGACGTTAGCATGGTAAAATTCAGGAGGGCCATAATAACGTTTAATGTGAACTGGGACCATCATATCAGTACAATATCCAGCAAAGCATCGAAATCACTCGGATTGATTAGGCTCAATCTGCATTCAGCCGACACGTGCACAAAGCTGCTGGTGTGCCACAGACTTGTTCGTTTAAAGATAGAATATACAGCACTGATATGGAAACCCCATCCGTGGTATCTTGTGAAGAAACTTGAATACATCTAAAATAAAGCTGGCCAATTCATATTCACGAGCACTTGATGAATAGTTTTTCCTTAGCCTGTATCACAGCTGGGCTTGGCTCGCTGTCCCGCTCATAAAACTCGCCAATCACTTTTTTTTGTCGTCTAGATCATATAAGCAACTAAAGATTGTATTTGCGCATACTAGCCTGTTTTCTCCTCGCCAATCGTGCTTGCTATATGTCATTGAAGTGAGCTCCCAGGTGACATTGTCACCCTCACTAGCCACTACTCATTCATTTATGAGCCACAATTATTCCTCTAGGTATAAACTGTATCAACGATTTCTTTTAATTTCTGTGTCATTTTCGATCTTGCACATAGGTGTGTTGTAATTTGATACCTATTCCACTGTTTTTGTGTACCCTTACTGTGCAACGATAAATTTCGACTCGAATATCTTTGTTTTCGTATTTCCAAGGTTATTGCTCTTTTTGTGTTATTTTTTACCCCGCCTCCGTGTAACGGCCGTAAAAGACAAGAGGATAAAGGAATAAAAAAAATGCTAGTTGCTGCTTCATGCTTCACGTATCAGCGATGACGGGACAGTATTCAAAAACCAAAAGTGGTGTTGAGGAGAGAAACGTTTAGGTGGAGCTTTAAGTTTTCGGAACAAAAATTGCCTGAGAGAAATGTGTGGGCTGTCACCTCTAAAAACATGAATTATATTTGTTTGATAGTAGCATAGCCTTGGGTATTTTGTGTTAAGCTAGCAAATTTGACATAGCGCTTTAAAGAAAGCCGAGCATTTGTGCCTTTATTGCAGTACCGAACTGTGAAGAAGTTACATTTGTTACATCATAAAACAAAGGGCAAAAATTGGCACCAACTAATGACAAATCATGTTTCTAAAGAGCAGGCTATTGTAGCCTGCTCAATAGTAAAATCACGTTTCTGTTTAAGCACAAAATCATTCGGTTCAGTACGCCTAACCACAACCAACTTCCTTCACGTGAGCGTCCCTTTCCGAACTCCTATTTTAGAATCCTAAAGGAAATGACATGTAGCATTACGTTATGTATGAATGGTAAATGACGATATTTTCTAAGGAGAAAAGCAAAATTGATTACCTCTATTGTTGGCCCAATTGCGCATGCAAAAAATTCGAATGCAGAGCGTAAGGCGAGATAATGTTGCAAAGTTGGGCATTCGAGGTGTTGTTGAAGGTTCTGTGCAATATGAAAACAATGTTGTCAAAACAATTTCTCAATGCCATTATTCAAAATAGTGCATTCAAATTATTACCCTAATGTTAACCTGAAGGATGCAAGAACTGCCTAATTGGAGCAGCAGTTTTCCTGTAGAATTTTCACATATACCTAATAACTTCATAAACTTCCCACAAGCTGCCTTGTGCTGTGCTATACTGCAGAAGAAAAATATATTTTATTTACGGAGCTTAGGCAAAACTAGTATTTCAGATCTGCTTAGTTACGGTAAACTCAATATTGGGTGGTTGTTCAATCCGTTTTACCATAAAGTGTGCCTTGAGAGGTATACTGCTTTCTAAACAAACTAAGGCAGCAACGTTTCTTTGTTTTCAAAACGCCCCTTAATCGCCAACAGGTTAGGTACGTAACCTGGCCCAGGGGTCCGACCATTTGAGAGAGAGAGAGATAGAGATTTTACTTTTGCAGCTTCTGTCCAAAGGAATGCTCGGCTTCTTGAGATGGTTGAAGGGACTTGTCCAGTTCTGGTGTATATTATGGTTCAGTAGCGTTGTGAAATATAGCTCTTGAGACTTCTTAGGACGAGTAGGGCCGAGTGAGATGAAATGTACATGGCGCGGACCAGCTGGCAAGTAGTGGCTGTTATATTGGTGAGGGCGACCCCGCAATGGGCTCTCCGCTTCCGTTATGTTCTGGTAGCGTGGTGGACGAGCGGAGAGTGTACACTGCTGCCTTGGTGATGACGAGAAAAGCAGAAGGCACGGCGAGTGATGAAAAGCGATGGTACAGAAAGAGCAAAGAGCCGAAGGGCAGAGCGGCACTCTCAGTTAGCCCCAAAAGTCGATGCAAACTATCCAGGAGGTGAATTTTATACCGAGAAGCGGTAACGGTTCCCATGCTTTCCCAGTGCTTTTGCACATGGCTCGAACCACTACGAGCACACACGAACACTCTTTCCCGAGTTTGTAAGAGCCGGCACTAGGCGCGCACGAAGAAAGAGGTGGGAGAGGAGATTTCGGCGAGTGGAATCCACCCGAAGATGCAAGACTCGGCATGCCGAACAGATTCTTTTATATGTTGCAACTTCCGCGGCTTGAGTCACCACTGTCCAGCCTTCGCAGCGGGCGCACGTCTAAACAGGTTTGATGGAAACGGGTTTTCCGCAAAGCACAAGAGTACCTAAGCAAAGTACACCAACTTGTGTTTCGGGCGAACAGGGGGGGGGGTTGCTGAATCATGACAGGGTGGAAGGGGGCATCGCAAGTAAAACCACAGAATAACCTTTTTGTTTGCCAAGTATGCGGCCAGAGTTTAGGTAGGCTGTAAGTGCTTTCCCTTCCTCTTCAGCCATCTGCCATCAGTTCCTTCTTTTTGCGGGCTTCCTCAGCCATCCGCAGAGCCCATGGCTAAGAGTCGGCGTCCGAGCTGAGCAGTATCTTCTCCGACTACTCCGATGCAGTTATCGTTCTTCTTGCTTTATCTGTGGTGATGACAGCAGGGCAGGCCGACAGGATGTGTTTTATGTCAACCCTTCCTGTGCAGTTCTAACAGCGGCGCTGTTGTACAAACCATAACTTGGGGTGCTGCAGAAAGAAACACCAAAAAATTGCAGAGCGCTCGTGAGCGCGTGCCTCGTAGTGACTGCCGAGTCTCCGGCTCGCGCAGTCAGTTTAGCAAAAACAAAAACTCAAGCGCTGTCGTCAAGCCAATCGCGCATGTAATGCTTGGCATGAGGAACATGATGCTATTGATGCATATGGCGATGACTACGTGCCGTCAAGTGCAAAGCAATCATGGAACATGTACAAAAACTACTTAAAACTGGTATAAATTCGCGATAATGTGTATTTTCGTACTCACGTATAAAGAAGTTCTCCAGCATCTCTATGGTTCAAGTCATGCACGACCTAGTACAAGCTTCCCCAGTTGAGCTGGTGAAAGGCTACAAGGCTGAGGATGAGTTGGCATCCACCACTCGCCGAAAAAAGAAAGACGACCTCTTCAATGCTTGTGACGATGGTTACTAGCACCGCAACTTTGCAAATCAACAATGGTAATAAAACACAATTATGTGTCCTGCAATGCTCGTTTATAACAGTTCTTTATTTCAAGTCTTGTGCATGAGTGCAAGCTTCCCTGAATTTATTTTTCATCTGTCGCTGTGAATGTGTGGATAATAGTGAGCCTGCAGCACCGGAATGGGCTACATTTTTGTCTAAAGCAGCCTCTACGCTACTGATTGGTGGTTTATAAAGTTTTCTGTGCCACTGGGTATTTCCGCCACCCTCAATGTGCAATGTTCTATGGTTTCTATGTGAGTGACCATGCAAAGAGTCACAATTTTTTCGATGTACAAATTGTAGCGAGTAAAATAGCGAATACCTTTGGAATACCTCATGGCAAAATTGCGCTTCCGGCATCTGAGAAAAAATATTTAACCCATGTTATGGTGAGCCTGAAATGTTGGGGATCTCTTTCCAATAAACGAACAATATCTATGGTAACCTTTTGCCAACGGCGATGTGGTAGTGGAATGGATTGCATGAAATTAGGTGCAATCTTCAGACTTTTGTCTGCCATCTGATAGGTGCTGTAGTTTTGGATCGCAACTTCTGTTTGCATATCCTTGCCTGGACACCAAGAGTGTTCTAGAAGTCGCCCTTTCGTCCTGACGATGCTAGAATGAGCCAAATGCACTGTGGAGAAGACCTGCACTTTAAGGGACTCTGGAAATATAAGTCCCTCTGCACGTAGAAGTAAGTTGTCGATCACAGACACAGAATAAGGCAGTGAGGGTCATCTTCAACAGCTATGGAATAACACCGGTTTCTCAGTTAGTTTCCAGATCAAGCTTAAAACAAATTTGAGTGCGGAATCGGATTTGTCGATTGCTTTTTATGTTTAAACTGGTGAAAAGGAGGCTCCACAGCAGAACACCGGATTATATTGAGTTTTCCTCAGGGTACGTAACAAGGCAACGACATGCGTTGAGTTTAGTACCATTTAAGAACCGAAACAATGTATTTAAGTACTCATTTATTCCTCGGACCATAATAGACTGAAATGACTTAAATGCACACGTAGTTACAGAAAATGACATTGACAGATTCCAGATTCATCTTGAAAGTTGAATTTGCTGCTGTCAAAGTGTATCACTGCTTCAATTTTGTCCTATTGGTTACTAGATAACTGTGCGTACATACATTCCTGAAAAAAACATATCTTGCTTCTGATCCATGTTCCTCGCGTTGTGTGATAAGTGCACTTTAGTTCAATCTCGAGAAATCGCTGTATTCTTTGCGCGGAAGTACTGTGATGCTGTTTTGATGTTTTCTCATCCAAACGTGTACAAATGTATCCATGTATTAACCACTCTGCTACAACCCCTTTCATTAGGGTTAGCAGTATTACTAAATAAAAATGAATAAATAAAACTACTTGTGTATCATGAAGTTATGCCGCAGATGAAGTGGGACGAGCTTGTGTGGAGGCCATGGCGACGCGACCTAAGCCTTGACTTTTGCTAGAGTGGCGCCTAAATTTGAACATGGCTCTGCAACGGACCTTTCCTAATTATGTACACTGCGGATACTGTATTTATCTGAAGCACGCCTTTGCGCGTGAGCGACCTCGAATTATTCATCACCACGTCCACGTTTACTTACAGACCTCACCGTTTGGTTTCGCGGGTGGTCTAAGCGCTGTGAACGCTTTCAATGTGGTAGTCGCAGAGAATTTTGCTGACTGGGCCAGGCCTTCGTGGTGGATCGCGACGGGAGCTCCAACAAATGCTTTGAAATTGTCCTCGGCGTCCGCAACCGGAACAGCAGCGGCCACAGGCGGGACCGCACGACCGTTCTCATGTTGTTGCGCCGCCATCAGCGCAGTTATGACAAGATAAGGTGTGCAGCGGGTCGGCAGCGGCGGCTTCCGGCTTGGACATGTAGTTTTGGCGTGTGCGTGCCGGGCTACGACGATGGTGAGTAGGGGAACGCGTCCGCGGTGTCACTGTTGCTTGATGTGGTGAATAGGATTCTCGAATGCTTCAGCTTCTTGGAGGGTTCGCCAAGTTTGGCTATTTCTACTGCACGGTAGAACCTTAACTAATCGCTTTCCATACGAAGCCTTTCTCTCAGTTCCGGCGTGAAGCTCCCGCGACGAGCTGTTCCCAATATTTATCGTCAACGGTAGCGGCCAAATTACCTAGGCTGCCAGTTCACCGAGCGCCAAAGCAAACACGGCAACTTACTCACCGGAAAGTTGTCGACGCTCATGAAAATGATGGCGCTTGACCCAAACGTCGATGGTCAACCACAATGTCGTACGAGTCCGGAAGGCTTGCGGAAGCAGCATGCGTGGTGGGCGTCACTTTTTCCTTCGTCGGCCGGCTGTAGGTGGCTGTTCGGGAAGGAGATAGAGGCGCCTTGGGTGGGGGCGGCGCCGGCAGGGCGTCGAAAATTAGTTGAACCTCGAGGCCCAGACAGCGAATCAGCAGCGAGCGACGGCGGATTGCTGACTACTCGCCAGCGCAGGAGGCGAGCACGACATTTGTGAACAAGTGAAACCAGCGGCGCCAGGGGAACGCTGACGTTTCCGTAGTCTTGAAGAACAGCGGCGGTTTCAAAATCCCCTGGAGGTCCTCGTCGCGAATGTGGTGTTGTGGCGTGGTGGGCCGCCACATCGCAAGGAACAAACTGGCGCACATGAACGCAGCCGTGGGCTACCGATGGCTACCTATGTTTATCGAACGACTACCTAGGTGGATCTACACGACATGACAGGTTGACGGATCACGGCGCCATCTCTCATGGTGCCACGGAATCAATAAAAATATACAACAGGTTACAATTTAGGTTCCAGAATGGCGGAAAATTTTTTCAATTTAGAGTTTCAAGTTTAATCCTCGTTTAATTGTCCCTTTACGATGAAAGAGCTGCACGTTGCCGTTACAACTTGCGGGAAATCAGGACCTATTGCAGATCGAATAATATATAGTATTATTTGGAAACACGGAAATGAAATGCCTGAAGCCATGTTATCGATATTTAACAAATTTTCGAGTAGAGGCCAGTTATAAAGGCCAGGAAAAAAAAGCAGTTATAATGCCATTCCTGAAGTACCGTATAAACCGGATTATAGGTCGACCCGGTATATAGGTCGACCCCCTACCTTGAGGTGGGAAAAGTTGACAAAAAAAATAATTCGGCACAGAAGCGCACTCACAATGCCTATATTTATTTTCGACGCCCGTCCGTCACTGCCACTGACTATGTCTGCCGAAGTCACTCGTCCGAGCTCTCAGAATCGTCCGAGGATGACTGCTTCGCACTGTCATCTTCCATGCCATCAGGCGCGTTGCTGATGGAGCACTTCCTGAACGCTCGTGTAACCATGTCGTCGGGCAGCGACTGCCCAGAGAAGGACACCCAGCTTTACACGGTCGCAACCGGCCCGTATAGGTCTTTTTGTTGTCGCCGGCTATCCACTCATTGTACAGTTCGCGGAGCCGGTCCGCGCATGGCCTCCGGAGCGATAGTGAGCGAAGTTCCCGGACGAAGTCCGCCACTTTGTTCTCCAACTCGGGGTGCACCGCTTGACGTCCACAGAACGATCGGTTTCGGGGGTTGCACGCGCACAGCTTAGCTTTCTGGCTCCTCCAGTACCGCACACTTTTCTCTGAAACGCCTAACTGGCGTTACACCGCCATATTCCCATTCTGCTCGGTAACTCAATCGCTGTCAGCTTAAACGCCGCGGCGAACTGGCGTCGACTGCCGCCACTCATCTCGGAACAGAGACGTACAGAAATGTACGCACGCACGCGTAATAGACGAGTAAAAGACGAAAAACTAGAGAAAAGCGAAATCAAATAAAGGCCTGATAGAGCGAGAGAGCAGTCCGACACGAATGGCGATTGGCGACGGACTACGCTTGCACATTGTTGCCAGACAAGAATTTACATTCTGCCAATGACCGCTATATAAGACGAGGGGTGACTTTTGTGCGGATTTTTTTGGAAAAAAACTCGACCTATATTCCGGTTTATACGGTAGGCAAAAGATTTTGCAATCGCAACAAGTTTTAGGGCGGTCACGTTTTGGCGGTCACGCCAAACCTTTTACTCCACCTTATGTATTTTCTTGACTACAATGTTGTCACGACATTCACCAGTTGGTGCACCAATCGGGAGATCCACAAAAGACCATTTGGCGGCGCTTTAATGCTATGATAGGAAAGCCTTTGTATACAAACAGGATTGTTTATTTTGTTGATATGCAGAAAGCTTATCACACGACATGGCATTATGGCATTCCTCTGTAATCTGCAGCGTATTCCGTAAACTGAAAACATGGTGAATAGCTTTAAGGAATGCTTCTGAGAACGAACCTTTCTCGTTAGACTTGGAATGTCTTATAAAAAACTTGAATCAAGAAAGTGTAGTTCTATGGGGTGGCGTGCTCAGCTGGAGTGTCCTCATTATTTTTATAAAATATTCGGTTAATGCACTTCCTCTGTCCGTTTCCGACTCACTATATGCAGACAGCGCTCCTATTACCTACAAGGCATGAAATACAGTATAGTCTGGTTGAGATGAACTAGAAAGAGCCGTAAAAATTTCTTTGTATTATCAGAAATTCTTCTTGAGGGGAGTTTTTTGCATTGTGAAGGTGTCAAAAGAGCCCACGTTTTGATCGTTTTAGCCACGAAGCTCGTGTTAACCAAGTTCGTTTAAACCGAAGTTAATTGTATGTCCATATGTGAGAGGTATATCCAACTATGTTTAAACAGACTTACGAAATTGGCAGATGAGAATTGTTTCTATTATATTCCGGTCAAACGAAAATGCCCGGTTTGATGTACTCAGCATGGTATTTACCCTGTTCCTCCCATGACAGTGAATAAAACACTTGTGTCTCGAAAACGAGCACCTTGGGTGCTGGAAAGATGAGTAACAATGATTCAATTCACACGTCAAGCACCTTAGAATGTAATGCTTGAACGCACTGAAGGTAATAAATGTCATATAACAGTAGTTAGCGGTACTGAGACGAAGTGCCTATTGGCTTTATATTATTTTCTTTTGAGCGCACGCATGTATTAAGGACGTGTTGTGGATCACTGTTTGCAAAGACAGAGATAAGGATGTTAGCCTAGTCATTTTTAATTGTTTATGTTGAAGCCAACCACTCGTGTTTAAAGAAACACCTCATATACACGGAACTAACATACGCCTTCAAAGTGGCATACTTGACACGATATCAGAACACCTCTAGAAGAAAACAAGCGCTCAGGCTTTTCGAAAATCGACCTACCTTTGCCTAACCACTTGTGCAAGTTTGGACACTAACCACAGGCCTTATATTCTTTTCTGATCTGAATAATCTAGGGTTGACGACTTTGTTCCTCCTTAAGGCCAATGTCCCGGGCCATACAAAAGAATAAAACGTGCTAACGGTCACTTACGGCTGGCGTGCATGAACGACTAGATAATGCCACAATGAAAAAGATAGCAGTGGCTTAGCTCGGTCATGCCACGATATACGTAGCGTGAGCTTAGGTTCAGCTGGTTATTCTTAGGCTTTCTGGTTGTCTAGGATTAGCTGATTATCATTCTTACTGCTGCTAAAACAATTTACAATCCAATCTAATACAATACAATACAATTTTATTCAAGCCAATCTAATTCAATCTTATCCAATCTAATTCAATCCAGTCGCGAAGGCGGTGGCTTCGGCACGCCAACTTTGCGTCGTGAGGCGTCACTGCTCCTCGCGAATGCGCCGCACGGCTGTCCATAATCTACGCGAAACTACTAAACCTCGACTAGTCTCTACACTACAAACGCTACAAACGCTACAAAAAAACGCGTACTAAGTACGACCGTAGATGCGACGGCAAATGAGAGGATAGCTGTGGAATAAGAGGACCAAGGGCCGAGACGTCCCGGTGATGCGATGGTGGTTTTATTTACAACATGGCGATAAGAGGAAGCCGAATCAGCTCGAGCTTGAGCTGCTCCCGCGAGATGACAGGCACCGATAAGATCATCATCATCGGTTTTTGCGAGAATTGTCCATAAAGTTTGTACATCTTCCGCGACCCCAAGAGTCCGCGTCCTGTCGGTATTTCAAGTTTGGTGCAGTTCGATTCGATGAAGCAGTCAGACGGGGAAACTGCCAGCGTTGCCATCTTTTAAGCCCACGCATAGATCGTCGGCGCAGACCACGCAGCCAGGTTAAAATTCGTTCGTTGTCCTCGGCGCTTTTGAATTCTGGTGCGGATTCAGCTATTTTCAGTGGTGCTTGATAACAGTGGCTTGACGGCTTCCGCTTCTCTCTCGAACTCTGTAGTCTTGTAATCCGGCTGGCTCAGCTAGATGTATCCTGGTTGTTCGAACGGTGCCTGCCAAGTGCTCCCTTCGTTCGAGCGCGTTGTCGTGTGCGTGCCGCAGCAGTACTCTTTGCACCTCTTACAAACCAATCAAGATCCCTTTCTTTGGTTTGCGGCGTCGCTTGGTTGTAAGTTACAAATTCTTGAATGCCGTCTTGCCGTTTCAACCTCTCAGCAGAAGCATCGGTGTCTTTGTGCTCAGGATATACGGTATAGGTATCTTCTGTCATCGTTACGGTCTCCGACAAGCAGCTTGCTTTTTTCTCGGTCATCTGGGGCCATTCTTCAAACGAACACGATAGTAACGAATGTTTCGATGGGATGTGAGGCGTCTCCCAAAAGGGGGTCTTATTTTCACATTCGGTATGAGATAATAAATGTGACGAAGGTGAGGTTTCTTGTAAGATGGTTTGTTTCTCGGTGTCATTCAAACAGCATCCGTCGCAGAGCAGTTAAGTCAGTGTAAAAAACTCACTGAAGCTTGTTCAGAAATACAACTTCTTGATTATCTGGCACTGGTCGTTGGTTTTAAATATTTTGCCTTTGAATCGATAGTATAATTGAGTCCTAAAATGCCTAATTTCGTCTTCATAGTCAATATTGGTAGCACATTCTACGTATAGGTAGTCAATGTCGATGAGCTGTTCGATTTCCTCATTTAATGTTCTCAGTTTTACTTCAGTTTTGCGTAACTCGTGCAGACAACTCTTCACCACCTCGTCCACATCACTGGTCATTACGGAGAATTCTAGTGCTGCTTTGGCGTCTCTGCACAGGCTTCGAGTGATCAAACGCTTTTGTTCTCTTCTTGCGTTAAGTTCCCGAAGCCACGTCATCGGCAGATGAATACTCCGTTCGTGCATATAGTTGCTGAATCTTCCATTGCACGATGAGCAGCGGACTTCTCACCGTTTGCAATATCGCTGCTAGAGGTCATCGGGGAACATCTTCGCAGATGAGGCGTTACCTTCGTCTCTTCCGCCAATCGCGTTGTTCGGCTTCGGGTGGCACCTTCGGCCTCAATATCACCAAGGTCCGTCATCGGTATCGAGGGGTCCTCCTTTTAATAGCCCAAAGTTCGAATGCCTCCGAATCGCAGATGGCCTCCTTCCTGGGTTCATCGGCACCACAATGTGGAATAAGAGTACCAACGGCCGAAACGTCCTGGTGATGCAATGGTGGTTTTATTTACAACATGGCGATGACAGGAATCCGAAGCAGCTCGAGCCTGAGCTGCTCCCGCGAGATGACAGGCACCGAAAAGAACATCATCATCGGTGCAGCAAGAATTGTCCATAAAGTTTCTACAATAGCCATACCTGGTGGACCAAATGACAGAGGCCACAATTGATTGGAGTGCCTTGCAGTAAGCGCTGTTCATGGTGTTTTCCCCTTCAGAGGATTCCGGTTGCTTAACCTAGGAGAAGCGCAAATTTAAAGCGCAACCAGACAAAAGACGAATGACACAAGGACTAACGCTTGTCCTTGTGTCATTCCTCTTTTGTCTAAATTTGTTGCGCTTTAAATTTGCACTATAGAGTATCAACTAGCTCGAACCCTCACGTTGCTAGGAGAAGCGTTTGCGATGTTATCGGGCTGCCCTAGTAAACTTTGTTTCCTTTTCTGTCTTCTTCTTTATGGTCCGATGTCTGTCGATCAGTTTTTTGTGGGGACTGACAAGAAAGCAGCTCTAAGCAAATAAAATATAACACTTTGTGAGGTACAAAAGAAATACAGAACACTTGAGTTCAACACAGCTGCCTCCAAGTGCATAGAAGGTTTTGCATCTGCACAACATTGTTGAAACATTCATTGTACAAACCTATGCCCAAGAGAACAGCTATATCCACTGCTGAAACGCACGTTGTCCTGATGGCTGTAGAAGAAATTATTCTGGGTGAAGTTGAAAGGCAAGTGATATTCATGGATTCTCAAAAGTAAGGGCATGCTTTTTCTTTAGGCAGCTTACAAAAATCCAGTTTTAATCCGCTTATAAAGCACGTCTGCCTAGCACAAAAGCGCAAACTGAAAATAACAATTTCTTAGGTTCAGGCGCACTGCGGGGTCCCCCTAAATGCGGAAACAGATGGGAATGTCGCTGCTTCTGGTCTTCAGAGATATTTATATTATTGATGAGTCTCTTACGATAATTTGAAAAGAAACATTCGAAAGAGACTGTGTTGCCACTGGCAGGAACACTGGAAGTGGCAGACAGCAGATAAAAATTGAATGACTGTATGTTATGGCAGGTTCAGGGCCGTAGTGGGAGCGCCTCACAAGTGACGAGGCAGGTGACCACATTGCAAACAACGGAAATATTTATAAAAAAATCAAAGGCAGAAAAAGAAGGGGAAAAAAATGAATGAAGATGCCGCGAAGTCCGGCGTAGCACGCGAACACACTGTCGCTGCCAGAAGGGTCGGAGTCCAGCAAGCGCGAAATTGCACAAGACCCTCACAGTTTTTGGCGGTGGCGGGAGCGGCGGCGAGTAGAAGCTTCCGTCGAAGGCGGCTACCACTGGCGGTTGTTGTCGTTGACGTGGCGTGGCCGCGGCATCCGAGCGCAGTCACGGCGCCATGACGACGTTACCGTTGGTCTGCCCGAAGAAGCTGGTCGGCGGGAACACGAGCAGTGCTTGGGGTAGCGCTCCCGCAGTCCGGGCGACTGCTGCTGGAGCGCGGGGTCTTCTCAGGATCGGCGTACCCGCAGTCCGGTCGACTGCCGCTGGTCCACCAGGCTACCTCGGTGTAGACGCTGCGCTGGTTGCCCTCGATCGCTTCTCGATCTTTCTCGAACCCTGAGCCTCGTTCCTCTTCTTTCTCGCCTCCCTTGTCTCGAGCCCCGTTCCGATCTTCGCTTTTTTTTCTTCCCTCCGCCACTCGCGCGCTTGCTGCGTCTTTTCTCGCGATTTATTCTTGTTTTTCCCGCACTCCGGGCACTTTATGACAATGGGAAAATCAAGAATACATAAATAAATCCGTGGTAAACGAAATGATAACTGAGGTAACTCGGGGTAGGGTGCTCATAGTCCACGCTCATGCTACTCATCGTTCCCAATGAGAGGTACGAAACAGCCGTGCTGCTCGGGCTGCGGGGGGTTGTGATCTGTGGTTCATACCCTTGTGTAATAAAAACTACTCGAACTAAAAAGACACCACCACTTCCAAAAGCTTTAAACATCCATGATACCGTAGTATCTATTACAATTTTTATCTGATTGTCTAATTTCTTCAACCGGGTTTTCAAGCACTACTCGAACGTAGGTTTTTTTGCAGTTGTGTTCGATTCCCGTTTGACGCAGCCACCACCCAAGTTCAAGCCTCGATTTCACAAGAATGGTGGCGTGCGTCCCTGTGGTAAATTTGTGACATGGTGAATCTGATTTTTACTTGACCATCAACGCCTCTTTTAACAACTTTGTAGTTTTTTACGGGGTAACTTTTATAATGTTCACTTCATATGTCTACTATGATAAGTCACCTTCATAGTACTGGTGCTATTTATCCTTGATACCAATGCGCCAAGAAAATATAACATCTTCATCACTGACCCAGACATTACGTATTCCTGTCTGCCTTTTCGCCCCTGAAACTCGGTTTCTTACAGAGACGCGCAGATCTTCCTTGTGAGGATTTCCTTCAGGCTAACAGATTGTTAGCCATAACCATAGACGGCGTTACTGTAACTACCAGGTGATTTTTTAAGTGTGAATACACTTTATAAGCGACCCCAAACCATCCACCGCCGGCGGCGGCGTCGGCGTCCGCAGTGCTCCTCTATAAAGAAACAGCATCCGGCGCCAGGTTTCGATCCGCGGACTTTGCGGCCGCAGCGCGACGCTCTACCGATCAAGCCACGGACGCGACGGTGATATCAGTGTTGACGCGCCTTATATCTTTAACGCATTCAAACTACGTCGTCAGCGGCGTGCGTTGGCGACTCAGCGGCGTTATAGCGGCTTGATAACTGCGTGGTGTACACGTGATACTACAAACCCGATGGAAGAGATGGAAGAGAAGGCGGCGAGGCGGTGGGCTGCGGGGGCCGAGCGCAAGCGCCGCAAGCGGGCCGACAACCGTGCATTCGCACTTTCACATTCTCCCCCTCGGGGAAATGCGGGGGAATTTTTTGTTAAACACATCTATAACGGTCAAAAAAACTTGTACAATGTTACATAATTTACCTACTTGTGTTTTTGATGACATAGGATTTGCTTCCTTGTATTGCACAAACTGAGAACCCCAAAATCACAGCTACTCTTAGTAACCTTTTTGACATGCTGTAAATATTTTGAATATTTGTTAGTGGTACGGTATTACAGGTATATAATTTCGGTACTTGCCCGCTAACGCTTCCATAATATTTATAATTTAGGAAGTGTATGATCCTACTGCTATCTTTTTCGCTTGTGCATGCTGATTCCACTTCAGCAATCGTGTCGTAAATAGGGACCTAAGCTACCACCCCCAAAACTGCGCTGCGCCTAGGTAGAACTCGAAGGAAAAGTTTGCGCGGATGGAGAAATCCAAATGGATCACATCAAATCGGGGCTTATTTAGCAAGTTCTTCTGTACGTTTGAGCAGCCTTCTTCTCACTGATACATTCTTAGGTATCTTATAAATGTCGGTGCTACGATACGCTTCAGAAACACCGGGTGACTGACAACCACAATATAGAGCCGAAAGCAGTTACCTATGTTCGGAAGATGGTTATGCCAAAATTAGACAGAAAATTGGAGTCCCATTTGAACCAAAAAACTAGGAAGCAGACAACGCGATGTGGAGTAGACAAATGCAATAATCGTCAAAGTACGGTTTTGGGTTACCAAAGTTTGGTGGACGAATATTATAAAAGGGCGCTTCTTCTTCCTGTGTACAAAATGGGCGTGTGTAGGTGACGGCTGCGAGCGCCGCCGTATTATGATTTACAAAAGAAATTTTACAATGCCAGCTGTTGTAATACATGTGGTGTATCAGAATCAGAGAAAATATTATTGTGCTTCCAGTGGCCATTCGAAATTTTTGGAAGCTGCGACAACAACAATTTTTAATGATAATGGTCGTGATATAATTTCGGAAATTAAACAATTTCTAATAAGAAAAGATGTGCCTCAGCACCACAGAAGCGCTAATTTGAGGCTTGAGTGCGAAAGCCACAATTCAACATTTAACACCACCGAGGTTTGGATTGAACGATGCAAAAACTTTGAACAGAGTTGATCGTCGGAATTTTGAATTCCCCGGCGCCTATGAGCGACTGGAACATAGGTACCTGAACTGCGAAGCACTAAGCAAGGAGAGGAACATGCGAAGGGCTACCAGTCCATCCATCAGACAAACGGGCCTCTCCCCATACCCATGCTTTTTTTATCAAGAATTCAGTCTTTGACTCTGTGTATTATTTTGAGACCGCCGCTAATAATTTCAGTCCATCCATCAGACAAACGGGCCTCTCCCCATAGCCATGCTTTTTTTATCAAGAATTCAGTCTTTGACTCTGTGCATTATTTTGAGACCGCCGCTAATAATTTGAAGTGTCCTTTGTCTGCTGAAAAACGCCGAGGATAAAGTTACCACTGTGTGTCATAAAACATATTGTCCCGACATCTCCCGTGCGGAGTGCTGAGTTTCACTAACCTGCAGCCTTAACGCATTCGTTTAATTTTGTAGTTTCAGATGCGGTTATTTCGCCGGTAATAGGATGCGGCGGAACCGGCCGCGGTCCGGGGAGAGCACCAGGGCTCTGGGGCCTTTTAATTGAACTTAATGGCAGGAGTCTTCGTGATGAAGGTAATAGCTCCCATTTTCTTGTGGTGGTACACGCTACAATATGAGTTCAAAGGAAATGGTACTAAAATTGTTAAAATAAATAATCACATAGTAGGCTCCTCAGTATATTTGCTACAAATAAAGCGGAAGATCTCGTCGAGTGTATTGACGTTTTTGAGATGACAGGAATGAAATAGGCAATGCGTGACTCTTGCCTACTTCGGGGTAATTGTTCCAGTTAGAAACAAAGCAAAACACGAGGTGCTCAATTTTGAGGTTGCTGATAATTTAGGGGCTCTAAATCTAGCAGTTGGAAGAATCACTTTCATGATCATCAGAATTCGCCATAAAAAGTCACACTCGCTGATATAATTTAGAAAACACGCTAGATGTACAGCTCAGAATCCCGCATAAAACATAAATTTGGAACCGTAATTGTTATTCTTGTAAATTTTCAAACAAGGCTACCGTCAAACGTTTACGGAAGCTGCATACAAAGCATTGCAAAGGAGTTAGTGTTTGCTAAAGCTGATTGAGCATTTCGGCGTCATTCTTCGCGTTTGGCTTCCTGGCCATTATATTCTAGGGATCAATCACGCGTATTATTATTTACGGTATTTTATGTTTCTGCCGTGCCTATGCGCGTCGGGAACATCAGTAAGACAACGATACGTACTCATTTGATTGATTGTAGATTTTGACGCGCCGATGCAACCCAGGCGATGAGGCGCGCCTTGGTGTAGGGCTTGGGGATTAATTTTGACCACCTGGGGATGTTCAAAGTGCGCCGCAATCTCGTACACACGGGCGTTTTCGCTGTTTGCCTCCATCGGAACAGCGGCCGCCCCGGCCAGGAATCGAACCTGCGACCTCATGCTCAGAAGCGTAACGCCATATTATCTGAGCCACCGAGGCCGGTCACGTATTCATTTGAATAGAATGCTTGCGCAGAGCTGTTTTTAAAAGATATTATAAAAAGCTTAAGCGATTGCTTCCATCACCACTGCTGAGATTGTACACTGCGGCGTCTGGGTTCTGATTATTTCAGGGTGTTTATTCACTCTACTTCCCATTTATTCCGTGCGAAAGCGGAGAGAAATTTCTAAGACAGAAGAGGGAACTATTTTCGCAGAACAATGGTGGCAGGGTCTATAGTTCATAAAAGCGACGTCGAGGTCATCTTTATGGTTATCCTGTGTAGTAAGTTTAACATTTTGGCATGATCGTTTGTACTTTTCTCGCCGTGGCATTTTAATATATAGTAACATATAGGGGATTGTGCTCTGTGACAGCAGTGATGACATGCCGAGATTTTCTTTTGATTATAAAAATGACGCTCACTGACCTGTACTGCCGAAAAAGGAAGCAAACGCGTAATATCGCCAAGCACAATACAAATCATTAGAGATTATATTCAACAACCTGGACTGAGATACTGTCATACAGGATGCACAATCAGCTTGTTGTGCTTTAATGAACTTTGTAAGACAATGCATTTCGAATCATTTCGAATGAGAACAAATAGAAAAAAAGTAGCTAAACCATGGATTATTGTGCATATAATAAAACAAATTGGAACAACGGAAACGCTTACCACGCATTTTTGATATCTCGAGAGCCGTCTGTATTTACCGAATATGATGGTCCCACACCAAGCTTTGCTACCATTGTTTGTGTATTTGTCTATTTATTTTTGTAGATTTTCGGCATGATGCACTTACATCACTCGGTACATTTCGATTTTCATCTTCTGTCGACGTGTACGGTGCAATAGGCGTTCATGACGCCTGACGAGGCCCCGTATCTGAAGTTGTACAACGGCAGCAGCGCCAGCTTTACAAAAGACATTTACAAACCTAAGACTCCAAGTAATGACATAATCATAACACACTGCGACGGAGGCGAGATTGTATAAACATAATTACAGCTTGATTTTACACAATAAAGAACAAGAGAACATCGTGTGATAACGCAATTCCAGAAACGTTAGAGACCAATAAATTATCAAAACAGTTTTAGCAAAGTGAAAATTATAAAAGGTGTTATCAAGACAGGGGAGGGTTCTAATAGCAAGTACGTGGCTTATACCCAAAGAGCATACAATGCGCAATGACATCGTATTCAAAACCAAAGTGATGGCACAAAATATGGCATACAAGGTGGTCAGGTTTGAGAATTATTTCGTCTGGAAAAAAATTGTTTCGGTTTTTTTTTTCGAAAAGCCAATAGAACTAGAAGTTTGAAAATCTTTGGTCATTTCATGGTAGTTGTTTTAAAAGTGGGGAATTTGAAAGACTAACGTTTGTTTACCATAAGATATACGAACACGTTTTTTTACGTATGGTTTATGCCTGAGGTATTACGACATTTTTGTCTTTTAAATTTATTGAGATACCAGACAGGATCGTGTTTTCTGTCATGGAATATATTGAAAGGTAAGTGTTGGAGGTAAAAAGTTTTTTATTTAAAGGAGGTTTTTTTGTAAAAATATTGAAGGGTATGGTTGTCATCAGGCAATTGTCATCAGGAACTATTAAATTAGGCACTACGTACAATACAATATTGGAGAATCATATGGCAGAATATTCTCAGTAAAAACAAACGCGTATCACTCACAATTAGACGCAAGAACAATTTGTTATCATACACGTATTCCGTGAAAGAATATCTTGTCTCAAAAGAAAGAGGTCATATAACCTAAATGTCTTCCTTGAATATCAAACAACATAATACCTACATTGAGAAAAAAGGCAATTCAGAAGCTTAGCTCTTTATGAAGAGCTGTAAAAAACGTGTGATATAGAACTATTACATTTAAAACCTAAATCAGACCTTTACTGAAATACACCTAGGTCGCACAGAAACTGCACAAGATAAAAACTAGCTTGAAGCCAGAGATGGTACAAAAAAAGCTGCAATATTGGTACCTTATTCTTACAGTAGACTCGTGTCGCTTAGACTCCTTTTGCAAACGGCAAATATATAAAACCTCGGAGCTAAGTGTTACCGTGAAAGATAAGAACACTATTTGCCGTACCACGTGAAATTTGGAATTCGCACCTGGGCATGCACCATACCGCCTATTCGCTGGCAGACACCATTTCACCACCCTCCAAAAAACGTGTCGGTTAAATGTGTAGGACCTCCTCTTACAAATTTTTCGAGGACCACAGAAATAAAACTCGTTGCCTGCAAATGTTGTAAAACGCCCGAATGTTTTACATTTATGCGTGGGCTTCCACGCATGCTCACGCGTTCGCTTGCCATTACGGCTAAAGAACCGATGGCTACAGCGGAAGATAACATGGCTTCAAGGAACGCTTCGCCGAAGGATGGGTGTGGCTCTTGCGCCGTTTACATTTACGCCAAGCAGCAATTCTGGCAGTGTTTGAGTGGTGAACGACGCTTTCACTGCAAATGTATAAACGTTCGCCCGGAAGATTATAATTTCCTCATGGAGTTCGGCCAAAGCTCGTACAAGTGTTTATCGTGCGCAAGGCGTTCATCAGTATCACCGTCAGCGGACATTGGGGCCGAATTTGATTAATCGGAAGTGCACCCAACAAGCAACTCGGCTAAAATTGGAAAGCAGAGTACCTTCCACCCCATAAGTGAGCTCTCGACCATCCTAAACAGGCTGTATTTGTTGGAAACTGAAGTTAAATGATTGAAAACACAAAACAGCCACCTGCGCTCGGAGCTGCTGCAACTTCGCGGTAACTTTCCACCTTCGCCTCCACCGGCTTCACGCCCCTTATCGAAGGTCGTTGCGGCTGGTAGGATGACTGCAACGTGCCCACACCCCTCCAACGCTGACAGCGTTAGAGCTTTGAATCGAATAAGCCAACATAACGTCAACAAGCACCATCAGGCACCATCATCAAAAAACGCCAGCGTCGATGGTGACCGCCCGGATGTCGTCGTCGACGGTGCGAACTGTTGTGCAAGCAGTGGTCTTGCCAGTGGTTGTGGTGGTGGCATTTTGCCAACACACATTACGGAAGATGGTTTCAAGGTGGTGAAGTACCAACGTCGAGCAGAGGCGTCATCTGGAACTTCTAAGATGTCCAAGGTAAAGGCTGTACCACGAAAACCCATTTCCAAAGCTCTCTTCCTGTCTAGGCTTGATCTCCGAACGTTGATTGAAGATGTTAAAGACTTGTTAAAGCCTGTCCTGGGTGACAAAACAGTGCAGTGCGTGAAGCTGCATACGAAGTATGACTCGTACGCCTCGTTTCACCTTTCTGGTGATGACTAGGTATGAACTCCCCCGATGTTTAGCCCGATGGTTCTATATTCTACCAATTCTTCGGTAAACTTGATGAGTCCTGTGTTGTAGAAGCCCAAAATGCCAGTCATGGACTCTAGATCAGCCACATCGGTCTATTATCAAAATGTCAGAGGCCTACGTACAGTGAATTTTTGCCAATGTTGTAGCTTCCTGCTTTGACATAATTTGCCTAACGTAGTCATGGCTATGCCAAGACCTATCTGACTCCTTATATTTTACAGATCGCTATACTGGGTTCTGTGGTCATTGTACCGTATAAACCGGATTATAGGTCGACCCGGTATATAGGTCGACCCCCTACCTTGAGGTGGGAAAAGTTGACAAAAAAAATAATTCGGCACAGAAGTGCACTCACACTGTCTATATTTTCGACGCCCGTCAGTCAGTGCCACTCACTATGCCTGCCGAAGTCACTCGTCCGAGCTCTCAGAGTCCTCCAAGGATGACTGCTTCACACTGTCACCTTCCATGCCATCAGGCGCGTTGCTGATGGAGCACTTCCTGAACGCTCGTGTAACCATGTCGTCGGGCAGCGACTGCCCAGAGAAGGACACCCAGCTTGACACGGTCGCAACCAGCCCGCATAGGTATTTTTGTTGTCACCGGCTATCCACTCATTGTACAGTTCGCGGAGCCCGTCCGCGCATGGCCTCCGGAGCGATCGTGAGCGAAGTTCCCGGACGAAGTTCCCGGACGAAGTCCGCCACTTTGTTCTCCAACTCGGGGTGCACCGCTTGACGTCCACGGAACGATCGGTTTTGGGGGTTGCAGGCGCACAGCTTAGCTTTCTGGCTCCGCCAGTACCGCACACTTTTCTCCGAAACGCCTAACTGGCGTTGCGCCGCCATATTCCCATTTTGCTCGGTGACTCAATCGCCGTCAGCTTAAACGCCGAGGTGAACTGGCGTCGACTGCCGCCACTCATCTCGGAACAGAGACGTACAGAAATGTACGCACGCACGCACAATAAACGAGTAAAACTCCGAAAACTAGAGAAAAGTGAAATCAAATGAAGGCCTGATAGCGCGAGAGAGCAGTCGGACACGGATGGCGATGGCGACGGACTGCGCTTGCACATTGTTGCCAGACAACGATTTGTATTCTGCCAATGACCGTTATATAAGACGAGGGGTGACTTTTGTGCGGATTTTGTTGGAAAAAAACTCGACCTATATTCCGGTTTATACGGTAACTACGAAGCTACAAGACAGATGTTCGGAGGAGGTGTCCTTATAGCCGCCTCAGGCGCGGTAAAGGCTACACGTAGGCATGATCTTGAAACCTATGATGAGTGTGTTTCGGTCGAGATTCAGGCTAACCGGTGCAGTTACCATATAGGTAACTATTATTTTCCCCCCAAATTTGACAGCTCATCTTTTATTACACATTTTAGCACACTACCTGATAAAGTTGACTTCAGTAAACAGGATGTGAAATTCTATGGTGATTTCAGTCTTCCCAAGTTTCACTGGTTGCTTGGTACTACAGATGACTGTGATTGTGTGACGGCCAGCAAGGCCTCTTGGTTCTTGACGTTTATCAATTTTAGTGGCTTGATTCAATACAATGATATACAAATGTGGCTGGAAACACCCTTGACATTATTCTATCAAATTTTTGTATCGGCAGTTTGGAATCTCTAACAGAATCTGTTGTCAAAATTGATTCCTTCCACCCGCCTTTCATGATCACCTTTAACGCAACTTTTTATCAACGTGTACTAACCTCCAAGCTTGTCTATTGTTCCACAAAAGACGAATATTTTAATCTCTACAAACACGTTGAGTCGTACACTTGGTCTGAAGTTTATGCTACAAACGATGCAGACAAAGCAGCGACCGAACTCTCCACAATTATTAAGAAGAAAATTAATCAGCGCATCACGAAAAGGCAATTTATTTCCGGCCATTTTCAGCACATGGTTCTCTAAAAAATTAAAAACAGCATTGCGCAAGAAGGAAATGTTTCACCGCCGTTTCAAGAAAACTGGGTTGGCTGTTTGGTACACAAAGTTCAGGGCGTTTTGTTTTCTGGTAAAAAAGCTAACGCAACGTGATAAAGCTATCAACGAAAGACGAGCGCAGCATAGCTTGCGCTCCGATCCAAAGTCTTTTTGGAAATATGTGCACGAGTACACGCGCCACTCTTCCCACGACATCTCTTTGCGCGTGCGCACTGATTCTGGAACCCGTCATCTGTCCTCACCGAAAGACGTCGTGGACACATTTTCGTCCTTTTTTAGGGAATGTTATTTGCCACTTAGCGCACGAGGGTGCCCTGATTTGCGTGCAGGAGGTACAGATCACAACGTCAGTACTGATACCTGCTCCCTTTTCACTATTACCTGTCTCTGCCGTCATAGCGGCGATAAACAAGCTCAGACCTAAACGGTCGGCGGGAGCTGATGAAATCCCGCTGTTCATCATCAAAGGATGTTGCTTGCTTATCGCCCCTGCACTACCTGTTTTTAATCTTTCGCTCAACACTGGTGTCTTTCCAGAACTTTGGAAAAAAGGCATAGTCGCCGGAATATTTTGTAAACAGGTGATGCTTGTAACCCGTCCAACTACCGCCCGATTTCTTTTCTTTGTGGTTTCTCGAAGGTTTTTGAAACAGTTGTGTGCAGGCGCTTCTCTGCTCATCTGTCCAAGCTGTTAACACCTCAACAGCACGGCTTTGTGAGAGAGCGATCTGTAGAAACTAACCTCTGTTCCTTTCTGACCCACAGTTCCCTGTGGTCTGAAACAGAGGTCAGGTGGACTGCATTTACTTTGATCTATCAAAGGCATTCGACATCATAGTTCATCATGAATTACTCATACGAAAGCTTAAAAGCTATGGGTTCTGTCCCGCGCTCTGTAAATGGATGCTCAGTTATTTATCAACGCGCCAAAGCTATGTCCGTGTTTGTGATATTTTGTCCATACCTATTGTTCCGACCTCCGGTGTGCCACAGGGGTCGGTATTTGGCCCACTGTTGTTTCTTGTTTTTATAAATGATGTTGTCAATTGTGTAAAGTTCGGAAGAGTACTTCCGTTCGTATATGATATCAAGCTGTTTTCAAAAATTCAGTCAACAGAGGACTGTGTAAACCTGCAGAAGGATATTTGTATCACTTCGCAGTGCTGTATAAAAATTGTTTATCTATAAACACGTCTAAAACCAAAATCATTACTCTTTCGAGGCAGAAGGCGCAAGTGTTGTTTTTTTACAAGGTGGGCAACGAAGCTATTTTGGCTATTTTGGAAGCTATGGGCAACGAAAGATTTAGGAGCACTTATTGTAAGTCATATTAATTTAAACTGCATGTTGCGTTCCTTTGTAACACCGGTTTTGAATTACTCGGGGTCATTTCACGCATCACACGCAATTTTATATTCCCGGATACCATCATCCACTTGTTTTGCTCTTTGGTGAGATCGTGTTTTGAATTTGGTTCCGTTGTTTGGAACCAGCTCCGAAAAACGTATTCTCACCTATTAAAAGCAGTCCAGAAGCGCCTGGTTCGAATCATCTATGACAGATATTTTGAACGTAAGGTTTATTATGAGTACCATTCTCTGTTAAATATATTAGGCACAATTGACCTAGAAAGGCGTCAATGTTATCGTGACGCCACGTTTTTCTATAAGGTACTAAATGGTCATTTTGACGTTCCCGATTCACTGCACAGCGTCAATTTGCATGTCCCTCAGCGATTCACGCGCCATTGTACATTATTTGCCTCCAGTATGGAACATAGCAAATCACCTGCTGAACGCCTGCAAATTCTGTGTAATTGTATGTCAACAGATATTGATTTCTTCATGCCCCAAAGATTTTTTTATTTTACCTTAACAAATCTGTTTCTAATTCCATGACTTGCGGTTCTGTCTTCAATGAACGGTTATTTCACTGATAAATCTGTGCTTGCGATATCGGCATGAGCGTGTAGCTATAATAAATTGGTGATGTTTTTAATTTTTACTTTATCACATTTTACTATCTGACTTGTCTTCCAATGTAAGAGACTCTATTGTGTATCGGACACGCAATAAAACATGAATGAATGATTAAATTAAACTCAGAGCTTTTTTAGTGGAACCAATGGCCTTCTGTTAAAAAAATATTGCATTTCCCCACAGACAATTCGATCGACCAAAAAGGCCTGACAAGATCTCCGGGCACATGGCCCGTCTGTAAAACCGGTCTTCCATGCTGTCAAAACGGTTACTTGAAAATTGCAAACGACAACGTACTTACCTATCATCAAGGAGGAACACAACAGTATACCGTTATCTCAGAAACCAAATGTCGGTATACATAAATCGTTTCTAAATACACTTATTCCGTGCTCGAAAAAAGGTCCCATGGGTTCCTACTTGGTTTGTAATTTTGGTCTTGGAAGGTTTGACGATCGGATGAAAACGAAGCAAACAATGGACACGCCTTAGGTCAAGGGATTAAGCACTTTTGACGCAGTTTTGATTTCGCGCTGTTGTCAACGCTCTTGAGGAAAGGAGGATAAGGTATTTGAAAGGGTGCAAAGGACATACATTGGTCAAAGGAGAAAAGTTGTGGTTGTTCCCTCTACCATAGGAACCGGCAAAACACAAAAGTGAAATGTGCCTACTCAGGAGCACTTGAATGTTTATTATGCTTGAATATGAACTTGCAGATCGCTGTATATAGTTCATCGGTATGGCACCATTAGAAGCATCAAAGTTATACACGGGATTGCACGCGTAGGAGCAGCGCCTTAATCCGACTGAAACCAGATGCGCTCGCAAACCGTCCACGTGAACGAAACGCAACGAGTTGTCAGCGAATCTTGGTGAACAGACGGTCCGCTTCAGTGAAAGGAGCAGCGGACCGTGTCACGAGCGCGACAACCGCAAGTCGCCTTGTCCGTATCTTCCGCAACGCGTCCCCCGTCCACGTACGCTCTGGCGTCGATGCGCTGACTGTCCGTGCTCATTAGCGTTATGATGCATTACTTGCTTAGACTATCCTAGATGGCAGCACCATCTGAAAGGAAGGCTATGAGGCGCGTTGGTCGTCCTATTCACGGGTCAGTTTCGAGCGCAGTCGAGAGAGCGTTTCGTAGCTCCCGTCGTGCAAAAACGTTTGTAGCTCAAATACCGGCGCCGCAGCGAAGTTTTTCCGGCAGTGTCATTTCCGTGACGGATATGACGTCAGTTAGATCTCGGTGAACCGCGGCATAAACCACTTTAATGTTAAAAAAAATTTCCCTCTTTGTTTCTCCTGAACCTTCGTTCGTGTTTCTTTCCTGCCAGCGTAAATTAGAAGGTGCTTCAAATCGCCGAGCATCGCGTTTCGCAGAGTGTTCTTTCCGCATTTCTTGGGCAAAAGGTTCGTGTATACGTTGAAACGACATTTTCGTTGCGTAAGTCATTCACACCAAAAATATTTGAAATTATCCCGAATTTCTGTTACAGCACCCAATGAAGCCCACCAAACCGTGGAACTGTCTAACCAACAAAAGTTGGGACGTTTGGAAAAATAAAGCGCCCAACTCTAACTGCAGAAACTTCTTTGAGGTAAGTGACACAATCTTGTGCCCTGTCATTTCCAAGATATATCTGTTCGAATCTGAGGAGATGGCAGTTTTTCAAAAAAAAGCTACTGTGATTTCAAACTTCAAAATGCAAACAAATTTCGTTCTGTACGTTTGTATTTCTTACTGAAGTGTTTTTTATAACGGTTTTTTTGTTATACCCCTTTAGATAATCAAAAATAAGCATTGGAAGCAGCCCATAGCAAAAGTGGGCATTCTCATAACGAAGTAATCCCACTGTAGACAGCTGTGCATTTTTGTTCCTACACAAAATCCCCTTAATATTTTGTGCATACTCTCCTTTTAGTTGAGCGCAATACCTTATCCCCATATATCGTCATTCTCACTGAGGTGAGCCTAAGAAATATTTCAAAAAAATTACGTGTAATCATGTTGATTTCGACCTAACTGCTTTAAAATGGGCTATTCGTGATCCTCATCAACAAATAGGAAGTAGTTCCGAGAATCACTATGATCATCATATTAAGTTCTCTAACCAGAATAATGACACCTACATATAACAAGATTTTTTCGCACAAAATACGTATTTAGTGCTGCTTCGGTCCAGAGTTTCTATATTTTTTTTGTGACTAGATTATTCGGACAGGCCAGATAGCACTGCATGACAAATAGATAAAGTTAAAGTTGTCTTGTAGAGTTATGCTGCTTACACACATGTTGGACATTGAGTTGATTTGATTGATTGTAGTGTTTACCGCGCCGACGCAACGCAGGGGATGAGGCGCGCCACACTGCAGGGCTCCGGAATAATTTCGACCACCTGGGGATCTTCACCGTGCGCGGAAATCTCGAACACTTGGGCGTTTTTGCTTTACGCCTCCATCGGAAAAGCGGCCGTCGCGGCCGGGAAATGAACCCAAGACCTCGGCTTTAGGAGGCATGTTGGGGATTCTTTTTGTGTAAAAAACAAGGCGTGTTCTCCTAAACTCTGCGAATCAATTGTTTTTGCTTTGAGTTTAACCTAAGTAATAGACCTTAGGTTTAGTTTCGATGGCGCAGTTTAAACCACTGTCGTCACGCAATTTCTTGATGTCTGAAAGATCAAATATTTTTAAATTTGGCAAAGGAACAATCAAAAGAAAGAAGACGACCTGTAGTGGCGCCATCAGATATGTAACAACATTTGCACATAGGGTTAAACACGTGGCGCCCACTACAAATATTCAATAAGGAAAACCTTCGAAACCACGGCCTTCTTTTTATTTTTTCGGTCAAAATCATTTGCAATTGTTGCAGTGTGACCGCAATAAAATTGAATTACGAAAATAGCGTCCCAGAGAACCTATGCATCGATAAATGTAATGATTATTAGCTTTGCAACGATTCATGCTCTGACGTTTTCTCTAAGGCATGACATCCCGTTTCTCATTACAATTAAAAGATCATTTTTATCCAAATTGTACCCCCATCTTCTTCAGTACATTTTCAATATTTCATTTTCAAATTAGGCAAATGCAAAACAAGAACAGCCCAATCTATATTGAAGCGTCAACAAAGGTTAGTCGTCATTCATTTCTAAATGACCTATGACGCAGCTTCCTACATTGGCGAAGGCGCCCCCTACTTTGCCCAGTCTCTTGCGTGATGTAGTGGTAATATGATAAACGAACGGAGAGCAGAAGAGCTGCCTCTGTTTCTAACGACAAAGAGCCGGGAGCAAAACTTACCCCATGGCGATACCGGTATACTAATAAAATAAGCACGTTATAACATGGATAATGTGGAATGCAGCCATGCAATAACAGCGGCTCACTGGTGAGCTCGCGGAATAACTCGGGCAGAGGAAAACTGTTACGAGAGCCCGAAGCGATCTCACTCTGGTCACCGAGAGGGGGGAATTTATACACCGAAGCGCCAAAGAACAACTGCATTCCATCAGGGCTTCGCCCACGGCACAAACAAGTGCAAATTCAGAAAGCACATCTTCCCTAAATGTACTATTCAAATATCTGAAGCAGTGGCGAGTTCCCAGAAGTCTCCGCATTCTTCCCTGACTAAAAGATGGCGAGACCATGAGTCATGCGCACCACGGTCCAGGTTGCAAGAGTAATAAACGAGGCGTGCTCTCCGTGCTGTAAAATCTCTGGGCCGTCGTAACTTGTTTGAGAAAAGGGTTTTACCGCCACACACGAAAACTTTACTCATTGCACCAATCTTGTATCAGGTGCGCCAATGGTGATAGCGAGGCAAGGCACGCTGAATCGTGACAGCTTCTTCGCTGGGGGTTGGAAATGCCGAGGGATAAGGCTTATCAACCGTTGTATAGAGGGATGCTCTTTAAGAAAAGTACTTGGCGACGGCACACACTCGACTCCAGGTTTCGGGCCAACGACATTGTTCTGGTCACAGAAGACTGTACTGAATAGTCCCGGGTAGAGCTTTATTAGGTAGGTCAGGGAGCTGTTTTCAAGCAACGTTTCTGACTTGGAATATAGCTTCAATGGGGTACGTCGCTGGGAAAATGGCTTCACAGCAACGCCATTGGCTTCGTCAGGGAAGCGAGCAAACACCGAAAAGGGAACATTATGGCCGCAAGGGCGAAGACAAATCCACTTTACAAGGTGTTTATTTGAGAACCAACGCAATTACCTAACTACACCAAATATATTTCAGCCGAGCAGTACTTAATGCAAGCGAACAAATCTAAAAGGCTGACATGTCGCGGCAACAAAAATGTACCAGTAGAAGAATGCAATCCTAAAATGGTAAATGAGTCAGGTATAGCAGCAATCGTGAAAGTCTGCCGTCTACAGGACACTTCTTTATTATACAGCTCTTACTTGAGCTCCGGGCATTGTACTTATATTTCCGTTTTTTGAATCGCACATTATGAGTTCCCCTTTAGCGAAGGCTGCCACGACCAGGTGAGACCACACCGGCTTAGAGTACACTGTGATACACTTGTCGACCGTGTCGGAAAAACTTCCAAAATTTCCACCGCTCGAGTAAAGCGCGCGTATACACTCTCGCAAGCCTCGAGTACTGCGATGGCGTTGCCACTCTTCGTGTTCACACTGGAGCTCTCGCCGAAGCTACGCCCGAACGCTTTTCCTTTCCTGTCGCGCATAGTTGTTTTACCAATGCCCCCAGTTTCCAACCTTGCTTCAGCCACACGCGATGCCGGGATTTCTACGAGCTGAGCCGATAGTCACCTGTCATTCAGAGCCTCGGCCTGGATTGAGGCGAATCCAACGTGCTCTTTAGCGACGTAGTCAGTTTCACCCGCCCTCATCTCGTTTCGTTAACTGACCCCGTTAGTGACGGTGGCCATTTCCAGGGCCTCACGTGAGTATGAACACTACTGAAACAGCTGAAACCGAGGCCGATACATTATCGTAGAATGTGAGGTCGTTTAGCACCCCTCCAGAGAGCCTGAGCAAATGCATAGTCGTTATCTCTGCTAAAAGTATTAGAGGAAGAAGAACCCCCGCCTTGTTTTTTTTTTCTGAATAAAATAGTGCCGTGACCAGGATGAGATGATCTACATAGTTGAAGAACGAAGTGTGCGGACCGCCGTCAACGATGATGTGAGTGACACGTTTGCGATGGCCCTGGACTGCTGCTCTTGACGATTGACTGCGACCATCCGCGAAGAAAACCGAAGGAGTTTAGGACGCGCCATACCTATAGTGGACCCCACGTCCTCAACAATGTACTGATTCTTATCGGACGCCTCGTGGAAACTGGCGAAAGTCAACGACAATGGCTTAGACCTTGAACCGGCCGTAATCCTCAACGACCACGCAGCAATTGAAGACGTCGAGAATGGACCGGGAAGCCCTTCCGTACAGACGAAGGCTTATCCGAAAGAACGTAACCACACTGATTGAAGACATCAAAGCTCCAAAGAACGCCGAGTCACCACCTATCTGTAGGCTCATTTTACTGAAGACAAGCCTACTCGAAACGCATGACATTCTAAAGCAGCTTCACAGCGATATTGAAGAGCTTGTTGGCTTGGGTAATTTACCCGAAGATTGAGCAATCGCATGAATCCGAAGATTATATCCTTTTATTCACATTTAAAATGAACAGATTTTTTTCCAGAGTTGCGAAACCATTGCAACAATAACATTGTAATCATATCAGCGAAAAAAACAGGAATGTATCTCCAGCAACAATGACCCGGTGGGACAGCAATGACTGTCTCAGCAGGAAGAGTGATTTGGTGACACCCTTGAAAGAAGCTCGTCAAGAGACACCGGTAACGCAACGAAGTGCTTCATTCAATCAAGCAAATAAGGCGTCACCTGGTGAGGCAGCCACTTCTATTTTTGCTTCAAACGATTTCACTGCCACAAATAAACTATCTCCCATTTGTCACCAGCAACGACAATGCAGTTCATGCACCTGAAGAGGCTTCCGCTTTGCGTGGCCTTCATGAGGCGAAAAGAAGCACGGTGCGCCTTGAACAGCCTCATTAACGCGTACAAACAGGAAGTGTTCATCAGAAACCCTATCTTAACCGCCGACACATCTACGCAGCCGCGGACTCATCCACCAAGCCTTCAAATGTATGTCGACATCATGGCAGCACTGAAATCGAATTGATTCAGCTCGCTGAGATCAAGGTTGAGGATTCGATAACCACCACGCCAAAACAAAGAAGGCGAAACTTGCGATTCCCGAAGTAACTACGAGAAGCAGGTTCACGTATCCTAAATAAGGGCCCAGCAAAACGCACGATGACATGCTGATTGACCCGAAATTAGAAAAAGAGAGTTCAAGCCTTACGTCGAAAAGTCGGTAACCCGGCTTGGAAAAGTGCAATATATTTAGGGGAACCAGAAACTGTAGACTGAGTTCTACAGTGCGGCCAATTTTGGCCGACATACTCTCCAGGCCCGGCTTTTTGATTGTAACTGGCCAACGTTTCATATAAGGCTGAATGGCTGACAGTTTTCACAGAACCGCAATGTGTGATGCATTTTGCTAGGCTCGAAAACTGGTCTTCACTTCAAGCGGCTCCTTGAGATGGAGTCTACCGAATATCAGAATGTGGATTCGCGGAAGCGGCAGCGGTTGGCGTTATTCCGAGGAAGCCGGTGGAGTATAGAGACCATCGTCTTGTTGGGCACAAGAATGCGACACTCGAATGCAAAAGCGTGCTTTAGATTCCCAGCTGCATTGTCACAAAGCCTTCTGGTTGCACAACCCTCGCCAAACATCACATCAACACGGGTGACAGCCCACATGTAGCTGCATGCTTGGGCTACTAATGCCAAGAAGCCGGGGATAAATCAGTGGCTGCATCGACGATATCCCAGAATACGGCTTCATTCATTGGGCTTGTGGCCACAGTGTTCGTGCAACACGTTGGCTAAAATTGTCTGTGGGCTACATCGCACCCGCGGGATATTATTTGCTTAATGCGTGCACAACGGTGGCAGTTCATGAAGGTGCCATTGTACACTGGCTACAGGCGCAATTCCGACGAGCAAAAAAAATCGCGCCAATCCACCCCGTGAATGTGGTTGTTAAGCAAAGCTGTAAACGGCACCCATTACGATTACCCATGCGACGTCACTTAAATTCTCTCACATCGCTCTACAAATAGCAAAACCAGAGAGAAGTGAAATGCATTTAACCACCCCATTTATTACTTCAAAGAGATACTCTTGTTAAGGTTAAATCAATGCATGGAGCATGAACGGTGCTTGATTGAGTTGTATTGGTGTAGCACAAGAGTGGAAACTTCTTTTATAAAATTAAAGTAAGCTCCAACCCTGTGTTAGACGATCTGTCTTCTCCGTCTCTGCGCCGCGGACGGAGGCGACGAGATTTGCGGCAGACAAGGAGGAGGAGGAAGAAATACTTCTGTTCAGATTTCGGAACGGCCCAGACTGCAGCCCTGGGGAGTGATTCCATCTTCTGTGGGGACCATATGCAGTCTGCGCGGCCTGTGTTCTGTCCACCCGCTGAAGCTGGGTAGGTAGAGAGGGCCTGGACAGCAGCATCTCCCATTGCTCTTGTTGGGTAGTTGACGGAAAGAGAGGACGGTGCTCAGGGCTAAAGTCGCACACCCCGATTACTGGGTGGAGTGTTCCTTTCTGAGCAAAATTTACATTCAGCGTCGTAGCGATTCGGATACATTAAGTGAAGTCGTGTAGGCTGTGAGAAGCAGCCCGGATTGTATGAGCCGTAGGGTAGTTTGTTGTTCTCTGGAAAGGTCAGGGTAAGGCGAAGGTACGGTCTGTCTCATAAGGCGATAATGCTGGGGTATCTCCCTGAACGTGACAAGCGGGTGACTGTCCTCGTGCAGCTCCATAGCACGGGAGGTGAAAGCGCAGGCTTGTTGGGTGGGCGTATTTGTTGCCCTCCATTGAAGCGTGAGGGGGTGTCTAGATGAGCTGAATGGAACCGTTTGGGGAGGGTTTTTTTAGCACGCGCAGTGCAGGTGAGGACAGCCAACCCTACTGGTAATTCCAGTAGGCTTGCTCGGAATCGATGACTACCCTCCTAACCCCTGGTTGAGCGAGAGCCAAGGTGATGGCTGCCTCATCCGCTGCCATAATTTCTTGGGTCCTAAGCGAGCTACACGCAAGGAGGTTGGTTCTGGAGGAAGCCACGATGACAGTGTATTGCTGCCCTCGATGTTTGGAGGCGTCTGTGTAGATAACTGCATGATACCCACCGAGGGTGGTGTTTAGCGCTTGAGCCCGTGCTTTTCGGTGACCTTCGTCATGTGAGGGGTTCATATTTCTAAGCAAAGGGAGCATCTTTACTTTTAGTCGCCAAGAGTCTGGGAGTACGTAAAACGGAGTGAGATTCTGGGCTGTCCGGCCAATCGGGTGAAGCATGCGGTTACCCATCGCAGTTCTGAGTCGGACCTTCTGGTTAGAACGATGGCCTTCTATTAGCTCTTCCCCCGTGTTGTGGAGCCCTGTGCTAAGCAGCCTCTGTGTGGACGCACTCATGAGAAGACCGATGGCCTGCTGGACCGCCTTTCTAATAATTATATAAAGCATCTCTATGTCTTCCTTGTCGAGAAAAAGACAGGGGGTTGACGTAAGTAACTCTCGAGAGGACAAAAGGTTCAATTAATCGAAAGGCACCGGATTCCTTCAGGCCTCGCTTCTTGGTGGCAACTCGCCTGACCATGTGTATGATTTGATTAATGCTGTTTTTGAGGCGCTACAAGGAGACGTCACTCTTGGTGTTAGCCTCGAGATTTAAGCCCAGGATCTTGATGCTGGGGATTGGAGTAATGGCCTGGCCATTAAGGAGTATTTGAATGTATGCCTTGGTTTGGCGTGAGGACGGACGACAAGGAGCTGTAATTGTTTACGTGAACACTGGAGGTCACAGGCTTTATCACATTGGCGTACTAGAAGTGAGATGCCATGCATTGGTGTGAGCTTCCTTTAATTTTTGTAACTCTTAGCACATGAGCAAGGTGTGCACAGGGCCGTTAGACTGGCGCGGGGGGTCGCGTGACGCTTTCACATGGCATTCAGCGAGAACGCAGGGGGTAAACCCATAGATGTGCTTGGTGAGTACACCACCTGTCTTCCCAGTCTTCGCGCTTGCTCGTAGCTAAATCGGTTAGATAACGGGCTCTCGGTTTGTTAGTCTGTTAGTTCCAGGTTCGATTCCCGGCGGTGCCAGTAAATTCTTTTATTTGTTCGCTGGAGTTTTCTGGTGACACCAACGGTCGCGAAAGAACCCTTGGGGGGTAGAGGTAAAAAGCTTTGCTTTAATATATTTGCTAGTTTTCCTCTCTCTCAGGGATTCTTGTAGATCCCTGTTCGTGATGGAGACCTTAACACTCGTACGTTTATGTTAATAGGGCCCAAGCCTGCTTGTATCAATTTATTTATTTCAGGCGCCTTAAGAGCCTACAGGGCACGAATTAAGGGAGGATACAAAAACCTGGTACGACAGTGTCAGCAATACAATTGGTGAGGGAGCAATACTAGTAAAAATTTTTCAGTCCGCAAGAACATGAAACACCATTGAGGAGATGCAAGCCTATGTTTTCATCCCGCTAAAACACTTCCCATTAAAGAAGAGGCCACAAAAATCACCGGCTTCTAAATGAGTTAACAAAGCATATTTGAAACTTGATGAATCGGTGTAGGTGACGATGTTTGTAGGTAGAGCAGACCATTCATTTAACACAAAGAAAGAGGTGAGAACTATGAGCGAAGGAGAAGACACGGGGTCAAATGTCTGCGTAAGCTTAAACGCAAAGTAAAATATTACACCATCTTCCCGTGGGGAACCATGAGGAGGATGCGAAGCATCATGGGGGTTCGTGTGGGTTCACTGCGTTGCCGTTATGTTATTTCATTTATCGGAGCATGAATGGGAACGTAGTTTGAACCCCCATATAGAAACAGAGAAATGTAGAGAAATGTAGAGACAACGAAGAGACCGACACCTACGTTACCTGATCGAATACCTCTTGGTTATCGTCTTTATTGCGTGCTCACGCTCCTACCCTGCTCATTATGGTCCGTACTTAATGCGTTTCCCAAGAATATAGTAAAACGTGTTACTGCTTTCTTCTAACGACATCTGCGGGAGAGTAGTAAACTACCCACGCAAAATAAAACCTTACCGTTGCGGTTGTCCAGCTCTCTCTTTATTATGAGCGGTTTGTGAAGAAAAATATATTTCCACCGAAAAAAAGCTCAGAAAACTTTACATGTTGTTCCAAATTGGTAAAAAATTACGATGTATATGTTTTGCTTTCTTTTGGCAGACTGCTACAATTTATTGGACCAGTGGTATTCTCTTCCAAAATATTACCTCCTGGACAGATGACAAAGCATTCAAGAAAGTTATGCTAACGGACCCAGATACGTATTTACGCTAACCTAACATGCCAACCATCCTTCTGTTCGTCTTTAGCCTAATAAATTGGGGGAACGCTTATAAAATTGTGTCGTCAGTTGCTACTTATTGATGTTCTATATTGTTCCGTGGTGTACAACATGAACAATGAGATGCGGAAGATGTATTTTACAATATTTACACAACGGCTACCACCGAGATGGCACAGGCTGCACGCCAGCTACTCCCTCGTCGTTGTCGTCGAAGGTGCTGCACCGGGCATTTTCAATCTGTTCTGTAACATAAACCCCAGTCAAAGACATGTCCCGGTCAAGTCCGGTCACCGGGAGTGGACCAGTGCGATGAAGATGAGGTGCGATGCGTATAAACAGTGAAGTCCTTTCTGCCGCGAATGACGAAGGCGCTCTCCGATGGCGACTGCTCCCCAAGCATCGACGCCCACAAGGCCACGACGAACGGATGAGAGTACCGGGAACCATGCCGGACGAAAAGGCTGGAGACACGGCATGGGTGACTCCTCTTGGTTGCTCACATCTTGTCAGGTCTAGGTTTTCTTTTCACTGGCTGGGGTCACGGGGCGGGGGTATTGTCATGTGCTGATCGCGGCGGGGCTGGGGCTGCCCGACACGACCCGCGTACCCTCGATGTTTGCACCCGTGCGTAGACGGCGCCAAGCCGAGGCCAGGAAGAGGAGAACCCGCACGCTCTACCAAATGATTTAAGGTAAAGCTGTATTTACAATAGTGTATTTACGATAGACATTAAGAGGCTAGATGTTGCAAACACGGTGCAAGAGAGCACCACGCAAGACAGGGAAAAAACGCCCTTCACCGTCAGCGTCCTCTTCATCTCTCTTCTTTATGATGATCCCGGCAAGCACAGTACATGTATGCCATCCTCTTTGTGGGGAATTTTGTGCGGCGTCCGTACCGTGTGTCCCATACTGAACGAGGCACCATCCAGAAAGAGGTTGAGAAACTGCTCCCAAGGACATTACCGAACCTTCCAGGAGTCCATGGGCGTCAGCGGTATTTTTGGTAAAGAAGAAATATGGCACTTGGCGATTACGTGTAAACTACCGCCACCTGAACCAAGTAACCAAAAGGACGTCTACCCTCTTCCCAGAATCGACAAGGCCTTAGATTGTCTACACGGTGCCAAGTACTTTTCGTCCATTGACCTACGCTCAGGTTACTGGCAAATTGCACTCAATGAGCTGGACCGAGAAAAGACCGCCTTTGTCACCCTAGACGGCTTACATCAGTTCAAGGTTATGCCTTTCGATCTATGCAACACGCCAGCTAACTTTGAACGCATGATGGACTCTCTCCTGCGGGGATTCAATTATTTAACACGCCTGTGCTACCTCACTGATGTCATTATTTTTTCTCCATCATTCGAGGCTCATCTGCATCACCTGTCCGAAATCCTTGCTATTTTCCGTCAAGCGAAACCTAACTTCGGGAAATGTCGATTCGCCAGGCGCGAACTAACTATCTTGGGCCACCTCGTCGACGCTATAGAGCGCAGCCTGACCCCGACAAAATGAAGGCGGTTAGAGATTTTCCGGTGCCGCGATCATCGAAAGACGTTCGAAGATTTGTGGGCCTGTGCTCCTATTTCCTTCGCTTCATCCGAGGCTTCGCTGATACCGCCCACCCTCTCACCGACCTTTTCAAAAACGGCTTCGTCTTTCCGTGGGGCAGTGAACAAGCTCACGCTTTGAAGACCCTGATATTTCTCCTAACGAATTCGCCCATTTTAGATCACTTCGATGTGGCCGCTCCCATGGAAGTACGGACTGACGCTAGTAGTCAGGGCATTGGAGCTGTCGTGGCTCAACGCCCAACCGGCCACGAATGCGTTATATCATACGCCAGCCACCTGCTGACACCAGCTGAATGAACTTATTTTATTACCGAACGGTAATGCCTTGCTCTAGTGTGGGCTTTCGCCAATTTTCGCCCATACCTCTACGGTCGACAATTTTCTGTCGTGGCAGATCACTACGCGCTACGCTGGCTTTAATCCCTGAAAGACCCGACCATACGCCTCGGGCGATGGGCTCTGCGGCTGCAGGAGTACTCCTTTTCTGTAATCTATAACTCCGACCGCCTACATCAAGGCGCTGACTGTGTATCCCGCTACACATTTGAGCCTCCCGGTCTTACAAGTTCCGAGTCACTCGCAACCTCGGTATTCTCTATTTCCTCCTTTCAACATCTTGCTGCTAAGCAGCGCCTTGACGTCTCCTTGAGCAGGATCATCAGCCACTTAACCGCTGCCCCTTCCGACCCTTCACTGCGGTTGTTCCAAATGAAGGATTGCGTCCTCTATCGCCGCAATGTCCGCCCGGATGGTCTTATTCTGATTCGTGTAGTACCTGAGCACCTTCGTAGTGATTTACTCCGGTAGCTCCATGACCTTCGAATAGCTCGCCATCTAGGGGTTTTCGGGACCTATGACCACGTCCGACGACGTTTCTTCTGGCCGGAGCTTTACCGCTCGGTTCGCCATTACGTCATCACCTGTGACATGTGCCAACGCAGAAAAGTGCCTGCCACGCTACCTGCCGGTCTTCTTCAGCCACTCGATGTACCTTTTGAAACATTCCTCCGAGTTGGTTTAGATCTCTTCGGTCCCTTCCCCCGGTTTGCGAACGGCAATAAGCGGACTGCTTTGGCCACCGACTATGCGACACGATACGCAATCACCCGGGCTCTTCCATCCAGGTGCACAACCGATGTCGCCGATTTCCTCCTGCACGACCTCATCTTACACCACGGTGCTCCTCGCCAGCTCCTGACAGACCGCGGACAATACTTCCTTTTTCGAGTAGTCGACGACATCCTCCGCTCATGCGGAACCGTTCACAAGGTTACTAGTGCCTACCACCCTCAAACCAACGGCATTACAGAGCGCCTTAACCGGACTTTAACAGATATGCTTTAAATGTATGCTTGTGACGACCATGGTGACTGGGAAATTGCCTTGCCTTACATATTGTTTGCCTACAATTTGTCGCGCCTTGATACTGCCGGATTCTCTCCCTTCTACCTGATATTCGGCGGAGAGCCCACGTTACCACTGGACACTTTATTTCAACACCCTATGCCACCTTCGTATATACACAAGATGCCATCACCCACACTGACTTTGCCCGCAACATTGCTCGCGTCAGGCTCACTTAGTCCCAGCGCTCTCAAAGGAATCGCTACGACTGCCGCCACAGCACTCGCCACTTTGCACCTGGATCCCTGGTGCTGCTATGGAGTCCTGTCCGCCTTGTAGGCCGTTCGGAAAATCTTCTAACGAGGTACTACGGCCCCTACCGTGTCGTACGCCAAGTGTCTGAGGTCAATTACGAAATCGCCCCACTGGTTTCGTCAGACTCATCCCGCTCTCCAATAACAGACGTCGTCCACTTCGCGCGTCTCAAGCCATACCGTTCGCAACCTACAGCGTTACCCTTTACCCTACACCCGGGGGATTATTTACCCTACGGGGGGGATTTACCCTACACCCGGGGGGGGGGGGGGTGGGGGGTGCTACGGGGCATTATTTAAATTCCCCACATAGACGACGGCGTACATGTAGTGAGCTAGCCGGGTTCATCATCAAGAAGAGATATGAAAAGGACGCTTACGGTGAAGCGCGTTCGTTCCCTGGCTTCCGCGGTGCTCTTCTCCATCGTGGTTCGTAATAACTAGCGTGTGAATGAGTATCGTAAATACAACATTGTAAATACAGCTTTACCTTGTATCAATATGTTTAGATGTTGTTAGAGACTGATACATTCCTTTAGATCGCCATTTTTCTTGATAAATATTCCCTCCTGAACGGATGACAATAAAAAAATATATTTTTGATCAGTTTTAATTTATTTAAATATGCAGCAGATATTGGTGGTCCAGGCAAAAGTGATACAAGCAATACACTCAACTAGCGCACACAGTAGGTAGAGGCAAAAATATATAAGAGAAGCAAAACAACCCCACAGACGCGAGAATAGTAGGTTTGAAGGAAAAAAATACACAGATAGGCGACAACTTAACAGATGGATGTCTTATCCGCAGAAGTAAACACCACGTGCACAAGTAAATACCACAATCGATACTGGACTCAACACCACATTCACACCAAATTGAAATTATGGACCCGATCGATAGATGATCGCGCAGTTTCGCAGTTTACTCCGCGTTCTGGTAATTGAATCCCGCAAGAATTACAGCAGCGAAAAATAATGTCTGTGGGCATTGTTGTGGATAATGGGTTTAGCGCTTGTAGATACGCACCTCAACTTTTCTAACAAAAGAATCACCTTTTCTAACAAAAGAACCCCCCCCCCCTTCTACCCCTTCAAAAATCAAAACTCCGCAAAGAGCAACAATGTGAAATACATGGTACGCACCGACTGAGGCGGGCATAGGTACCGGCAGTCTCTCTTTCAGGAACATTCCTCCACATGTACCAATCTTGTAGTTAAACTTATCATAAAGATCATCTGCCTGTCGACGGGTTTCTCTTATGGAGCCAAAATACCGGAGGGGGAGTTTTATGCTATACAGTACCGTAAACCTGTGCATTACAAACCATTTTTTTGTATCGTTCTACGTCAAGGTAGCTATAGAAAATAGTACTGCGATTTTATTAAGGCCAGCCTGCAAACTTTTGATTCTCCCTAATCTGGTGCATTGTACACAATACTGACATTACGGATTATTTTTCGATAGCCGTGTTGTTTCCATGAGACACTCCTGCCTGTCGAGATGATAAAAAACATACAACGAAATCAAATTTCCTTTGCTCATACACCACCTCGAGCGAGGATTAAACACCTCCTCAGATCCCACATATGCTAATTTGGGATATAACACCTTTCAAACCGATTTCAGTAACTCCATTCCTTATTCAATAGAAAAAAGAGTTAAAATACAACAACCATACCATTTGTCCTCAGACAACTGGCGCAATTCTTGAACTCATCATGCAGAAGGGTTTTTGGCACACTAAATGTAGGCAAATCCGGTGAAGTCTATATTATTTTGTAAAATTTCGCACGATCCAGGGAAGACCGCGGACGATCTGAACGTCTCGTTCTGCTGCGAACACTCCTTTGTCGACTGAAGGTCCTTGAATCCTGTGTACAGGCACATCTGCGAAGCCGCTGCAGCAGCATGCGAGTTTTACGGGCAATAGGTGCTCCAACGGTGGCGTCGCTGGTTTGGGGCAGGCGGAGGTGCGCCGTGACCCGATACATCCCGAGCACAGTAGCTAGGAAACTCTCCATCTGTAACCGGCGTGTCAAGCGCAAATGGTCGTGGACGATGCCTTAGCAGGCTGGAATGACGTATCTATCGATCCCACATAAGCCCTAATATGCCGGATGTACGCAACCGGAGCACCGCTAAGCCTTTCACAAATATTCGTTTCAAAAGCAGAGCTGTTCGTCTTCTAGTTCGGCTGTAGAGTTAGCAGAAACAAAGAAGAAAAATACTAAGAACATGTAAGTGGGCATATTGTGAAGAGCACCGGAAGTCGTCCATGCTTATAAGTGGGCTTGTGTCACCTGAGAAGCTCGAAAATAATAGTAAAAAACCGGAAGCACAAGTGAGCGCGCACCTCCTGAGCGATAACACTCTGATCTCTCGCGTGCTGCTCCCCTCACCAGTTCACGTGCGTTGATGCCTTAAGTGGGGTCCAGTTCGCTCTACAGATGCCGAGTTCGCGAATCCAGTTGATCCGGATTCTAACGCGTGCTAACGGGGTCCATTTTGGGAGAGATGTGAAAGCCTGCAGATAAAACTATCCAGACCTGATGATGATGATGGTTGCATTTTATTGGCGCAAGGCCAGCTGGGGCAAAGAGCGCCAAAAACAGATGGTTAGCTACAACAGATTAAATGTGTATACTAAAATTGAATAGCAACAGAGGTAAAAACAAAGACAATGGAGATGGCTGGTGTAGAGGGCCAGGTTGTGATTATGCATGATATGATATGAGTTTCAGAAATTGAACTTCTGATAGATACTTAAAAACAGGTTTGACTGTAAACATTGGTTCATCGCCTAAGAATTACGATGGGTGGAGTGGGATTTGTTGTCTGTAGAATTCCGGAAAGTGTTTGCGTCGTGTGGTGTGGAGTGCCTTCCATGTGATTAGTATGTGAACTACGGATAGGCCTTCTCCACACCTGCTGCACACGGGTCTCTGAGACCCAGTGAGCAAGTGTGAATGTGTTACATAAGTGTGGTCTATCCGTACCCTGGCTAAGGCTACTTCCGTGTGTCTGTCTTGTTTGTCTGTTATGTATCTACCTAGGTGTGGCTTAATAGTGTAGAGTTTGTTGTCTGTTTGTGTGTCCCATGTTTCCTGCCAAGATTTGCGCAAGGCTGTCCGTACCAGTGGCTTCAGGTCGAGGTAGGGAACACACGGTACAACTATGCTACTGCGGAGAGCAGCCACAGCGGCACCCTGGTCAGCAATTTCGTTCCCCCGAATGCCACTATGACCTGGAACCCAGCAAACAATTATTTTTAGTTTTGCGTGATCAGCAAATGTTAGAGCTTTAATTAGATGCTGGAGCACAATGTTTTTCGTAGGTCTGAAGCAATGCAAGGCTGTTACCACACTTAGAGAGCCTGTAAAGATAATGGAGTGTTCTGTTCTGGTTTGTGTAATGTGTTGTACTGCTAATAGGATACCATGCGCTTCTGCCGTAAAAATGCTGCTATTTCTGTGTAATGTCTTCGTACTGGTAAAGTTGGGGCCATATGCAGCACATGCGACGGCCGAAGAAGACTTTGAAGCATCGGTGTAGAAGGCGGTGTGTGGGTATTTGTGTTGTAACTGTAGGAAGTGCTGTAGTATAAGTTATCTGGGCGCATTTCGTTTGTCGATGTGTTTGAAAGAAATATCACACGAAATTGCTGACCTCTCCCAAGGCGAAACGAGGTCAGCAATGGAAGACTTCATGCTCTCCTCAAATGAAATCCCTAGTTCCTCAGCGAGGGCTCTAACTCGTATAGAGAAAAGAACGGGTATCGACGGCCGTGCTGCAAACAACGGATCGGATGAAATGTTGTTTATGATAAAGCTACATAGGTCATTTTTTACAGAAGTCGCCTTAATAGCATACAGCAAGGAAGTGTAAGAACGCTGGTGTTCAAGGCTCCACCTATCACACTCTGCATACAGGCTTTCAATGGGACTCGTCCGGAACGCTCCAGATGCAAGACGGAGACCAAAGTGCAGGACTGGGTCCAACATTTTCAGAGCAGTTTTACAGGCGCACCCATAGACGACACTCCCGTAGTCCAACCGTGAGCCAATAAGGCTGGTAAAAACGCGGAGGAGTATTTGTTTGTCCGCTCCGTAGGAGCAATGCGAGAGGACCTTCAGGATATTCATGGTTTTCAGGCATTTCTGTTTCAGCTGTTTTATATGCGGAATGAATGTCAGTTTTTCATCAAGTACCACGCCTAAAAATTTGTGTTTCTTTTTGAGAGGGATTGAGACACCTTTAAGCTTAATATCAGGATCAGCATGAATCCCTGGCCTCCTTGAAAATAGAAGAGAAGTACACTTTTCTGGATTCAGCTTAAATCCATTCCTGTCTGCCTAAAGTTTGGGTTTGGGCTGTCTGCCTGTCTGCCCAGTCAGCGACTTTGTTGACCCCAAGCTGGACTTGCCTCTCGCAAACCGACAGATTACAGGATCTGGAGGAGATTTGAACATCATCTACATAGAGAGAGTAAGAAATGGTTGGTGGCAAGCCTTTCCCAAGAGAGTTCATTTTTATAATAAACAGCGTGTAGCTCAAAACACCCCCTTGAGGCACACCGTTTTCCTGAACGTGAGCTCGAGAATATGTATTGCCCACTCTCACACGAAAAGTTCTTTCTGACATGTAACTTGCAAGCGTATTTAACATGTTGCCTGACACACCAAAAGACTTAAGGTCGCTAAGAATTCCATAGCGCCATGCAATATCATACGCTTTTTCAATATCGAAAAATACTGTCATACAATACTGTTTATGAATAAATGCATCTTTGATGTAGGATTCTAAGGCAACGAGTTGATCATTTGTAGATCGACCTGCCCTGAAGCCTGCCTGGCAGCTCTCGAGAAGTCCGTTGTACTCCAAAAAGTACACAAGCCTTCTGTTAATCATCTTCTCGAGAAGCTTACACAGGCAGCTTGTCAGGGCGATAGGGCGATAACTGGCGGGGGAGGATGGGTCCTTCCCCTCCTTCAGAAAAGCAATAACTATAGCCTCCCTCCAAGACCTCGGGATGTGCCCCGAGAGCCATATTTTGTTGTATAGGTGAAGGAGTGTAACAAGAGTGTCTGTGTGCAGGTGTTGTATCATTGTATATGTTATGTTGTCTGGGCCCGGAGCTGAAGGCTTACAGCCGCTCAGAGCAGCCCTTAGTTCATGAAGCGAGAACTCGGAGTTATATGAAGTGGCTGATCTGTTGTTATCACATAATGGCTTCTTTTCAGCGGCCGTTTTATGTTTCAGGAAAGGGTTTGTGTAATGTGCGGAACTGGACACGTGTTGGAAATGTTGTGCGAGTGTGTTAGCCTGGTCTTCGAGCGTGTCTCCTGTTGGGTTAACCAGGGGCAGGGTGTGTGTCTGTTGCGCTTTAAGTTTCCGTATTCTTGTCCAGACTTTGTGGTTGTCAGTGTACGAGTTTATGGATGTGAGGAAGCCACGCCAACTCTCCCTCTTAGCCTCACGGCGCACGCGCTTCCCCCGGGCCTTCGCTCGTTTGAAAGATGTCAGGTTATCTGAAGTAGGGTATCGACGAAGGATACCCCACGCCTTGTTTTGGGCCTCTGGTGCCTGCCTACAGTCCTGGTTCCACCAGGGCCTCCTTTGGTTGCGTGGAGCACTGGAGACCTGGGGAATGGACTTTTCAGCGGCGTCAAGAATGTGCGCCGTGACCAGTTGGGTTGCTTCCTCTATGTGTAGGTGTGTTATGGATGTGTGGTGTTTACATGTTTAAGGCTGAAGCACATTACCACGCACTTGGTAAAGTTTAATGTCATGAGCCATTTGGAGCACCAATTACAAAGAAGGTTAAGATCTGCTTGGAGTGCTAAGTGATCATCAGTAGTGTAAATGGGACGGTAAATTGACATGGGTGACAGTGAACTAGTGAGCTAGGGCTCCCAGAGGTGTGCAATATTTAGAACGATAGGGCTTCGCGGCCTATTGGTTGGCATGAAGAGGAGGTGAGGCGTGAATGAAAGCAAAAATACTGGTGCAGCTGGCACCAGCTGTTCAAGGTTGGAGAGATAGCAAATTGGCCGCCCCTCTACCTTGGTCTGAAGCCCAGCTGTTGCCCATCCCATGGCTTTCCAAAGATGAGGCTGAAAGTCCGTCCTGACTACCAAGCCCAGATAGTTCGGTCGGCAGGCTTCCACATCTCTTTCAATGTGGACCCCGTTAGGGCGCGCTAGAACCCGCAGCAATCTGATTCGCGAACTCGGCACCTGTAGCGCAAACTAGATGTCTGGGCACCCCACCTAAGGCATGAACGCACGTGAACTGGCGAGGTGAAAAGCACGCGAGATATCACACCGCAAACGCTGGGGAGACTGTTCTCGAAAGTCGAGCTGGTCTACACCCGGCGCACCTCAGGAGGTGCTCGCTCACTTGTGATTTTGATTGTTTATTACTTTTTTCCAGTTACTCAAGTGACGCAAGCCCACGTACTATCCTGACGACTCCCGGTGCTCATCGCAACATGCCCGCTAAAGTGCTCTTAGTATTTTTATTCGTATCTGTTTCTGGTAACTCTACAGCGAAACTAGAAGCTCAAACAGCTCTGCTTTTGAAACAAGCATTTGTGAAAGGCTTAGCGGTGCTCGTCTGTTTCGTAACTCCGCATATTAGGGCTTGTCTGGGATTGATATAAACACGATTCCGGTCTTCTAAGGCATCGTCGACGACCACTAGCGCTTGACATGAAGGTCACAGACGGAGAGTTTACAAGCTACTGTGATCGGGAGGTACAATGCTATGGCGCACCGATGCCTGCCGCAAACTAGCGACGCCACTGTTGGGGCACCTATTGCCTGTAAAGGTCGCATGCGGCTGCAGCGACTTCGCAGTTGCGCCTGTACACAGGAGTCTAGGACCTCCAGTAGGAAAAGGACTGTTTGCGGCAGAACGAGACGTTCTGCGTCGTCTGCGGGCTTCCCAGAAACGTGGGAAATTTAAAAAACTAATAACGATTTCTCCAGTTTTTGCATACATTTAGTCTGCCAAAAATCCTTCTGCCTGATGAGTTAGAGAATCACCAGTCATCCAAGGACAAATAGTACGGCTGTGGTATTTTTAACGCTTTTTTCCATTGAATAACTGATAGGGTTACTGAAATTGGTTTTTAATGTCTTATTTTAGAAAATAGCATCTAAGGGCTCTGAGGAGGCGTTTAAAGAAAAATCGCTTGCGTTGCATTTTTTTATCATCTTGACGGGCAGAAAACAACACGGAAACAACATGGAAACAACACGGCTATCGGAAAATGATCCGCAATGCAGTATTCTGTACATTGCACTAGCTTAAGGGGGAATCAAAGTTTGGTAGGCTGGCGGTAATAATATCGCAATAACTATTTTTATAACGACCTTGCGCATAACAATGCAGAAAATTGTTGTTTCTGATTCACATGATTATTTTGAGCATAGAATAAAACTCCCCCCTTCGGAATTTCAGCTCCATAAGAAGAAACCTTCGGAAGGCAGATGACCTATGTTTAACTAGAAAATTGGTACCTGTATAAAATCTTTCCTGAAAGACAGCCTGTCGGCACCTATACCCGCCGCCTCAGTCTGTGCGTACCAGGTATATCACCTGGTTGCAGTTTACAGAGTTCTAATCTTTTTTTGGGGGGGGGGGTGGAGAGGGGGGTTGTGTGGTAGCTTAGAAAAGTGACACAAAGATGATTGATTGGTTAGAAAAGGTTTGGCGCGTATTTAGAAGTGATCATCCCATTAGCCACAACAATGCCGACAGACATTCTGTGTTTCGCTGCTCTATTTCTGGCTAGAATGAATTCCTGGGAAGCGCAGTAAACTGTGAAACACTGCGATCATTTATCGATCGTACCTCTCATTGGAAGTTTGTGTGAATATGGTATTCGCTTTGGTATTGACTGGCGTATTTACTTGTGTATGGGGTGTTTACTTCTGGAGAGAAGACATCCGCCTGTTAAGTTGTTGCCTCGCCTGTATATTTTTTCCTTTAAAGCTACTTTTTTCACGGTTGCTTGATTGTTTTCTTTTTGTTTCATATATTCTCGCCTGGAAGTACCCTGTGTGCTATTTAGGTGTATTGCTTGTATCATTTTTGCATGAACCGCCAAGGTCTGCTGCATATTCAGACAAATACAAAAATGATATAAAATATACGTCTCTCATTGTCATCCGTTCAGGAGGCAATATTTGTAAAAAAAACGGCAATTTAATGAAATGTAGCAGTCTCTGACAACATCTAAAACCATACAACATCAATAAGTACCAACTCAGGACACAAGTCTCTACACTTTTCACCAATTTATTACTCTAAAATTGAACAGAAGGATGAGTGGCATGTTAGGTTAGCTTAAAGGAGCCATGAAGACAAAATACAAGTTGGGGTTATTAGAAAGAGTGCTTAGTCCCGATAACAATGATACCAATATCATCGCAATCTTCGAACAAATAACGGAGATATTAAAGAAAACGTTTGAAGCAGGCGCGACCCCCTAGCCAATTTCCCGCAACTTTTCTATGACGTCACGGAACCTTGTTTGTGCGATTGGCGGCCGCCTAACTGACCTATCGCGACCACATATGACTGGACGTCTGTAATGGGGCCTCTAGTTCCATTTGACCGCATCACTTGATTGCTAACGTGCAGTTAACGCACTGAAAATTATGTTTTATTGTTGGCCCGTATGACGCCATTCTTGCTCATAACACGTCACTGTGGCGCAAAATTTGAAAGTTTTTAAATACTTCTTGCGTTTTTTTCGTTAAAAAAACAACTTTTGTGGTTGTAATGGAGCTGAGTGAGATACTGAATCCTCGTTCTTTCAAATTAAACGAAGTTGTATTTTCTCTTCATGGCTCCTTTAAATACGTGTCCGGGCCCGTTCGCATAAATTTCTTGTATGCTTTGTCATCTGTCCAGGAGGTACTATTTTACAACAGAACACCACTTGTCAAATAAATTGTAGCAGTCTGCGTACAGAAAACAAATCATATACAACGTCATTTGTTATCAATTTGGTACGACATACAACGTTTTCTGAGCTTTTTTCTGGCCACAATAATTTTCTACGAAGACTACTCCTAATAAAGAGAGAGCTGGGAAACTGGAATAGTAAGATTTTATTTTACATGAGTAGTGTAGTACTCACCCGCTGAATTGTTAGAAGAAAGCCGTAAAATGTTTTACTCTGTTCTCGGAAAAAACAAGAAAGTACTACACGTAATGATAAAGCATTGGTGAGGAACATTTACATGTACAGTGATCCTTCACAATTACTGAATCATGCGCAAACAAATGTACCTCAGTATTTCGGCCTATATAAGTTACATGTAACTCCCACAGAAATGAATACGTCAGAAAGGAAACAAGCAAAATGAGGCTATGATACCTTTCTGAGCAAACGAGGACATCGTTCAAAAAAACCTTGTAAAATTATAGACTACCCCATGCAGCACTCTGTACCTCGAGTACCTCATCAAGGTAAGCTTGGTCGTCTGCACAACAACAGGGGCATTGTTTTAAGTTTTTACTTCGCGTGTAGGCTTACGCAAGCAGTTGTTCCAGTCTTTCCCTTGGACCATACGTCTGACCTATTTCTTCGAGTGTAAATGAATGAACTGCTCTACCTACAAACGTCGTTGCCTACACATATTCATCGTTTCAAATATGCTTTGTTATCTTATTCAGAAACCGGTGATAATTTGTGGTCCCTCCTTTTATGGTAAGTGTATTAGCCAGCTGACAATGTTGCTTGCATCTCCTCAATGGTGTTCCATGTTGTTGCTGACTGAAAACTTTCTATTAGCATTGTTCCCTCACCAACAGAATCTCTAAATGTGGATGTGGGCAAGCGGCATCGGTTGGCGCTATTCCGAGCAAGCCGGTGCAGTATTGAGAGACAATGGTCTTCTTGGGCACAAGACTGGGATACACAGATGCAGAAGCGTGCTTTAGATTCCGAGCTGCATTATCACAAAGCCTTCTGTATGCACAACCCTCGCCAAACATCACATCGACGCGGGTGGCAACCCACATGTAGCTGCATGCTTGGGATACTAATGCCAAGAAGCAGGCGATAATCAGTGGCTGCATCGACGATATCCTGCACATGGCTTCATTCGTTGGGCTTGTGTCCACGGTGTTCGTGCTGCAGGTTGGCGAAAAATATTTTGTGGGCTACATCGTTCCCACGAGATATGATTTACCTAATGCGTGCGCAAGGGTGGCAGATCACGAAGGTGCCTTTGTAAACTGGCTAGATGCGCAATTTCGATGAGCAAAATCATTTGCTAGCTTTCTCTCTCTCAGCGCTTCGGAGCAGACTCAAAGGCTCAGGGAGGCCTTTGGACAATACAACAGCAAAGCATTTTAGATCAAGGTCGTGTGAGTGGTCCATCATGATCCCTATCGATGTCATGCCTGTAGTAGTCGCATCGGGATGTTCTAAATTTACGCTTCCAACGATGCTTGGGGCTTCTGTGGAACCGGCGCTTTAGAGAATCCGACCAGGATAAGTGGCTCGTCTGGACCGTCTTCGGCCCTAGTTAAGAACTTCGTAGTGCTGGTCCAAACTTCGTGTGACATGAGCGCGGGGTTGCCTATCGTCTCCTATAATTATTCAGGTATTGGCTTGGTTTTTTACGTGGTTACCGACTTTTCTACGTAAGGCTTGTCCTTTGTCTGACCTGCGGGTCAATCGGGAGGTCGTCATGCGTTTCGGTGGGTCCTTATTTAGGATTTGTGGACATGCTTCTCGTAGGCAGTTCCGGCTTTGCAGTTTTCGCCGTCTTCATTTAGCGTGGGGGCCATCGAATCCTCAACTTTGGCCTCGGCGAACATAATCAATTCAGTTTTAGTGCTACCGCGATGTTGACATAAAGTTGAAGGCTAGGTAGATGAGTCTCGTCGGCTGCGTAGATGCGTCGGCGCTTAAGAAAGGGTTTGTGGTTAAAACCTATGGTTGTACGCATTCATGAGGTTGTTCGCGGTGCACCGTGCTTCTTTTCGCATCATGAAGACTACGCAAAGCGGAAGCCTTTTGAGGTCCACCCACTGCGCTGTCATTGCTTCGGTGACAAATTGGACAAAGTTCACTTGTGGGAGTGGAATCGCCTGAACCAGAAATAGAAGTGGCTGCCCCGCTAGGTGGAGCCTTAACTCGTTCTTTGAATGAAGCACTTTGTTAGTTACCGGTATCTCCAAATAACCTTCTTTCAAGGGTGTCACCAAATCACTCTTCCTGCTGAGACAGTCACTGCTTCTTACCGCCGAGTAATTGTTGTTGGAGATACACTCCTGTTTTTCCGGTGATATTGTTACATTGTTATCGTTGGAAGGGTTTTTCAACACTGGAAAAAAATTTGTTCATTTTAAGTGTGATTAACAGGATGGGATCTTCGAACTCATGCGATTTGATTTCCTTCGGTAAATGATCCAAGCGAAAAAGCTATTCAATATCGCTGTCGAGCTTCTTCAGGCAAGCGTGTGTTTCGAGTAGGCTTGTCTTCATAAAAATGAGCTTGCACATTGATATTGACTCGGCGCTCTTAGCAGTTTTGATGTCTTCAATCAGTGTGGTTACGTTCTTTCGGATAAGGCCTCGTCTGTAGCAAAGGGCTTCCAGGTCCATTCTCGACGTCGTCAATACCTACGCTGTCGTTGAGGAGGATCACTGTCCGTAGACGGTCGAAGCCTTTGTTGACTTTTACTGGTTTCGACAAGGCATCCTGAAAGAATAGGTAAATCGTTGAGGACGTGGGGTCCACTATAGTTTTGGCACGTCGTCAACTTCTTCGGGTTTTCTTCGTGGACGGTTGTGGCCAATGGTCAAGAGCAGCAGCTCAGAGCAGCAGCTCAGAATACTCTGGCCAGGGAACTTAATATGATGATGGCAGTTATTCTCGGAGCTCCCTTGCACATGGTAATGAGGATCACACAGAGCCCGTTTGAAAACACTCAGGTCGAGGTCAACATCATTACACGTAATTTTTACTAAATTGCTTCTTAGGCTCACCTCAGTTAGAATGGCGTTATATGATGCCGGGGTATTGCGCTCAATGTAAACGAGAGTATGCATAAAATATTAAGGGGATGGTGTGTAGAACACAAATGCACAGCTTTCTACAGTATGATTACTTTGATATGAGAATGCCCACTTTTGCTGTGGGCTGCTTGCATGGCTCATTTTTGTTCTGTACAGAGGGGCTCTAACAGAAATAGCCCTTATAAAAATAAACCGACCTTAGTAAAAGCTGCAAACGTACAGAACAAAATTTGTTTGCATTTAAAAGTTTGAAATCACAGTAGCTCTGTTTTTTTTTTGAAAAATTGCCATCTCCTCCAATTCAGACGAATATATTGCTTGGCAAAGACCCGGTGCATGATTATGGCACTTACCTGAAAGAAATTTGTGCAGTTAGAGTAAGGTGCTTCATTTTTCCAAACGTCAAAAATCTTGTTGGTCAGACCGTTTCTCGGTTTCATGAGCTCCATTGCCTGCTGTAACAGAAATTCCGCATAATGTCAAATATTTTAGGGTGTCAACAACTTACGAAACGAAAATGTCGTTTCAATGTATGCACGAACCCTTCGACAAAAAAATTCGGAGACAATGCTCTTTAAAACACAGTGCTCGGCAACTTCATGCACCTTCCTATTTACGGCGGCCGGAAGGAAACACGAACGCCGGTTGAGGACAAACAAAAAGTGCTGCATGTTTTTTTACGCTAAAATGGTTTATGCCGGGGTTCACCGAGACCTAAGTGACGTCATATCTATCACGGAAATGACATCGTCAGAAAAAAGTCGCGGTGGCGGCGGTATTCGAGCCGCGAACTCTTTTGACGCGACGGGAGGTACAAAACGCTCTCCCGACTGCGCTATGTACCGACGCGTGAATAGGACGACCAACGCACCTTATAGCCTTTCTTTAAGATGGAGCTGGCATCTAGTAGAGGCGAAGCAAGTAGTGCATCATAACGCTGTCGGCGCATCAGTTGCAATCGGCGCATCAGCGACAGCGCCTACGTAGATTGGGGACGCGCCGCGCGAGCTACGGAGAGGGAGACTTGCGGATGTCGCGCTCGTGACGCGGTCCTCTCCTTCTTTCGCTCTAGCGGACCGTGTGAGCAATAAAGATTCGCTGACAGCCCGTTTGGTTTCATTCGCACGGACGGGTTTTGCGAACGCCTGTGGTCTCAGTCGAATTTGCGCAAAGCTCCTACGCGTGAAATCCACTGTCTAACGTTGATGCGTCCCCCGGTGCCATACCGACGAAATATAAATAGCGACGTGCAAGTTTTTATCAGTGCACAATAAACATTCAAGTGCTCCTGTGAAGGCACATTACCCTTTTGTGGTTTACCGGTTCCTATTGAAGAGGGAACAACAATTTTTCCTTCCTTGACCAATGTACGTCCTTTGCACCCTTTGAAATACCTTATTTTCCTTTCCTAAAGAGCGTTGCGAACAGCGCGAAATCAAAACTGCATCAAAAGTGCCTAAAACCTTGACCTAAAGCGTGTCCATTGTTTCCTGCGTTCTCATCGGATGGTCAAACCTTCAAAGACCAAATTGGCAAACGAAGTAAGAACCGATGAGACCTTTTTTGCGCACGCCGTAAGGGTATTTACAAACAATTTACACGTATACCGATATGTGGATTCTAATTGTGTTTATATTGTGTTCCTTCTTGATGATCGATAAGTACATTGTCTTTTGCAATTTTCAAGTAACCGTTTTGACAGCATAGAAAAACCGGTTTGACAGACGTGCCATCTGCCCGCAGATCTTGTCAGGCCATTTTGTTCGATCAAATGGTCTGTGGGAAAATACAATATTTCTTTTTTTACCGAAAGGCCATCGGTCCCACTAAAAAATCTCTCGCTTTAAAACCAAAGGGTGGCCACCTAAAATAACCAAATCATAGCACTAACTCCCCACTTCCACTGCGCGTGACCTGAAAGACTGTCTGCCATTGTTTTCCAGTAAAGGGATGAGCGATAAGTGGGCAGAAGAAAAAAGTGTTTCGGATCTAGTTCAACAGTACGCAGCACAAAAACAGTATATATTTCGCACAATTTGTGCTGCTCGTAGTTTTTTTCCCTGCAATAAATTTTTGAAATGTTGTTTATACGGTATCTACGTTTCCAGCAGTAGCATACGTGCGTGTCACTCTAGCGTTGCACTTTCAAATTTCATGATCAAGTTATTTATCGAGTTGGAACGTATGAACCAGCGTATAGGCTTCACACATTTCCGATCACACGAGCTAATTGCGCTGTTTAAGAAATGCAGACTAAGGATCTAAAGTAAGCGACCTGTCGGGTAATTAAATTATAAAAAACAGGAGCTTTGTTGCTTTGATGCTTGCAGATATGCATACGACGCACTTGGTAATATTATGTCCTAATAAATAAACTGCCTACTTTACGGTTGATTGCACGGCGCTTTGATACATGAGAGAACTGTAATGTAGCAGCAACAGTGCTTTCTCAGCGTTATAATTAATATGCTTATCTTTTATTCTAATTTTCTTTCTGCGTCACAGCAGCAGAGATTATTCTAGGTGCCCCCGAACAGCGGTGAAATACGCCACTTCACACCTAGGCGAGCACAAACGAAACTCTGCTCCGGCCATCACTGTTTATTAAATTTTGTATGATAAAACACGTTTGTAAGATGCCAAAATTAAGCTTGTACACCAGTCTGCTATTTATAAACATAACGCCATAATGATAGTCCAGGGGATCGGGCTAGGGAGTAAATATTTTTGTCTTGTTTTCAAAATAGGTAGTTGTCCAAACCCATTTTAAAATTTCAGGTTGTGAATCAAGTGGATCCGAAAAAATTCACAGCATATCCACGGGGTGAATGATGATGAGTGGGCGAAGCTCCTGAGGGGAAATCATCGGTAAAACCGTGACTCTTCAGTGAAAGTTCACCCACTACATCTGTGTCCGAACGTAACATCTAGAAAGTCTCGCTTAAACCGCGCGTCGGCACCTTGGGGCTGAGCTCGCCTGATGCGTTTTGCAGACGCCTCACGAGCTCTCACTGCATCGGGGTCTGCCTGCCGATACGCGCGCTTTCTCGCCGCTTCCCGTTCTCTGACGTTTTGGAGATCCTCTTCGTGCCGCAGCCGTGCCGCTTCGCGTACGGCAGGGTCCTCGCGCCGTTGCCGTGACGCTTGGGCCTCTCGTTCTCGAACGCTGGGATCTTGGCGGCGTCGTCGCGCAGCCAGACGACACGCTTCGGCCTCCCGCTCTCGTACGGCCTCCCGCTCTCGTCGGCCTCCCGCTCTCGTACGCTCACGCTTCGGCCTCCCGCTCTCGTACGGCGCAGCTTCACGGAACGCTTCTGCCTCGCGGGCTCGCACATCAGCAGCCTTATCCATCGGGCGACTCCGAGCGCGCGCCAACAGCGAACAGATTTTATTACAACGCTCCCCGCCATCTAGTAAACAATCCAAGAAGTAACTAGAGGTAGCCACGCCATCTAGTAAACAATCCAAGCGCATCTTTTCATCATATACAAGTACCGCCATCTAGTAAACAATCCAAGAACTAAACTAGAGGTAGCCACGCCATCTGGTAAACAATCCAAGAACTAAACTAGAGGTGGCTACATACATACGTCGAGGATGGACAGATCCACGCCTTACGGAGCTTCGCCCCTAAACATATTAACAAGACAGGTTGTTTAGATCCTCCACACGAAATAACGGGTTCAGCACGAACGCATAAGCAGTGTTGAATCACAGAGGATGTCTATCTCGCCTCAGAATAGGTTTGAAGGAATTCACTGCGACCTTTTCTGTATTTTTGTTGGTATAATAATCAATTACCCCTGGTAATACAAAAAACTTATACCTCCACCAATTCCGTCTCCCTAACTGTTATACCTAATTTCTGAGACTCGGAAATTTTCAGATTACAAATTTTTCCTAATAGGATACCGCACCAAATTGAAAATTGTTGACGTGTTTTAAGTGCAGCACTACATGTCAGTGAGCACGGGGTCGCGGGTTCTATTCCCGGCCGGGGCGGCCACTTTTCTGATGGAGGCGATCAGCAAAACCGCCTGGTGTACGAGAATTCGGCGCCAGAGTAAGATGCCTTGGTGGTCAAAATTAATCCGGAGCCCGTCACTACGAAGGGCCTCATCAGCTGCGTTGCGTCGGCCCGTTAAACCCTACAATCAATCAAATGAAAGCGTGTCGTTGTCTTACTGATGTTCCCGAAGCCGACGTGCGGCAGAAACAGAAAATAACGTAACTAATACTACGCGTGATTGATCACGACAATATAATGGCCAGGGAGCGAAAGGCGAAGAATGACACCAGAATGCTCAATCAGCTTTAGCAAAGACGAACCCATTTGCAAGGCTACGTAAGCAGTTTCTTTAAAAGTTTTACGGCAGCCTTGTTTGACAACCTACTCGAATAACAGATAAGGTTCCAAATTTATGTTTTGTGCCTTATTCTGCGCTGTACATCCCGTACGTTTTCTGAATTTTATCATCGGGTGTAACGTTTTGTGGCTTATTTTGATTATAACGAAAGTGCTTCGAACAATTACTAGATTTCTAGCGCGTAAATTATCAGCAACCGCGAAATTGAGCGCGCCGTTTTTTGCTTTGTTTCTGACTGATGTTATTAGCCCAAAGTTGGCGAGAGTCCCCCCTTGCTTATTTCAATCCTGTAAGCTCAGAAACCTCATTAATCTCGACAAGATATTCTGTTTTATTTATGGACTAATATTGTCTGGAAACATATAGGTGGCGTAAACCCCACAAAGCCGTAACAAAAGACCGGCAACGAGGACGACAAAGAAAGTGCAGGCGAACAATGCGCTGGCTGTCTAATGGCTGCCATGTAAATACTGTAAATAGATTGTTCACCTTCCTCATTGTTCGTCTCATCTGCTCTGCCACCACGTTACATTTGGTGAGTGTGCGGGTAATGTGTTTTATGAGAAAGGACACATCGACGACGAGGCAAAAGAAAAAATCATCGTCTTTGGATGGCGCGCTTGTGCCTGGCTCTCGGTTCTCTAGCGCTTTTAGGTTAGGACCTTCACTGTGGCTCTTTCCTGCTTAGATGCAAAGCATCTCTTGCTCGGGGGATGTCCCGCGTCCGTGACCCGTCCGCAGCACCTCTGATGATGATTGCGGCAGGATGCCGCTAGGGATTGGTCAACCAAAGAATCCATCACGAGATTGTTTCGCATACAACCACCGTCATCATCTTGTCGTACGGGAACCACTGAAGAAGAAGAAGGAGAAGAAGACACAGCTGCGAAGAGGAGGGCGTGTACGTTGCCCTCAGCCTGTGCACCAACGTCAACAACCTTTACTTCACCAACGCTGACGGAGACTACCGAGTCCACCACAGAGACGCAACATCGACAAGAACATGATGGACGAGTTTCGCCGCCTCGAAAACCACCGCCTACTCACCGTAACACAACAGTACTTGCGTGCCTTTGCCACCGGTGTGGACCCGGACGAGATATTCCCTGTGGCGCTACTAAACACCAGATCTCTCAGCATAATGGCAACACAATGGAACCACAGAGAACCCCCATGATGCTTCGCATCCCCATCATGGCTCCCCACGGGAAGATGGTGTAATTTTTGTGCCTCATTAAACCACCACCCAGGGTACGCATTTGCTTTTTAATACACTGGTTGAGGAGCTGGGTACAACCACCTGATGTCCCGGACCCTTCTGGCAGCCCGGTACGGCCACCCTTTGTTGACACTCCGGTTCATCGGATTAGCCGCCGCCAACTCGGCCTGTCTCCTGAGTACGGCCTCCTTCCCAGCGACGCGCAGAGATGCCTATTGTTACAACAGCAAGTAATGGCGCAACCAGTTGCCTCTCAGGTAACACTTCATCAGCCACGCACTCCTGTCATCTTCCGTGGCGACGCGTTCGAAGGTGTCGAGGACTGGCTGGATCAGTTTGAGCGTGTCGCGTTGTTTAACCAGTAGGACCCTTAACCAAATCTTAGGCGTGTGTACTACTCGCCGGATGACGGCGTCAGGACCTCGTACGAAAACAAAGAGGCGAGGGGCCAATTGTCGTCGTGGGATGAATTTCGGCAGGAGCGTCAGGAGTCGTTCCCCTGCAGAGACCACCGAGAGCATGCGCAGCGACTTCTAGAATCCCGAATTCAAATCACCAACGAAACTGTCGCGATGTTCGCGGAGGACATGGCTCGACTATTTCGGAGAGCCGATCCCGATATGTCCGAGCGGAAGAGATATCTAATGCACGGTGTAAAAGAGCAGCTGTTCTCTGGCCTCATACGGTAATGTTCCTCGTACTGTGAAGGATTTCATCAAAGAGGCGACAGCCATCGAGCGAGCCCTGCAGCAGCGACGCCGACCGTGCGACCGTGGGTCCGGCAGATCCTCCTGCCCCACTGTCACTGTTGTGAGTGCTGCGTCCACCGACCGATCGCTGCGGGAGCTCATCCGATCTATCGTTCTGGAGGAGGTGTAGCTGCGAGGACTCGTTTCGTTCGAACTGGCGTCTGCATCAGTCGTTCACATCGTGCGCAAAGAAATCAGGCAGGCCTTAAAGGTTGCAGCCCCGGAACGGCAGCCACACCCGCTCCAAGCAAGCTATTGGCCCAAGACATATCGGTTGGGTAAACCCCAAAGCGCCGTCAAAAAAGAGCCGCGACGAGGACGACGAGGAGAGTGCTGGGGGACCATGCGCTGGCTGTCTGATTGCCACCTTGTAAATACCGTGAAAGGATTGTTCACCTTCCTGATTGTTCGTCTCATCTGCTGCGCCACCACGTTACGTTATACTGAGGAATCTACTGTGTGATTATTTTCTTATTTTAACAATGATAGTACCATTTCCATGGAGCTAATATTGTAGCGTGTTCCACCGCCGAAAAATGGAGGCTGTTACCTTCATCACGAAGACTCCTGCCGCTCGCAAGATCAGATACAAGGCCCCAGACCGCTGGTGCTTTCCCTTTGCCGCCGCATCCCATCGCCGGCGAAATGACCGCATCTGAAACTACAAAATGGAACGAATGCGTTAGGGCGGTAGGTTAGTGAAACTCAGCTCTCCGCACGAGAGATCTCAGGGCGGTATGTTTTATCACACACAGTGGTACCTTTATCCTTGGCGTTTTTTAACAGATGGAGGGCACTTCAATTAATTAGCGATGGTCTCCAAATAACACACACAGCCAAGGACTGAATTCCTAATAAAAAAGCATGGCTATGAAAAGAGGCCAGCTTGTCTGATGGAGGGACTGGCAGCCTTTCGCTTGTTCCTCAACTCGCTCGGGGCTTCGCAGTTCAGGCGCCTATGTTAAAGTCACCCAGAGGCGCCGGAGAATTCAGCAATTCCGTCAGTCAACTCTATTCAAAGTTTTTGTATCGTTTAATAAAAACCTCGCTGGTGCCAATTGTAGAATTTTAGCTTTCGTACTCAAGCCTAAATTTACGCTTCTGTGGTGCTGTGGCATTTCTGAGAAATGAGAAATTGTTTAATTCCTAAAATTCTGATTGATTGATTGTAGGGTTTAATGCGCCGACGCAACGCAGGCGATGAGGCGCGCCGTAGTGGAGGGCTCCGGATTTTTTCTGACCACTTGGGGAACTTTAACGTGTGCCGAAATCTCATGCACATGGCCTTTTTCGGCTTTCGCCTCCATCAGAAAAGCGGCTGCCGCGGCCGGGAGTTGAACCCACGAACTCGTACTCAGCAGCACAACGCCTTAGCCACAGAGCCACCGCGGCGGGTCATTTAAAAAATTCCATCATTATTATTAGAACTTGTTGTTGTCAGAGCTTTTTAAAATTACTAATGGCCACTGAAAGTGGATTATTATTTTCTCTGATTTTGATTTGCGGCATGGCCATAGTTTCTCTTCCAGCAGCTGGTAATGTAGAAGTGGTTTAGTAACTAAGAATACAGCAACGGTGGCGGCCGTCATCTACACAGGCCCATTTTGTACACAGGAAGAGGAAACCGCATTTATATTATTCGCCCACAAAAATTTGGTCACCCAACACCGCCCTTAGACGATTATAGCATTTGTATCCACCACAACGTGTCCTCTCCTGCCAAGTTTTTCGGATCAAATGGGAGTGCGATTTCCTGTCTGATTTTAGAATGACAATCTGCCGTGCATACGTAAGTGTTTACTGCTCTATTTTGTGGACTCAAACACCCGGTGTTTCTGATCCATATCGTAGCAGCGACATTGATAAGAAACCTTCGAAGGTATCTATGAAAAGAAGGCTGCTCAAACGTATAGAAGCCCTTGCCAAAGGAGCCCGATTTGAAGTGATCCCTTTAGATTTCTTCAACCCCGCAAACTTTGCCTTTGAGTTCTACCCGTGTGCAGCGCATGATTGTGGTGTGCTTGCTTAGGTCAATCCCTACCCCATTCTCCTCGCCGCGCGAGCTGCGCTCTCCGCCACTCACACCCTCTCATCTCCGATGCCCCTCTCTCGTCCACACTCCTCTCCCTACACTATAAAAAAAATAATTGTTAGCGGCGACCGGTTTTGATCCCACGACCCTGTGGGCGGAACGCGAGGTACATAGTGCTCTTCCCACTGCGCCACAAAACCGAGACAGATTCAAATGCTACGAAGGCGCCTTATATCCTTGACGCATTCAAACTACGTCTAGAAGCTACTGATACAACGCATGATGGGGCAATGATTAACACTTGCAATAAAAGAAAAGAAGCTCCCACTTACCGCAACAATGATGGAGTAAAGGTCGTTGCGACAGCGAAGCCCCAAGCATACCACTTAGAGAGATTGACCAAGATTGGCCAATAAAACATAATAATAATCATAAAACATAATAATCATACGCGTTCCCGACACGTTTCACGCGATTTCAGAATCAATCCAACGGAAACACCAAGTGAACCCCACGATTCCTACAAGTGAACCGGGTTCCCCTAGCGGCGAGGTGGGCGCATTTTTTTTGTAGCATGACCTGCACTTTCCAAGGCTGTGCAGTTTTGCGTGGCTCCTGGAGAGCCGTGCTGCACATGCACGAGTAGTTGTGACGTCTCACGGCGCACAGTTGGCGCGCTAGAGCCTCCACCGTCGCGAGTAGATTTTATTGGATTACATTGAATTAGATTGAATGGGAATATATTTGATTGCATTGCATTCGATTGGTTTGGAAATCGTTTTAGCAGAAGTAAGCATGATAATCAGCTACTCCTAGACGACCCGGAGGCCTAAGAATACGTAGCTGAACCTTAGTTCATGCTACGTATATCCTTGCATAGGCGAGCAAAGCCACTGATAATTTTTTTATTGTCGCTCAGCCGTATGTGACCGTTAGCCCCTTTTATTCTTTCTTCGGCCCGGGACATTGGCCATAAGGAGGAACAAAGTCATCAACCCTAAGATATTCAGATCAGCAAGAAATATAATGTATGTGGCTAGTGTCCGAAATTGCACAAGAAGTGGGTAGGCAAAGTTAGTTCGCTTTTCGAAAATCCTGAGCGCTTGTTCGCTTCTAGGGGTCGTCTGATATTCTGTCAAGTATGCCAATTTCAGCCCGCACGTTAGCCCCGTGTATATAAGCTGTTTCTTTCAACACGAGTGGTTGGCTTCCACATAAACGATTAAAAAGGACTAGGCAAACATTCTCAGTTCTGTCCTTGCAAACAGTGATCCACAACATGTCCTTAATCTATGCGTGAACTCAAACGAAAATTATATAAAGCCATTAGGCACTATGTGTCAGTACCCCATAGCTGGTGTGAGATCTCTCTTATAACCTTGAGTACGTCGAAGCATTACATTCTTAGGTGCTTGACTTGTGCAATGAATGATAGTTACTCATCTTCCCAACACCCAAGGTGCTCTCTTTAAGCACAAGTTTTTTATTGACTGTCATTGCGCGGTCAGGGTAAATACCATGCTGACTACATAAAACCTCGCAGGTTCTTTTCGCCGGAATAAACTAGTAACAATTTTCATCTGCCCATTTCGTAAGGCTGTGCAAACCTCGTTGGATATGCCTCTCACATATAGACATACAATAGACTCCGGTTAAAACGAACCTGCTAAACACGACCTTCATGATTGAAACAAACAAAAATTTGATCTCTTGATATGTTCACAATGCAAAAAAAAACTTCCGCTGGAGGAGAATTTCTGATAATACGAACAATTTCTTACGGCCCATTCTAGTTCATTTTAACCAGACTATACTGTATTGCATGGCTTATAGGCTATAGGAACGTCGTCTGCATATAGTGAGTAGGAAATACAAGGAGGAAGTGCATTTCCCGAATTATTCATAAAAATAATGAAGACGATTTCGCTGAGAACGCCACCCAATAGAACTACACTTTCATGATTTAAAATTTTGATAAGACATTCCATGTCTAACGCGAAAAATTTGCTCTAAGAAGCATTCTTTAAAGCTGTTCACGATATTTCTAGTTTCTGAAATACGCTGCAGATTACAAAGAATGCCATAACGGCATGTTGTGTGATAGGATGTCTGCATATCAACAAAATAAACAATGCTGCTTGTATACAACGGCTTCCCTATTTTAGCATTCAAGCGCCACCAAATGGTCTTTCGTGGATCTCCCGAGTGGTGCACCGACTGGCGATTGTCGATGATACCATTGTAGTCAAGAAAATACATTCGGTGGAGTATTAGTTTTTCAATGTTTTTGCATACGCAGCTGGTCAAAGCGACCACCCTAAAACTTGTTGCGATTGCAGAATCTTCTCCCTAATTCAGGAGTGGCATTACAATGGCTTTTTTCCAGGCCTTTCAAACTAGCCTCTACTCCAAATTTTTTTACACATCAATAAAGCCTCCTCAAGCATGTCATTTTCGAGTTACCGAATAATGCTCTATATTATTCTATCTGCACTAGGTCCTGATTTCCCGCAAGTTGTAACGGCAACGTGCAGCTCTTGCATGGTAAACGGCCAAATTACGAGGAAAAAAGTTGAACCTTCAAACTAAAAAAATGTTTTCGGAATACCCGAACCTAATTTACAGCCTGTTGAATATTCTTATGGGTTTCGTGGCACCAACAAAGATGGCACCATGATCCATTAACCTGTCATGTCGTGTATATAAACATAGGTCGCCATCGGTAGCCCACGGCGGCGTTAATGTGGGCAAGTTTGTTCCTTCCGGTGTAGCGGACCGCGCCCCACTACACCACGCTGGCGACAAGGACGGCCTTGGGATATCGCCTCCGCCGCTGTATCTCGACACAGCGGGAGCGCCAGTGATCCCCTTGCACCGCTGGTATAACTTGTTCCGGAAATTTGTGGTCACGTCCGGCGCCGGCGAGGAGCCCGCAGTTCACCGTCGCTCGCTGCAGCTTCGCTGCCTGGCCCTCGAGGGTCAATTGATTGTAAGTTGCTTAAGTACAGGCGTACAAATTGCTCTTCTGCTAGTTTTTTTCTTCTCTTTTTGATGTCACGGCGCCGAAGGTGTTGTTGTGGCGGGGCATCCGCAGATCGGCCGCAGATCCGCAGATCGCAGATATTAAAGTTCGCTTACAGCTTGCGGAGCCTGCTTAAAATTACTCCTTATCAAGTTAAGCGTGCGGGCTGCCTTTGCGGTTATTGATTCTACGTGTCGATTCCATGTTAGGTCGCAAGAAAATGTGACTCCGAGATATTTAGCGTGGGTTACCTCAGGGATAGCTTCGTTACCCAGATTATATTGTGTCTGGAGTGGTTTGCGTTTCCGGGAAAATTGAATATGTTTGCATTTAGATACGTTTAGGGACATGAGCCACTGGCTGCACCAAAAACAGATTTTGTCTAAGTCAGTTTGTAATGCCAGCCTATCATCATCACCTCGGATTTCCCTGTACAGAACGCAGTCGTCTGCGTATAGCCTTATACTTGAAGTTATGCTCGCACCAATGTCATTGATATAAATCAGAAATAAAAGTGGTCCAAGTACCGACCCTTTCGGTACACCAGATGACACAGGAACGTTTGTTGATTCAACACCATTTATTACAACCTTTTGGGATCGACCAGTAAGATAATTTTGAATCCAGCAAATCTTGTTTGCAAAGCCAAGAAAAGATAGTTTGTGTAAGAGGAGACTGTGAGAAACTTTGTCGAAAGCTTTCTGAAAATCAAGCAGTACACAGTCTGTTTGTACACCTTTATCGAAAGATTTAAATAAATCGTGCGAGAATTCTGTTAGTTGAGTGGTGCATGATCGGCCTGACCTAAACTCATGTTGGTAATCGACAAAGAAATTGTTGTTTTCCAGATTGTAAAAGATGGTTGTTTATAACACTAGTCAACAAGATAGGTCGATAGTTTGGAACCAAATCTCGATTTCTGGTCTTGTTAATGGGCACCACATTTCCGATTTTGCAATCCTGCGGTAGTGTGGAACTTGAAACGGATATATTATACAATAGTGTTAAATACCTAGATATGGCAGAAGCGCAGGATTTAAGGACAAGATTCGGAATTCTATCAGGGCCTGGTGCTGAGTTTGGTTTTATGTTTTGAAGAAGCTTCAGTACTCCTTAACGATCAACGCTAACTTCAGGCATAGGCTGAAGTACTGGGTATGCGGAAGTTGGAAATTGGCTAGGTTGAGACTTTGAAAAGACAGATTCGAAATGCTCGTTAAAGCATGTTGCTTTATCCACATTATTAAGGACAGGGTTGTTACCAAACGTGAGTGGCGGAATACCTGTATCATTTTCACGGTTGGTCTTCACCAATTTCCAGAATTCTTTGGTGTTATCTTAAATTTTTGAGCCTAAAGAATAAAACCACGTATTTTTTGCAGATATAATTTTACACTTTATTAGATCGCCCACCGCTCAAGGCAGGCAAATAGAGCCGGCTCGGGATGTGATCTGTGCTTCATGAACATTTGTTTTCTCTTATTTATGAGTGTTTTTACTTCTCTCGTAAACCACCGCTTGACGACCAAAGGCTCGTCTATAGGATCGAGCTCGCATCATCGTCACGAGTCAAAACGTGGTGACAACGCTACGATGATGAATCCCGAAAAGCCTATGCGGCTGGCCTGCTAAGACGACTCGACTTCGACGAGACCTCTTGTCGTTGAACTTACCGGTACCTGTAGCCACGCCTAAGGATAGGACGTAGGACTCCCCAGAGAACAAGTTTTTTGTATTCGCTCATGATGTATTGCTTGTGTGTATGTTTGGTTGCCGTTGCTAGCTCAGCTAACGCCATGCCGTATCCGCCCAGAACTCAGTACAGCGTCACATACTTGTTGCCGGCGCGTACGAATGCCAATGTCTGCGTGGAGGTTTAACTTGCTTTTATTTTTTTTGTTATGCGTTGTCTGTCCATCTATAATATCGTTCGTGTTTGTGTAGTAAAAATGTTTTGTGTAAAGGGGTCCCCAAAGTCGTTTTGAGCTCAACAAACCAACCAAGTCAATCGTTAGTATGTGTGGGAAACGTCATCTGTGCCAAGTGTATCTTTTTATCGTGCAACTGAGAGCTGCAACTTTTGTTGCAAAGTTTGTTGCCGCGTTCCCACATTTCCCTGCAAGTTTTATGGCTCCGCCAATTGGACTAATGTACATCAACGATTCTCCAAGATGCGTCTAGAAGCAGAAATAATGCTGTTGTACTGCTTTTTCTTGCACTTTCAGGGAAGAGAAGCGTCGTATTCTAAGCGTTGGGGGGTCGCGATGGCACGTTTGGTGAATAAGCGGTTCCGGCAGAAGCCCTAACACTATGGTGTTCGTTGTTATGCATTTTTTCTCTGTGATACCACACTTGTCGTTAAGGCGCATTGGAAAGGCTGCACGACAGCGAAGCCTGCTTTCGATTTGGCAGACCACCTTTCCACACGACGCCGATAGCGACACGAACACGTGTGCCGATGGAAAGTCCGCGTGGTGTGACCGACTCGCTAACCGATGGCGCTGACACTACGATAGTACGAATGGTCATCGGATATCGGTCGAGAAACAAAAATTCCGCCCCGACCAACATTCGTGGCGTAATTAATTCGGCTCTGCTGTGTTAGTTACAAGAGTGTTGTGGCGACGACCCAGCAGCTTGCGTCGTCTGCTGCCGCAAACGGGCACGCTCCAGGAACGATGACGCTGGGGCTGAGCCACGAGTTGCGAGTGCTGACCACGCGCTTGCGGTGCGCGCTGGGCACGAGGTGGAATAAAGCGGGGACCCCAGTTTGGGTCCATGGCGCTGTAGCGTGCAGACGTGTGTCTTCTCATCTCTCTGTCGCCGTCGCGACATTGGTCACCCGGACGTTGCAGCGGAGCCACGTACTCAGAATGGACCCTCCCCGCGACGCCAGCGGTCCTTCTGTGTCCTCCGCTGCCTCTTCACCTGGCATCTCCGCCGTCGCTTGCCGTTTGCCCCCCTTCAGCGCTAAGCACCCCGACGTGTGGTTTCTTCAAGCCGAGGCAAGCTTCCGAGTGAGTCACATCACGTCTCAAGAGACTCGCTTCAACCATCTACAACAGTCACTGCCTATTGAGATCGCGGTTGAGGTTCGTGACATCCTTGCCAACCCGCCTACCACGAACCCTTACGACACGTTGAAGGCTGCCATCTTGAGCCGCACGAGCCCTTCGGAACGGCAGCATTTCCAGGGGCTGCTTTCTGCAGAGGATTTGGGTGACCGTCGACCTTCGCAGCTCCTTCACGAACTGCAAACCCTGCTCGGCGACGCACCTTCTGCCACGGACTCCCGTTTGTTGAAGGAACTTTTCCTGCGACGGCTCTCCTCTTCTGTGCAGATGATCCTCGCGACTTCCTTTGACCTTCCCTTATCCGCGTTGGCCGCGCATGCTGACAAGATAATGGAAGTCGCCACGTTGCATCCGCCTTTGTCCACGGTGGCATCCGCTCAATCTTCCGACCATACCACCGTGGCGGCGCCTGCTACTCCTTTGCCCTCACCGCTATCCGACGACCTCGCCGCTCTCCGAGAGCGCATGCAAAACTTGGAGGAGCTTGTCGCATCGGCTGGTTACAGCTCGCCGCCGCCTCGCAACCGTCGTGCTCGCCGGTTTGGCCCTTCTCGCCGTACCCCGTCTCCGCAAGTATTTCGCCAGGAAGGCACAACGCGCCAGCCACCTCAACACCCTGATTCATTGTGCTGGTACCATCGCCGCTTCGGTGCAGCGGTGCAACGTTGCACCCGTCCTTGCGGCTGGCCGGGAAACGGGACGAGGGATCGTTAGCGGCGGCGACCGATTCCCAAGCCAGCGACAGTCGCCTCTTCTACATCACAGATGCAACCAGTGGTCAATGTTTCCTAGTTGACACTGGTGCTGAAGTGAGTGTGCTCCCCGCTAATTCCTGTGACCGCACTCAAGCACCACTGTGCCATCTCCAAGCTATTAACAAGTCCAGCATTCCCGTGTACCGAAAAAAATCTCTGATGGTCAACATCGGCCTACGCCGTGCGTTCCGCTGGATTTTCCTCGTGGCCAACGTGAGTCACGCCATTCTGGGAGCCGATTTCCTTTCGGACTTCGGCCTCCTGGTTGACATGGCCCGAAAAAGAATCCTGGACGCCAAAACCGGCCTTTCTGTCATTGGCAAATCGTCTCCAGTCCATCCGTTCGCATTTACGCTTCTTTGCGAACTACCTTCTCCGTACCGGGAATTGCTGAACGAGTTTCCTTCCCTGACTGCCCCTCCAGACTGGACAAAGCCAGTGAAGCATGACGTCGTTCATCAGATCAACACCACCGGTCCACCTACGCACGCCGTGGCGCGTCGACTGGCCCCAGACAAACATAAAATCGCGGAACAGGAATTTCACCACATGGTTGAAATCGGCATTGCTCGCCCGTCATCGAGCAACTGGTCCTCGTCGTTACACATGGTCTCGAAGAAATCAGGAGACTGGCGACCCTGTGGTGATTACCGCTCCTTGAACGTGGCCACGGTATCCGACAGGTACCCCCTACCTAATATACAGGACTTCGCCAATAACCTCAGTGGATGTACCATCTTTTCAAAGCTTGACCTCCAAAAAGCCTACCACCAAATCCCCGTAGCCCCGGATGACGTCAAGAAAACTGCCATCATTACACCGTTTGGCCTCTTTGAATTCACTCGGATGCCTTTCGGGTTACGCAACGCAGCTCAGACTTTTCAGCGCTTCATAGACGTCGTCCTCCGTGGTCTACCTCTTGTTTTCGCCTACATAGATGACGTTCTTGTCGCCAGTTCATCGCTATCTGAGCACCTGCACCATCTGCGGATAGTTTTCGAACGCCTAGCAGAGCATGGCCTCATCCTTAATAGCGAAAAGTGTGCGTTTGGGTTGCCGTCGTTGGAGTTTCTCGGTCATTTCGTTGACTGCAATGAAATTCGCCCTCTGCCAGACAAAGTGAACGTCATAATCGACTTTCCCTGACCTGACTCCTTGCGCCATCTGCGCCGTTTCCTAATGCTGGTGAATTATTACCGACGGTTCATCCCGGAATTTGCGGCCAATGTTCAACCTCTCGAAACTTTCCTTCAAACTTCCAAGTCTCCCGAGTGCAGTCTTGAATGGTCTGAAGCTGCTGATCGCGCATTCACTACCACCAAGGAGCGCCTGGCCTCTTCTACCCTCCTCGTGCACCCGCGGCACAACGCTCCCACAAGCCTGATGGTAGATGCTTCCCACTGTGCGATTGGAGGTGTACTTCAGCAGCACATCCGCGGCAGCTGGCACCCGCTCGGTTTCTTTTCGAAGAAGCTTTCTCCCACTGAGCAACGGTACAGCACTTTCGGACGGGAACTCCTGGCGGCATACCTCGCTGTGAAGCATTTCCGCTTTTTCCTCGAAGGCCGCAGCTTCGTGATCTTTACCGATCACAAGCCTCTTACGAACGCCTTCAAGTCATCGAAGACTACATATTCTCCCCGAGAGACGCGACATTTGGCTTATCTTGCAGAGTTTACGACGGACATTCGGCATGTCAAAGGAGTTAACAACATTCCAGCCGACGCTCTTAGCCGTATTTCCGCCGTACAGCGCTCCGGTTTCAGTTCTCAGGAGTTGGCCCAAGCCCAAAGCGATTACGAGGAGCTCCGAACTCCACGTTCTTCAAACAGCTCCTCTCTGCAATTCGAGGACATTCTATACCCTGATTCGGGAATCTTGCGACATTGACCCGGTCTCAGGCCGCAGACGGCCATACCTTCCTGCGTCTCTCAGGCGCATTGCCTTCAACTCTATTCACCGTCTCTCTCATCCTTGAGTTCGTGCCTCACGGCGTTTGATTGCCGAGAGATACGTCTGGCCGGGCATGAATACTGACGTACGCGCCTGGGCCCGTTCCTGCCTCGCCTGCCAACAATGCAAGGTCTCTCGGCATACCGCATCGCCTCTGGCTACTCTCCCACTACCGGACTCAAGGTTCTCCACAATTCTCGTGGACCTTGTTGGCCCACTACCACCACCTAAGGGCTGCCGCTACATCTTGACAGTGATCGACCGTTTTACCCGCTGGCCGGAGGCTTCTCCAATCGACGATATTACGGCTGAGACTGTTGCTTCCACGCTTATGTCGACATGGATCGCCCGTTTTGGCGTGCCGTCGGAGATTATCACAGACCGTGGCCGCGAATTTGAGTCCACACTCTTTCGCCGCTTGACATGCCTACTCGGTGTTACTCACCTAAAAACAACGGCCTATCATCCTCAAGCCAACGGCATGGTCGAGAGGTTTCATCGTCAGCTCAAGGCCTCGCAGATGGCTCACGAATCACCTGAGCAGTGGGCAGTTCACCTTCCTCTTGTGCTGCTAGGATTGCGCACTGTCATCAAAGATGATCTTGGTTGTGCCGCATCCCAAATGGTCTACGGCACGTCTTTGCGATTACCGGCAAACTTCCTGGTCCCTCCACAGCCTCAAGATAACCCTTCCTCTCCTGGCCCATCCTACGTAAAGGATTTAACGCGGTTTTTCAGCTATATCCGTCCCCAACCGCCATGGCCGTGTTCCACAAAACCCACTTTTATTCACCCAAGTCTTTCTGTTAGCCAATACGTTTTCATCCGTGTCGACAGTGCCCGCCGGCCACTTCAACGGCCCTACACCGGCCCTCATCTCGTCATTTCACGCGGCGAAAAGACGTTTACAGTTCGCGTTAACGGCCGCGACACTGTCGTTTCCATTGATCGCCTCAAGCCCGCTCTCACCGAGGCCGAACCGCCTGACTTCGACACCACCATCCACCACTCCACCCTGAACACCACCACTCTCCCCTCCGTTCGCAGCCCCACCCGTGAACATCCCCGCACAAAGACTGTCCGTTTTGCCGCCACTCCGTCTGAAGAGGGGGGGGGGGGGCTATGTGGCGGCGCCCCAGCAGCTTGCGTCGTCTGCTGCCGCAAACGGGCACGCTCCAGGAACGATGACGCTGGGGCTGAGCCACGAGTGGCGAGTGATGACCACGCGCTTGCGGTGCGCGCTGGGCACGAGGTGGAATAAAGCGGGGACCCCAGTTTGGGTCCACGGCGCTGTAGCGTGCAGACGTGTGTCTTCTCATCTCTCTGTCGCCGTCGCGACAGTGTAATAAACATAGTAAGGTCCATGAAGCCCATTGAACTCAATGTTAGCGCTAATGCGATCCGTATTTTCCACTTGCGACGGTTCGGCCGCTCGCCTTTGCGAACATTCGTTACGGAAGTTACGTTAGTAGTTACGGAAGGTTTATTACGTATTAACCAGTCAATATCCGCCAACGTTTCTCGCGTAAATCGTAAAACAAAATTACGTCAACCGCTTTTCCCGTACGGCGAAATCGCCGTCGCAGCTGGGCATATAGTTGCGCTCGCTTGCCCGAATTCGAGCTGTTGCTTCAGATCAGCTATGGTAGTGCTTTATGAAATCTTACTGCACCACGTTCTTCAAGAAGTGTTCAGTTAACCAGTCATGAATTCGTGACAATAGGTAAAAAACACTGATGTGACACAAAGGCTCGGTCGCAATTACAGGCGTTGGCAGAATTTGGTCTTGAGGTGGGCAAACCTGTTTTACCGCCGGGTGAGGGGGAGGGGGAATTCATAATTTAAGTAACATTCCGCAGCATATCAGGACCTAACGAATAAAGATTATCTGGGTTATTAAATTTCTAAAAATAAGAAAATGTAGGCACTAATTTTGAGTATGTTTATAACGCTCATATATCAAATAAACGAATGCAAAATTTGTTAATTAAAGGCAACACTTCCAATTGGGGGCACATGTTTTATAACACTTTTCTGGCACCTATGAGACAATATTGTAAAATAAATGGTGTTTTGAGAAATATTGCGAACAACGGGAATTTGCAATGTGCAAATTCCTTTTTACAGGTACTCATACAAAAACATGGGTGCCATTACATACAGTAACGAGCACCACAATGCGATTATCTCGGCGAACTATTTTCGCCTATACTTTTCAATGTTTTGACATTGCAGCTGCATCATAACGAGTCTAGCCAGATGATTGTCGGATACTGTCGATTGAAGCAACGTTTTCGTGCACGGAATCTTGTTAAACGAACTCTGAATCAGGAAAACTCACGGGAGTATGACGGCGATGTGCAGAGCGCGAATGGTATAGAGATGTAATTGATTGAATGTGGAGTTTACCGCACCGAAGCTCCGAATCAGTTATGAAGCTCGCTCTGGTTGAAAACCCGAGAAAGATCATCAATGTGCACTAAAATCTGAACAAAGGGCGTTTTTGCTCCTTGCCTCTATCAGAAAAGCAGCCACTGCAGCAGCGGATTGAATCCGCGTCTTTGGGCTTAGCAGCACAACGCCTTATCCACTATTCTACCGCGGCGGGTTTATGTCGGGATGTGTCCCCTCGGCGAATTCCTGGAAATCTATAGGGTACTTATTTCAGTCCGTTGTATTTTACTATCCAAGCAAACTTTCGCTTTACAGTCGAAGTCATCGAATTGGTAGCATTTTTAACTGAGACGCAGAGCTTCGTTTTTAAGTGTTACTGGGTTTTTCGGCGCCTTTAGGTGATACAATAAAATAAAGCAGATGCGGGCCGTCTCAAAATTGTTAATCTCGTACTGGCAGCATAGAGTTCAAGTGAGATATCAAAATTCTACGCAGTTCCAGAGTGTTTGGTGTGCCTATATTTTGCGTGCAATGACTCGCCCCACACTGAGTTCTCTTTCAAGCTCCCTGCAGTCTCCAGCTTCTCCGAATGTTGGTGCGTAAAGCTTTCTTCCGGTTTTATCTCGTGCGCGCTTTTTGTTCCCGTAAGACACGGCATGTTCTGCTGCACATAAAAGTGAACATCTCTCCGATTTAAATATCTTTTGGTAAGATAGCGCGCACAACAAATAGGCCAAAATGATACATGCCGCTTTTTTTCTACTAGTTCATTCTTGAAATGTAGAACACCTAACTCTAGCTCGCCCAACATCGGAGACTCGTTAAATAGTTCTCTTCTTTTCGGGTGTGTACCCGACGGGCACTCACCCAAACCGTAAGATTTGAAATAAAATTGCAGTGTTTGGTGATATTATCCTAATTATCATTCACCGGGTATACAATGGAGCCAACTAACTCAATAATGTATCCATAAAAATCATGTACCTTGCATGTAAGTGGCCAACTTCATTGACCATGTTACAGCCAGGATTACACGGAGCAAGGATATTTGTATATAGCAATAGGAGGAAAAGAAGATTTTGGTAAGGAATTTTCTTTTTTTAGTCTGTTTCCCAAAACGTCGGTCTACCGAAACGCTTTGAACGCGAAATAGAGGGGTCAGATTTTTCGTTCTGATGAAGCTTACATGCGAGAATTATTTGAGGGCAAAGCGATCTCGAGACCGCCCTGTAATGTTGGAGGCTGTTCTAGGGTGGCAATGGTGGTAAAAATGTCATCGGTTTTAAAACGGTTGAGAAGCTCGGAATGTTTTATCTCTATTAAACAAGGTGCTGCAATAAAATCAGCATTGGGTTTTCCTTTTAAGATGAATCCGAAGTGCATTTAAGGTTTGCGAAGAGATAAAATGGACCACCTTCGCACGTGTGTAAACCGTCTATTTCCCCAGCGTTCCCAGAAATTTTGCGCGCGGAGGCTGCGAGGTGCCATAGCCGGAGTTTTCTCTTACAGTTCTGTCTAACCCACAAGGTAAACATTAGGGTCACGACTAGCCAAGGTGAGAACGCTGGACTTTGCCACGCCACGCCAGGTGAACTGCTATATGCTGGTTTTTTTTTAGAAATTATTATAATTCTTGCGGCCGGAGACTGGTGCGACAATTGACTTTACGCCAAAGTATATTCCAAGAAGTCAATGAGTATAGCTGCAGGCTTCCTTTAAAGCCTTTTATTAGTTGTCAGATCAGCCCGCATTTCACGTAAATTTGTTAAAATAGCCACTCTTAAATGGATACTTCCCTACAGCACAAGTATTGTTTGCTGTTTAATGCAAGTCGAAAATTCGTAGCAAAAAATGTTGGAGAAGGAACTACGATTTGAGCCTGTATGAGACGACACGACAGCATATGGTGCCTATACTGCCTAAATGGCACTTTTCAGTGCTATTAGAGACGCCTAAAACAAGACTATCTGTGCCTAAAGTTAGTCTCTAGCTATCATATTCACGGGAACCTTGTTTGTGGTAGTTCTGGCCTTGTAGTTTTAGCAAAAGTTGTGCAGAAAACGTCAATCTATGTTCCGACTCAAGCAGTAGCTTCTGAACAGAATGTTTCCCAGGAGCAAACACACAAAAGCAAGCCTTTAGAACGTATTTAACACGGCCCTTGAGGGGCTCAGCACCTGCCGTTAAGCGAGAGGAGGGGTTGACAAATCACTGAGGTGTAGGTAATGTTGTGATGGACAGGTTAGGTAGAGAATTTGTCCAAGAAAAACTACGGTTTTTTGAGAAAAATACCCCGGCCATAATTTGCAAGGAAAAGGCGTTCAGAGTTGGCTGGCTTAATTCTTTGTTTACGGTGCCTACTTCAGTTCCCCCTGAAGAAACCCCAACTGAAGAGCCCTTCCCCCTCCACCCCCTTTATGATGTTGGGGCGCTCCAAACAATCTGGAAATTTTCTGATCACAATTTCAGCGGAAACAGGAGAAAGCATGGATGAACTTGCGGGGCATAGAAAGAAGTGGGAAGGGAGAGGGGCAAGTGCTGGTTCTGTTTGTGGGGGGCAAGTGCCCCTTTCACACCCCCCTGCCGAAGTACGTCAAAAAGGATTGAATGAACAGCCTTTATACAGAGAAAACGGGCTCCAGACCATCAGGGGAAGGAGCACGGGTAAAAGATTTGTTTGCGCATCGATATGCACAGTCGAACAAAGAGGCAGGCGAGGACCGCCCCAAAACACACTTTTCTTCTAAGATTGCTCATATTATCGATTACGGTGTAGTTGCCTAGTAGTTGATAAACCCAGGGTCGCCTGGAAATTTCCCCGGAAAGAAAAAGGAGAGGAAGAAATGGTATGCACGACACACTCTAAAAATCTTTTTTTCGCACCTTGCAACCCTTCGCCTGCTTTTGTTACGGTCATAAATGTTTAAAATCGATCAGAATAACGGAATGCAATAATACTACTGCCTGTGTACGCGCGCGCATGACGTCACCACAAAGCGACCAAGGCCGAAATTGGCGCGAATGAGGGGACAAACAAACAACCGACGTCGGTTCGGAATGCATGTGCGGGTTCAGACAAGACATTTCAAGGCAATTCTTTACTCATTGGTTTATATATTTTAGCTTTCTTACCTACCAAGACATGTCGTCACCGAAAACGTGCGGTGACAGGGTTGTTCTCTTTTAGCATGATCTTTCGGTGTGGTGCGGAGTCGTAAAAGTCCCGCTCTATTCCTTCCGTACGCTTTTCCAGCCGTGACCGTAGCGCAGGATTCACAACCAAAATGGTCAAGAACGCCGCAACCGGAACGCAGACAGTCAGAAGACCAAGCCCCAAAGCGATGCTACGACGCGGAATGTCACAGTAGGAGATGCCTTAAACCATGTTTGTAGACGTCGAAGAGAAGCGGGCATCACGGGCAGGCACGCTCCCGTGCGCGAGTGGTTGGTCGAAAGGAGGAAAACTCACAACGCGGGCGAAAATACATTGTTTTGATTTGCAATAACACCAGTAATATTTATCACGCTAAGAAAATTTTTGAAGGAGCTGGTTCCTGAAACATTGATTTCCCTAAGAATGTGAACTCCTATGTATCATAAAAACCTCTTTCAGGACCTCTTGAAACCAGGTAGTGTACACTTTTTAACTCTGCGAAACTCCATTGACTCCGCCGCACGTGAACACGCGCGGGCCAACCACTCTGCAAAATTGAATAGCTCTTGTCGCGTCTCCTTGTTTGCGCAAACGGTGAAGGGGATTGTGACAGACAGGCCTTCTAAGTTGTCTCAGCGGTTTCAAATTGCATTTAACGAGTTCAGTGACCTGCGTTCCTCTTGATTCCCCATAATTCGGGCGGGCACTTATACTGGAAATTCGTGTACAATGTAAACACAACAATTCAAGCCACTCAGGGAAATTCGTCAGAATTCCTTTTGATCAAATCCGTTTCGGACATCTGACTTTGGCTGTACACTGTGTCGAATCAAGATCAAAAAGTTGTGCAAGATGCATTTTTAAACATCCGAATCTGCTCTGCATTGAACATTTTCTCGTTTTTGGAGCCTAATATTTACTAGATTATCACTGTTGAAATCAATATGGCCCTATATCTGAAAGCTCTACACCTGCAAACTTAGCTAGCTTTGAGAAAAGTGTATATTATGGCCAAACACCGTACTGTGTATTGTAGCTAGGAACAAATCCGACAATGGTATGCAAACTTCTTATTCTTAATGCGCGTGTTTTAGTACTGGTATGTGCCCTCCTCGCTGACAGGCCTATTTCAATTAAAACAGCCACCACTCTAGCGCTTTTATTCTGATTCACAGGCCCACAGAGCCAGGAATTACGATTTGTTTCTTGTTGGTGTTTACAATCTGTGTAAGGTAATTCCAATTTCCCCCTTGCCACATGAGGTGGATCGCTAAGAAAATATTGAAAGAGTTAACAAAGTTCAAGAAGTGTACTGTGAATAGGTAGCATTCTTGGGGTTCTCGGTTGATGCGATACAAGTAAGCAAAACCTATGTCAGCACAAACCTGGGAAGTATTGTAAACAAATTAAATTAAGTTGCACCAATTTTATGCAGGCGATATAGATATTATTAGCGGGAAATCGGCTGGTAGTTTGAGTAAAGCTGTCTATGGTTGGGGCTAACCCTCTGATAGCCAGCAGAAAACCCACAAAAGCAAGCAGTCCTCATCTCTTAAGGAAATCGAGTTGCAGGGGCGACAAAGCAGCAGGGAATACGAAACTTTGTGTCAATGATGATGATGGTAGGTTTGTTTCGCGGAATATTATCAGGGCCGAGCAGCGCCAGTACTATGACAGTGACTTATAAGAGCGGGAATATGATGTAGGGGTTATGTTGTCATAGATATTTTCAATTACTGCGTGAAAAGACAACAAAGGTAAAACTTGTACAGTGGGCCAAGTAAAAAGCGCCACCATTGGAAGAATTTTCTACTTGTTTTGCAGGCGACCGTCCTTGCGGCAGCAAGGCGGGACCCTTACGGGCTCAAGCGGAATAAGGTGACTGCGCTCATGGGTGATGATATACCTTACATATCTTAAAAAATCGCACTCCACACATGCTTAAAAACGCCGTTAAGAGAAAAAATGACGCCCAAGATAAACATCGCAGTAGATGTGGAGTTATCATGCCTATATGCAATGGTGACAAGTGGTGATTTATTTATGGTTTAAGTAGTTTTATTTCCACGACTATATAAACTACCGATAACAAGGCGGCCCATCTCGAGCACCGTGGCTGTTTCGTGCCTCTCTCTAGGTACGATGAGTAGCATTGGTATGGCCCATCCGCAATCTACACAGCGTAACCTCAACTATTTTTTCTCGCTTATCAGCGATTTATTTATTTTTGTTTTCCTATATAAAAATTATTTGGTGACAGCCTTCTCCATTCTTCCTGCAAATGGTCACGCAGCCTCTTCCGTATGTTTTATTTAACATCCTTTTAAAGGACAAACAGATTTGCAGTTTTTGTTTGTGGACTAAGCAGGCATTCTTTAAAAGCCGAATAAAAATGTGAACCTTTGCGATTTTTCCGAGTAGAAAGCCCGCACTGCACTTTGAGAATCGCTGAATAAAACCTCTTTTAACGTGTTTCACTATGTTAGGTTTTATATCCCTCACAAGGTAGCGCATTTCAGTAGTGAATGCTGACGCGGTTTTACGTTTACCTGATTAATAGGTTGGTTATAAAAGAGTTTTTGAAACACAGGGGAGTTCCTGCCTTATTTGTCTCAAAATGTAGTGGGTGTTTTAAAAGAAGGTTTGAAGTTGTAAAATGCCTTAAACAGCAAACGGCTATTACATTTTCTGTCACTAAACAAACCTATGCGCTGTCACTAAAATTCATTTCCCTTTTACAATATAGCACAGCATAACACACCTTGTTATGTTTGATAATTGTATAGGATAATTATACAACAAAGCTGCCACTGATAACAAACAGTGTTCAAATTTTTACTTTCACATCGCCGGAGAAGACACGAATACTTTTTTTCAATAATGGCAGTGCGGCTGTCTTTTCACTGTACTGATTTGGGCTTGCATGGGACCTTGAAGAGCGCTTCGAACGTCCTTCTCCGCAACGTTAGCTAGACTTACAATCTAAATTCGCAATTTGAGTTTTTGTCTCTACGGTGTACACGATTTCACTTAGCATAAAGATACCTCTTTTGCTGCTATTTTTGGAAAAAATCGCCTTATACCCATAATAGATTACGCAATATTGCAGGTTTACAAGGTAATTGGCTTAACTTCTATCAGTTCAAAATAACATATTGGAAAACGACACCTATGTAGAGGAATAGGGTAGGCGGTCGGGCGTTACTGAAACGAGATTTCGCTCCTATACAGAAACATGCCTTCAAAAGCCTTCTCATTAGAAAAAGCATTTGTCATTACTGGGTGGCAATTTATAACCTTAGTTTTAAGATGTGAACATTGTTACTTCTTCGCTGTTCCGTACTGCAATGAAGGTACAAATGTTGCATTTTAGGTACACTCGTTATGTCATTAAACAAATCTGCTAGCTGAACATGAAACGCTAAATGCAACGCTGATATTAAACAAACAAAACACAGGCTTATCGCAGTAGCAGCCCACTGACGTTTCCAAAATTGCTTTGGGTAACCTTAAACTCCACGTCAACGTTTCCTCCCTGAAAACAACTCTGTATTGTGATAAACTGTATAACTTATCAGCGACGACTCTTTTACTGGACTTAAACATTTATTGTATTGTAAACTCAACATTCAAAGCCAAACAGGTTTGGGTATCTGGAAACACTTTATTGTAAACTTCTACGATACAAAAATACTATGCGTGTAGCCGTTTAAGAAGCGCAGTGTTGCTCTGTGTTGATTACGCAAAAAATAATTTTTACAGCTGTAATATCGAAGCTTTAGGATTCTGCAGAAAAACAAGGTTTTCCTAAAAGCTCTGGCCTTCCAATCTGCCACAAAAGCGTTAATATAAATGCGAAAGTCTATTAAAGCACGTAATGAAACGTCGTTTGCCGAAAATTCTGGTTTAGGTAGGAAGTCGTTTTAACGTCAATTGCTGTAAAACGAAACACAAACTTACCAAGGAGAGTCAAGAGAACGATCAAGAGCTTGTTCATATTCCGCGCTAGATTTTTGAGTGAGATGAAAGTATATTCTATACCGTGGTTCAGCAATCTCATTTATAGTTGATTTCAAGGGGCTCGCATGCCTCATTGCGGTGGACAATGCAGGTGCAGAGTTTCATGCCACTCTATCAAAAGTTCGAAATGTGAAAATTTACAAACTACCATCGATCAACTGTGTTCAGCGTTTGTTTTCCTAAATGTCAGTTTTTTGTCCTCATCCTAAATAACATATAACGAGCTGGTCATGCGGCTAATTGGGTTGAAACAAAGCGAACTTAAAGAATTTTTAATTTTGGTTATCCTGTCTAATTATATTTCTACACAAACATTTGTGCATGGTTTACGAGAGTTCGTTTCTGGCTGGAGGTTTCTGACATTTTACAAAGATCCAAAACGGTCACACCAATGCGCGCGTGGTTCGACCGTATAATACAAGGACATGAACATATCTGAAATGTTTCTCGATTTCTTATCTACAGAAATTAGTGAGCGCTAAGGGGGTCTCATCAACACAAGTACGACATAACTAAGATACCTCCATGGTATCTTTTTGTTGCATGAATAACAGTAGCAACCAGCGATGAAGCTGTTAGTTGGTGTACCAACCAATCCAATAGATATTGAATAATCAATAAAAGATGTTTACTTAAAATAAAACTCAAAATGTACCTGAATACGTTTGCTAGAGAGGCACTGAAATGGTCAGTAGTTATTAGGAAGCGTTACATTTAACGCAAACATCACAAGAGGCCTGCAAGATATCAGGCGTTCCCGAAATAAAATATTCTGCTAAAATTCCGAGATATTTAAACTAATGTGTAGCATTCCTATGCCGCTTGTCTACACTGTGAGTGCTTTACAGTCAAATGTTTTGGTTTTTCATAATTGGGTTTCACCAACTACCCACATTTACAATATTACGAGCGGAACTTCCGCCAAATTTACATTTTTTTGGTAATGCAGGGCGCAACTTGGTTCACCAGTTTTCGCAATATTTTTGTTTTTCTAATTTTCGTTGTTTTTCAACACCCTGTTTTACCAATTATCCCCCTTTATGCTATGACAACTAAAACAGGTGAAATTTCCGCCAAATCTTCATTTTTTGTGCAAATACGGCTCCCCACTTTTCGCTATTTATTTCAAGTTTCCCGATTTGTTGGTTTTACAAAATTCTGTTCGACCAATTATCCCTATTTACGGTATAAAAACGATTAAAGGTAGAACTTCCACGAAATGTGCATCTTTTGTAAATGGTGGGCGTTACACGGTTCATCACTTTTCCTTGTGCCTTTCTATTTTTCTTAGTTTCCTGTTTTAAAAATTCTGTTCGACCAATTACGTCCATGTGAATGATCGTAACAATTATAGTTGGAACTTTCCCGAGATATACATTTTTGTGAAAATAGCGGAGGCCCAAGGTACTTTATTTTCGTAACTTTTTTTATTTTTGTTTTCCGGGTTTTCACAATTTTTTTAGCCAATTGTCTCTATTTACGCTATTGTAACGATCAATTATGCAACTCCGGCTAAATCTGCATTTGTATGTAAATGCAAGGCGTTACATTTCCGGCTGTAAAGATAGTCGGCAAACAATGCTAGCATTGAAATTGAATGATTCCACTTCCCTTGAGGAATGATTACAAAATATAGTTGCATTAGGCCATAGGAAAGAAGAAATATTACGCTGAAATTTATTGTCTCTAATCAAAGAATTTTGAGCTGGGCGTTAACATCTCATCATAGTTGTCTTCGCTTTTTTAGGTGTGCTTCGCTTTTAATTTTAATTTAATCTTCGCTTTTAATTTTAAAACTTTGTGTAATTGGAATTCTTTATCATAATATTATAGTGACTAGAATACAGGGTTGTTCAGCTTGGGGCGCAGTAGACTGCGTGTTTAAGGGAGCCATGAAGAGAAAATGCAAGTTGGTTTTATTCGAAAGATTTCGTGTTTTATAGTGCCCCCAGCGCTTGTCCCGATGCAAACGGTGCTTTATTCACTGAGAAATTAAACAATTGAGGTTAAAATTTTGATTTTCCCGCTCAATCATGCGTTTTCGCGGTCCCAAATGACATCACAGGAACCGACCGCTCTGCAGCCTAGAGTACCTTCATTCACGCATCCGCCGTACAGGGCAGAGACACGTATACGCTGGCGCCGCCATTTTCGGTTCCTCGCTCGCCGCCGAAGCAAGTCATTGTGTCAAACCGCGCTAAAATTATCGCCGCAACGCGGTTTACTGAAGAAGTTTGAATCATATTGTCTGTTTCGCGTTGCTAGGTCTCGTGGGAAACGAAAAGAATAACGCGTTGAGCCCGTTGGCCCAATTGCGGCGGCACGGGACCGTTCAAAGGTTGTCTCCACCCTGCACAGCGGTGTTGGTTTGTTCCCGCCTTTCTTTACGTTCCGTAACCTAGATGGCGCCACCACACCGTGGCAAGCGTTTGGTTTGTTTTTGCCCGCATTTAAACCTGGCTTGTTTTTGTTCTGGGAGAAAATATTCGTTACCTGAAACAGTGCCCGCTCGACAAATGGGGTCACGCAAGACACCGTTGCTTGCGTCAATCGGCCAGTGTCGTCTGAGGCAACCCCAAGCCCCGTAGTGCTGTGCAGCTAAACCAAGCATGCTGTGCGCAGTACGAACAGCAGATCGCATCAGTATTTCTATGTTTACATGTGCTTTCATAACTTCCACTGTTTGTTCCATCATTCTGATTCTTTTGTAAAGAATGTGCCCTAAATTTAAGCGCAAATTGATCGTTCGTCTAGTTTGTAAGCTCTACCTAATTTGCATCTGCTTCTGCCAGCCTCCGCCAATCTCAGAGCTTAGCTCATGTGACATCATAGGTTCTGTGGCGGGAAATGAGCTGGTGGGTCGCATGACCATTCCCGTTTTTCCTAATTATGTAGCTTATTTGAGCGACGTTTACGTTAAAAGTGGTGTCAGTATGATTCTAACGAGACAATCTTTTGAATGAAATAAACGTGTTTTCTCTTCATGGCTCCTTTAATAACATACCTACTGGCGTACCTTCAATTCATCGATGGCCATGCCTCGTGGAATGTAGGGGGCGTTCCTACTGTGCTTCGATATAAATGGCCTTATTATCTTTATACTGCTCTGGCGCAAAGCAGCTTTTCTCACCAAAGTCGGGTAGAAATAGCGTAATTCTCTTCAACGATTTATAGCTTCGTGCAGCGCCAAGAACGCAGACTACAGAAAGACGTAACCGGCACAAGGTTAATCTTTGAAATAGTTTTTATTGACACCCGGCCATATTTAAATACGCAGGCTTGGCATTATCGCCCACAAGAAAAGAGGTGGAAACGGAAAGCAGAGCACCACTGATTCTGCAGACAGAATAGTTGACACAAGATTCGAGACGTCAAACAAGTCAACATGAAGTAGAAGCAACCTACGTTTCTGATAGCCATTTTTTATCATATATAAGATAAGGTTACAGGCTACGCACTCGGATTTGTCCACCTGCCATGCCATCTCCGTCGCCTGCAAGGTTTCTCATTTATTCATTTATTTATTTATTTATTTATTTATTTATTTATTTATTTATTTATTTATTTATTTATTTATTTATTTATTTATTTATTTATTTATTTATTTATTACAGGTTCCTACAGCGCATGATTGTTGGTGGGTTAATTTTTAACCGTATACAGTGCGTAAATGTGTTAGTGTGAGACAAATAACAATAAAACACTTATTTTAACAACAATACATGTGTACAATATCGGGGAAAAAATTATACAGCATGCTCGATAGCCTCAGCAAAATTAGTGGCAAGAAACACTTCATTTGGGAGTTTATTCCAGTTACGAATAGTGTTAAGAAAAAGTGAATGTTTTTACCCAATAATTCTTATGACCGACTCGAATAAAAATGCTACAGCACGCGAAGCATAGCCACATAGCTGTGAGTGCTATACCGTAATTCAGATAAATATAGCTGACTGTCTTGGAGCAGTCTTATGCACGCTCGCAGTCGTGAAGGCGTAGGCGGTGGTCGAAACAAGGACCGTTTCGCCCGATATTATTTTTGTCGCAAATAGGGGAAATATCTACCGGACATTCTCAACGCATGCACGATACCTTTTTGCCTTTATCCCAATGCGGCTGCCGAGACGCTGCGCAATTTTATTCCACCCAAGCTTATCAATTTCCTGAAGCATATAAAATACTTTCAAATTAGATGATATTGTCACGTGGATAGTTATCAAGCAGCGATCCCCTGCTTGCGGTATGCGTGATCGCCGTGCAGTGTTAGTGTACAATCCCCAGCGAGTGTGACGTTCCCTCTCCTTGCCAGCCAGGTGTTCGAAGACGACGACGCAAGTGTGTGGGTTCACCGCTCGCGGGCAGAACGATTCCGCCTTCTTCGCTGAGACTCGCCGTGCTGCCTCTACTCTTCGGTGTAGCGCTACGCCTAATAAATAGGTACATCTCCATCCTGCTGTCGACACCTCCGTCTACTAATACGCAACAATATCACACAGTTGGTTTTCGGTCCGTAAGACGTCATGCACTTCGAAATAACTTCAAGTCGTTTTTGTTTACTTCTATCTTTGCTTAATACATGCTTCTCCCTCAGCGCGTGGACCAAGGTGCTCGACAATCCTGAGAACGCTCGCTGTATCGCTTGTGGCTTTTGCCTTGATGTGGTGGCCTTTTGTTTGATCTACTCAAACGTATAGGTCCCCAAAACCAACTAACACACATCCACACTCCACTCTAAACTTTGCGTCTCTTCGTTCTTGTTCCTGCGTCTTAGTGCCCGAAATACCTTTTCAAGAAGACTGCCACACAGCACTACATCATCTGAGTTACGGTTCAGTGCATTTGGGGTGCCTCCATTTCACTTACGTGGCATGACTATCAGGTGTAGACCATCATGCACCACACAGGCATGTTTTTCGCAGAAATGCGCACTTGAAGCTTTCGCCCTAAATGGAAAGGGTTTGTATAGCTCCAGTTCTTTAAAAAACACGTCACGCCTTTGGGGAGCCCAACGGGAACCTTGCATACGTGGGGTCTGTGATAGTTTCGGGAATTTACCCCTGGGAACTTCTTAGGGGCAGATAACTTTGCTTGCGTTCTTTGAAGGCGAAAGTCTGGCGTTAGTTACTAACAACGTCTTTACTGGAACATAATATTTGCGCATCCTTCTTTGCTTTGGTTTGTCTGCCTTTTTGCTGGTGATTTTCAGCCGGTTTTTGTTTCAGCAGCACATTGTACGAGCTCTTTTTTAGGTACGTTTCTTCGCTTACGCAGCTAATTACGTCCAGAAAAGGCTCGCTCGCCACAGGTACTATAGAATCTGTGTTAGTCCCGCTTTTGCATATCTGTTGTAGCCCCTTGCAGCCCCGTTACGTTCCTGGTATCACGAAGCACAAAATAACCCATCATTTTTGAGTTATCACTTTACAGTTTTGTGACTTTTGTAAATGGACCACATTTTCTCTCAAAGATTCCTATTGACGGCATATATCCTAAAGAAAGATCTACCATGAAAAAACAACAACAACCCTTTTGGTCGTACGCTTTCAACACGCGGAGACAGCACATTTCAGCTAGTTTGAACCCCATCAAATCCAGAATTCCATTCCTAGAATTCGCCTCTAATTTAATGGCACATGCGGTTTATTAATTTTTCTTGGCTGATCGTGGGATTTATTAATTTATCTATTGATTGACTGATTGAATGATTGATTCATTCATTGAATAATAGTGGGGTTGAATGCGCCCAGGCTACAGCTGGGCTGTAGAGCTCGCCCCTGTGGAGAGCTCCAAATGAATTTTGATGACCTGGACACCGTTCATGCGCGCCGAATTCTCGACACAAGGGCGTTTCAACTTTTCGTCTTCAGAAAAGCAGCCACAACGGCTCGGATAGAACCCGCATTCTTGGGCGCAGCATCAGAACGCTCTAGCCACAGATCCCGCGGGGTTTTTTTAATTACAAAACCACCACGGTGGGAGTAAAGATTAGGGAAAATATAAGCGAATATTGTTAATGTAAAAAGAATAATAAACTTGTACCTGGCTGAGACAGGACACAGGCATTCTAAAAGACGCTTTGAAAGAATCCGCCGAAAGGCGCCAAAATAGGGACAAGTTTTATGACATAGGCGAACAATGCTTTTATTATTATTTGAAGTTTCCCGAAAGAAAATTTTCAGATGTAAAAACTATGGGCAGGGCACACAGCTCCCATATAGTTCGGTCTGCAATAACAGAAGAACAACGGGAGCCGCTTAAGTAATTTTAACGCCTTCCAACCATGCACAAAGGATTTTTCAACGTGAAAAAGATACACGAGCGATGGCACTCTAGCGTGAGTAAACTGGTTCTTTGAAAATAGATAAAACACCCCAAGCACCCCGTGGCCAATCCCAACGTGCTTTGGCGACAGTGAAATAATTGTGTGATATAATCATTAGCATAAAGACAAGGTCCGGGCAGAATTAGAAAACCTCCAGTTTCTCTGTAATTCATAGACGTGACGGCAATTTGTTGGTTCTGGGTTCATATTTCGTAAACCCATCTGTTGCCCCAACGTCCACGGGTGTCAGCCGTCAGAAAGACTTGTCACTACAGTCAAGTTCTTGCTTTGTTTTTTCCAGCCAAGATAGCTTACACAAGTTTATTCTCGGTCGTGAGTTGCTTGTTCTCTATTCTTGAGAATAACTTCTATCGTCTTTCTTTCTGATACTTTTCGAACACTTCTTAATGCCTTGACGGTGTAAGATTTACATATATATATTTATTTCAGGATTTGTTGCAATATCATAGCCGTATTTAACTAAACGTAGAGCGAACCTAAAATATTACAATTTTCAGGCCATTTTTCGTGTAACTATTCCAGATGGGCTAGCCTAATTAGCTTTAATTTACAAATTGTGCTTAGCGGTGTGGTTAAAAAGATAATACAGTGCATTGCGAAAACTAAAGACAATAAGCACTATGACAAACACAGATTTGTAGTGTTCATAGGAAATGTATAAAACAATTTAAAGAAAGGTTGCGGCGTTACAAGGGTACTAAAATCTTTTGTGACAGCATCAAATCTGCAACAAGTAAAATCTTCAGCCAGAATGCAAGCTTAGAAAAACTGATGAGCAAAAATATTTTTTTTATTGTCTTCTCAAGGCTCGCCCTAATTTTTTACTATGTACATTACAGTTCGCTCTGTGATTTCCTTTCAAAAAATGACAAAACAGGGCTTTATTATGTTTTTTAAAGGGTATTTCATCGTGATTTTTCAAATTTTTTCACTGTAATATGTTGGAAAATGCCCGTTTCAATTAAAGTACTTCTGTTTTTGTGGAACACTTACGTTTACCCATATTAAATTGCCCATGTTATCGCAGTGTCGTGGTACACAAAAGAACTAACGAAACGTTTTTGAATGATGAAATGGAAAGCACAGTCACTGGCAGCAAAAATCTTAGTGCATTCCCTCATTGAAGCTGGTGCTTGGCTGTTGAACGTCAGCAATACCTTGCTCACTGGGCCAACACAGAAAAGAAGGCTGTACGTGCTTCAAGAGCGAGAGCAGAGCTTCAGAGGTTTAAGGTTGTGCCCTTAAACCTCTGAGGGAAAAGTAACGACATTTAAGGAAAATTAAGGGAAAAGTAACGACAGCATGAAAACGAAATCACCACAGAAATTGCCCTTTGTTGTGAATGTTCAGGAGCCCCCAAAGATATTGCAGGAGTGGGTCCGATAACATGCGAATTGACGGAACATACGGAAGTCGCCAACAAGGTTATAGAAAGAATGTTGACCCCTTGTAATTAGCGGAGACAAAAAAAAACTCAAACGGGAAAGAGCGCTTCGAAGCTGCGAGGGCATGCCATTTATTTTTTGCATTTTGAAACAGTTTACTAAATACGAACCAATATGGGGGGGCGTGGTATAGCAACGCCTACAGCGAACGGTTCAGGAAAGGTCACGCAATGTTAATCAGTATTGTGACAGAATGTGTTGTTAACGAGATAACAATCATTCATCTCATGGAGATTAGGGAAGATTCTCGGATTCCACAATTTTTCAGTGGAACGCGTGTGGCCTGCATTCAGGTCTACCTGATTTCCACAGATTTGTAGACAAGCATCGCTTCCCTCTTATAGCACTCTCGAAATCACGTCTATCTCAAGGCGTACGACTTTCAGTATACACAGTGTTGCGCTCCAAAACTGATTTGCCCTCAACCAGAGTGCTCCTAGCTCTGAAAACTGACCTTACCATGATACACCATATTGGAACGCAAGTTCGGCAAACTAATACGTAGCAGCCACTGTGCAAATCGAAGGCCAGTCTTTTACCGTCATTGCCGCCTATATACCACCCCGAAAGGCGTTAGATAGCGACCGTTTCGAGGGTGTCCTTTGTGCTTCGCCACCTCCGTATATACTCACTGGTGATTTCAATGCGCATCACCCGTAATGGGGTAGCCGTATAACAACAGTTAAAGCACAGAGCTTATTAGATATTGCTTACCAGGATGGTATGGCTGCACTTAATACCGGGGAATCAACTTTTTTCCGCAAAGAAGTTTCAAGTGCTCTCGACATCACTGTAGTTTCCTCCGTACTGCTTTCCACAATAAGCTGGTCTGTGGACATTGAATCCCATGACATCGACCACCTACCTACTTCCATAACACTCCATGGTGTTCCAGTAGGTCATCTAAAGCATCAGGTCCGATTCTCCACCTGGGATGTTTTCGCCACAGCAATCCAAGAGGGCCTGGGTTTAATGTTGTGCTACGATGACTTCGTAAGCACGATGGCTAGGGCGCGCCACATGTCCAAATTGGCTAAGCGTGAGTGGACATCCTTCTGCTCACAGTTGGACCCCAGGTAGCCGCCACTAGAATATGGAGCCTCGTCAAAAGTCTTCGCTCACCACCGACGTGTCTCCACCCATTTATTACGATTTTATTGCGTAATAATCTCACAATCTTAGACGTCGCAGAGATGTTCTGTAGAAACATTGCGTCTGCATCAACGTCGCCTATGATACTTACGCTCCCGGATATTGGACGCGAATCCAATAAAAAGCCCCTTATTGATGACCCATTCACACTGTCGGAACTCATCATGGCTTTATCATCGGTTAACAAGACTTCTTCTCATGGCTCAGATGGCATAACCTACACTGCACTCGCTCATCTAGGAGATGCCGGGAAGAGATTTCTCCTGGACGTTTTGAACCATTCCTGGATGACTGGCCGTCTTCAGCCCACCTGGAAGACTGCTCGCATCGTGCCAATATTAAAACCAGGCAAAGATCCAACAGACCTTCTGTCGTACCGACATATTGCACTTTTGAGCTGTGTAGGGAATCTCATGTAACAAATGGTGCTGCTTTGATTAGATTGGGACCTCACAAACAGAAATGTTTACCCGCCATAGATGTCCGGTTTCCCAAAGGGTAGGAGCAGTATTGGTAATGTTACCGCCCTTGCAAATTGTGTCAAGCGCGAACAAGCACAGCGTAACACCGTCATAGCGGTGTTTTTGGATGTTAAGGCTGCGTATGTATCGGTCACGCATGACTCTATCCGCTTTCAAATGAGTTTGTTAGGTATTGGAGGCCGTATGTATGACTGGCTGTCAAATTATCTCAGCGACGGAACCATCTTTATGACCACCTCTGACGGCGACACACAGAAGCCCACCGTAACTCGTGGCGTTCCGCAAGGTGGAGTATTGAGTCAAGCACTTTTTAATGTCTCGCTCATCGGATTCGAAAAGTTTTTGCCACGACCTGTCGCGATATACCTATACGCAGATGATATTTGCATGTGGGGCTCCGGGCGCAATCGGCGTGTGCTCCGTGCGAGGCTTAGCGGGAAATAGATTCCATCTCAGCGTTCCTTGCGGCGCGCGGACACAAAATCTCCGCTACAAAATCACCGGCAATCGCTCTCACGAAGAGAGACGTTATATGGTATGAGCTCACTGTAATGACAACCCCAATATCGTACGTCGCAAATCACAAATTTCTGGGCGTTACTTTTGACAGATTATTGACATGGACGCCACACATTCGAAGTTTGAAGGAAAACTTCACATCATTCTTTGACATCTTCCGAATGCTTTCTAGCAACTGTTTCGGCTGCATAGTATACTCGCTTCTTCGTCTATACGATGCTCTTTGCGAAGGTCTACTACGCTACAGCCTTCCTGCCTTGTTTCCCCTTTCAGCAGAAAATCTAAAGGCTTTAGAAAGCATGCAGGCGCGCATACTGCGTGTGTGTATCGGCGTCCCAAAAACGACATCCACTGTGGGGACTATCATTGAATGTCAACGATTGATGCCGATGGCGCTGCGTAAACAGGAACTGCTTCGTGCGGGTTTACGTTTTGTACCAAGACAACCAAACCGCCCATTGGTTGAGACCTATGCTCCAGATCTGGAAGATCTTTTGCCACAACAATACCAGGCCCCATCTCTGCCTTCATACCCGCTATGGTTGCTCCCACCATGAGTATTCACGCAACCATGCCAGGAATCAGGGGAAGAGCGGATTTTCCGGCTCCAGCTCGTACGTTATTACTCTGCAACTGCTACACAGCAAATACGCCTGCCATACCCACATATATACTGATGGCTCAGTCACTGAAGGTTGGTCAACGGTTGCTGTTTATATTCCGCCGTCACAAACCACGGTCACTAAAAAACTCAGCCCCAGAACATCACCTACAGCGACTGAACTCGCCGCAATGCATGCGGCTCTTCAATACATCACCACTCAGCTTGGCGCTCTTTGCCCTAGTTGGCCTTGCGCCATAAACATCCAATCATCATCATCATCACCACTCAGCCAGCCAGTCAATGGGCAATTTTTACAGATTCCCGCGCGGCCCTTAAATGCATTAAGTCTTTTCCTAACCAACAGCTACACTGGGAAATTCGCGTTTTACACTACCAAGCCGTTAGTGCTCACCACCTCATGGAACGCCTGTAGATTCCGGCTCATTGCAGTGTATTAGGCAATTCAACAGCTGACGCTACAGCTTCCCAGGCTCAGAATCACGAGGGTCCTATTGCGGCCGTACCGTTCTCCAGGAAGATGCGGCCGTACTGCGTACTCTGTTGGGCTGCAGGTACAGCTTTCCATATGGGCTGCTCCATTACGCCGCTACGCACCACTCTACCCCCTTGATCCAGAATGTACTTTCAAGTTACCGCCTGGTCTCAACAAGCACGGCGCAGCTGTAATACACCCCATACGTCAGAACGTCGCCTACACACGCCTTTTCCGTTTTAAGCTTCAGCAGACCAGCTCACCCTTGTGCGAAGACTGCCACTGTCCAGAAGACGTCCACCATGTCATTTGTGTTTGTAGACGATATGATACACCCCGACTCACTTTGACAGTGACTTTGGGCAAACTACCCACATCACGTCTTACTCTGCATGATGTGCTTGGCGGCGGGTCATGGGCTAAAATGGCCTCACGGATGACAGAAGCCTTTCTCAGCTTCCTCCATAGTTCAGGTCTAATAAACACTCTTTCACAGTGGTGAACATCGATGACACGTGTGATATAGGACCGCGTTTCTCATGTTTAAACTCTTAACCTCTGTGTAATGTCAAAGTGAACATTTCGCGTGTGTATGTCTTCAGCATGGCTGCTATGGTAACGCTGAATGTGCTGCGTTCCCGTGAGGGCACTCCATGGTCTCAGAACTCAGTTCAACTTGAAGCGAATAATTCCTCGAGTATACTTCAACATTTCTTTTTATACCAAACTACTGAACTTGCTTGCGACTTCAATTCTAACCATACTTTTTCCTTTTGCTGATTTTTCCTTCTGTCTATCTTCCCTTGTTTTTATTTTACTTTTCCTGTTTTTTTGTTTTTTTTTCACTCGTTTCATTTTTCACCTGACGTAGCATGTCAGACTTTTTGCAGGACAAACCCCGTCAGTATCGTCAAACGATACTCTCTCTGTCACAATCTTTCAGTGATTCGGTATTGCGGTGGATTGGTAGTGGTATTAGAACGCAAAAAGATTCGTAAAGGGCGCAAATTTAGCATAACAGCAACCGCAAATAACAAGAACAGCCTTTTGTGAAGGCCATTTCGCATAGCCTACAGTGGTTTTGAACAGGCGATGCACAGTCAAGGTTAGGGCAGATTTCCGTGATTTCTTTTCAGCTTCGTTTGCAGAATCGCCTTACTATGTGACTGCGAAGTCTTCTTCTTCAGTTCGGGACTCGATCTCATTTCAGTTCAGATGATTTTACAAAAACAAAAAAATACGTAAAAACAACTCCGCAGTATGAAGCTGGCAAAAAAGTACTGTTTGTAAACATCATGGTTATGGTTGTAGGAAAGGGACCTTATGTGCCCTGTTTCTTACCAAGAGAAGAACTTCGGAAATACCAGGGTAGATTCGAAAGATATTTAAACAAGAAAAAACTTTGAATGATATAGAGAACCATCTACATAAAGCCTAATTTTCAACCTATTGTGAACGGAGCAGTAAACGTGTAGAGAAGGAAAAGCAGTGGCCCTTGGGGAACCCCTCAACAGACGGTTGAAGCGGATGAAAACACTTTCTACTAAAACAAAATCTGTGCGTTCTGTAAAAAAAGATAAGTATGTACCTAACCAGTTGCTGATTTTAAAGAATATGGCTGTCTTTGCAACACTTTGGTGTAGGGCGGAAGGTGAGTGCCTTACGGAAGTCGGATAGTGTGGGATTACACTTCTAATTGTGTCTAAGCCGTAATATATCATCAGTAAGCACGTATTATAACACCAGTCTACTGAAAACGCACAAGCAACCACGTGGCACGTTCGGAAGTGTCTTTCCATTCACTAAAATTCGTAATGCATTTGTAAATTATTTATTATAGCGTTGCATAACTTGGAGGCGTGCGAATGAAGTAGCTAATTAGCAATGCTCTGTTTAACACGAGTTATAACACGTTAGAACGTTCGTAAAGTGCCACGAGAAGGTAACGTTAAGGAATAAGTGACTTATAAAATATTACTGTGAGATATCTAGATTAAGAAAGGTTCGTAATATAACTAGCGACAGTGCCATTTTCTGACAAACGTTCTAAATAAGGTGTGTAACACCATCACTGCGACGTCAATGTCGGCTATTTAGATGCCTTAGGTATAATAAAGAAAAGATGGTAAGCATTGCTGTGTAGTGATAATAGACTGTAAATAGGTGTTTAAACCCTTACGTGAAGAAAACGGACTCGCAGGTACACTCGAGTGTAATTAGGGCACAATTGGAAGATGAATCTAGACAGGATATAGGCAACAAGAATCTGCGGTGTGTTGTTATTCGAAACACAAGGAAGCTGATGGCGCTGAGAGACGTTCTTTGCTGTATTGCTTTCAGGGTAACTCCTCTTTAGCCTGCGTGAACCACAAAACACTGTAAAGTTTCCTGGGTGCCTGACTATACTGAGCCTGCGGAAACGACGTGAAAGCCACACGATTTCCGGATTCATCTAGGGAGTCTTGGTATTCCTTGTCATCATTTCAAACGCGCAATACATTCGATGTAGCTTTTGTGTGCGTTTAGAAAGCATATACGCAAGTACGAACATCTGAAGCGGTACCAGGCTTCTCAAAGTGTTCTGAACCCAACGTCAGAAAACGTATTACACATACGTCATCCGCTTACTCAAAATGGAGACAAGAGGAGACCAAATTCTGCTTAAAATTGTGAAATTTATTGTAGCCCGGAGTCATAATGTACTCGTCAGTACCATCGATACCTTGGCACTACGGTCTTGCATGGGAAATGCGTCAGCTAACAAACTCCAAATCTAACAGTGCGCACACGAATGAAGTGTGCAGCTGAAGAGGCGAAATAAAGAATGCAATATTAGTTCCCAATTTTTGAAGTCACACATGCCGTAGGTGGCTCCCTGAATTACACAATACAAGGGCACTAATCAACCTGAGCCTTTAAATAAACTCAAAATGGACATTCGTTCTTGAGATAGCGCTCTTGTCATTGCCAGGATCTATAACGCAATACCACGATAGGTTACAGACTAATCACGTTGGAGATCACGCCAATGATACGACACATAAGGATCCCAGCCCTTTGGTTAAGTGACTACATATTTCGCTCTTCCCTATACGGAGCAAACGATGCACATGTATGCACTAGTTGCATATTTCCGTACCTTTGTTTTTTGTCAGAATTATTGTTTATCTTAAATAAATGAACCACCAAATATTAGTCTAAAGATTTAGAGCTCTGCGCAGTGCCCATCGACCAGCAATGGCAGACGCGCTAGTAGGTGTTGCCAGGCCATAGATTCTCAAAACTCTCTCAATACTTGCAGAACGTATAACGTAGCCGGTGACACTGCCACATTACTCGGCTGTGTATTCGGCCACGACTTCCTTTGAAAGTCTACAACAGGATTGCTTGCTGTTGTTTCTTGTATTTTGGTGTATTGAGCTGCTAAATTACGATGTAGCAATTGCTTGGCGCCTGTCACCCGTAAGGACGCTGTAGCTTTACGTATGCACGGTGTGTTATTATTCTGGTTTTTACGTTTTTGGTTGTCCGCTTCGACGGTAAAGTCATCGCAAGCAGCAGTCCCGTTCACGTTTTGCTGAATTCGGATTTCACAATATTCAACGTCTGCGAGAGGCAACCCTGCTTTTGGTTGGTTCAATCGAACTTTGGAATATGTCGTTTTGGCAGCTGGAAAGTATGTGGTACACTAGGCAGGAGATAAAATAAATGCACTTCCATTAAAATAAATAACACAAAGATATCTGCTGGCAGTTTCTTAACCCGCAGCTTTATTTTTAGCACGTCCTAATATCTGTGCATTTTGTTTCAGAATGAAGACATTTAGCTGCCGGGGTCAGCTGTTGGTGGTTGGAACTTGTCTGACAGCTGCAGCAGTGATAGAACGTTCAGCACCGCTTTTCTACGCTTTCATGTTTCTTGACCAGCTGTTTGAGAGCTGTTAAAACTTCAATGAAGGCAGTGTATTTTTCTGACGTCAAGACAATCCGCTAAAGTAACGGTAATTTTACTCATTATGCCGCAGTTTAAGCTCTATCTGTTTAGGTACATTGCGGTTTACAAACTATAAAAGAAGCACATATCTTTTTGCCACACGGTTGTAAATAATTGAGAAATAAAAACAAGAAACCATCCTGAGAGCACCTGCATCTGAAAAAGTAAAAACATCTTTCGTTTCAAACTTATGCAGTTGGAAAAGGAAGACGAAATCAACCGAGACAACTGCACCCCTAAAGCACAAGTTGTTGGCTTTGTGCATTATATACTTTGTAATATTAAGGTATTCCCAGTTTACCGTGCTCGTTTTATAATTTACCAGTGTATATTTAGTATAAATTAGCGCCAACTTGATAAACCACCACGTTTATTCTACTACACCATTTCTGAAAACTGTAATAATCCAATCATTCCTACTGAGTACAGATTTCTAGAAATTTAGGCTTCTGCCAATGTAAACCCTTCGAGGCTGCACCGTTTTCACCACCGTACATACCAAACACCTTTTTGCACGGTAGCCGCGAAGTAAAGCACCCGGCTTGTATGCTGCAAAGCTTGGAATCATTGAAAGTTGGGGCACTGATTCCTACGCATTCAGAGCTCTGCTATAACACTCGCAAACATAGACGAACGCTTTTGTCAAACAATCCAAAGGTCACCGTACTTTGATTTCTTTGTATTTGAACTTTTTCACATGTTGGCTCTTCCACCATCCAAAGAGAAGCTGAATATGGGTCCCACCCCAGACCACGTTTGTGTCATCGCGCATCAGCAAAATAGGATATCTGGAAAGGCAACTTTATAAAAAAAAAACCTTCTTAATATCAGTTTACTGCGCTTACCTCTGAAGAAAGGAGTAATATACAGCCGTTTGATGAATCTATCTAGACCAGTTTACTTTTACTAAACATGTAGTTAGCCGAGGAGTTGTAAAATTATAGTAATTTCAGTCTACTGTACATAAAATGTATTATGAGCGAGAAATATGGTTAGGAAAACGCGGCTGTAACTCGTCTTTTTCCGAAAATTTCCCTGCATAATTATGTAAAGTTGACCTGATGAAATGACCTAATGTGTGTGGGACGGTTTACAAAATAGTGCCGCGAGCAATGTATTTTGTTTGTATACTTCTGTTTTGTTTTTCCGAACCGGCAGCACCCGGCAGCGTTATCAGTGTTTCAAGAATAGGGCATGTATTTTTTCCCTTTCTTCAGAATGCCGGAAGGGCTATCTTTTTTTATAAAGAGAGTGCTTGGCCCAGATGTCACTATGCTAGAATGATATTTGATCTCCAGTGTTCTCGTTGTAATTCAATGTTGCGAGAAAGAATCACTCGGAAAGACAAATACTCCCAAAGGAGCCGCTGCTGTATGACTCTCTGAGACTCGCCAGCGCACGTCACTTTGTTGACAGCTGTTTCGCCACCTTTGTTTTCTTTGAGCGGATGTAGGATGTGAAGTTCCCTCCAATAAACTTGCTTTTCCATCAAGATAGCTGCATCGTTTTTGGCTGCGTGACACCTGGTACAGGTGTTGGTTACAGTTACCCAAAACCTTCGTTATGTCGACAGCAAGGCTTTTCGCCCGAGTTCGGTGTACTAACAGAGAAAGTGAACAAGGAAGACACCGCGACCAGCACTATGGGAAACCAAGCTGATTCTCTCCAGTCAGTTCTACAGCAATATCGGGAGCCCCCATCATTCATAGAAGCCTGTGGTAAAGACCCAGAAGAGTAGCTGGAGAGCTCGGGCGCGTCCGAATTTTCCACCGGTGGGATGCCGAAGCATCCCTGAGGCACGCGAGTTTGTATCTCGGGTAATGGGGCTCGAGTCTGGTTTTGAAATCATTAAACTACGCTGAAATCAGGGAGCATCTTGAGAACAAAATTTCTGAAAACTTTCACAACTGTCGTGCGGAAAGAACGTGCATTTGTAGGTACACACGCGAGTCCCAAACACCTAGTAATGTGTTGTAGTCTTCGTTGCAGACATCACGATACTATTCCGATGCGCTGACCTTAGGGGGCAGAAGACAAGATACTGCGGGTTCTAATGCTGGGCGTTATACAAGAACTATTCGCTGTACTCATCCGGAACCCCCTAGAAAACAATCTCGTAGTTCGTGATTGGTGCTTCCATGATGAAGAAGATCGTGGAAATACGATCGAGGCAGTTTGACAAACCACTCAACGCGTTTTACCGAACCCCACCAACGCACCTGGAGTAGTGACGGAAGACTTACGGTAATCAATACCCACCGCCATTCGCTAAAAACTGCGGAAAACTTTCTCAACAACGCTGCAACCCCAAGTCACTTTCCTGGCCGACGGCATCTGAGAAGTTCAATACGCGCTGGGAATTTCTCCACCGGAAGCACCCCGTGAGCCACAAGCTTCGGGCTACACCGAAGCTGTTCCATGACTCTGCCTAGGTCCAACTAATCGTCAGAAGACCCCGCTGTACCGCCGTCCAACGTCGCCCGCAGACCCCCATAGCCCAAAAACCACACGTCAACGAAGACAGGCGTATGGCGAACCCCCGATGATCGTCTGCTGTGCTACCACTGTGGAGAGTCCGACCAGATCTACCGTTCTACCAGATCTACCAGATGTACGTATCAAAAAATACGTATCAGAATAGCTAAATTAACGCAGGAAGCAGCTGAATATGCTAAAACACTAAGCCAACAAAACTGGGCTCAATTCTGTACGCAGTTGCAGGGTACACTGGGTACCCGTAGAACATGGCATCTGCTTCGATCCCTCATGGGAAACAAGGAATGTAAATAATCCATAGCCCATCAATTAAAGAGACTTATTCATAACTATCCCGGAACAGAGGCGGAACTCCTCGAGGAGGTACAAAAGTCACGGAAAGACAGCGCCCAACTTACGCTTCCTCCCCCACCGTACAATGGCGCCCCTAACCCCGAACTGGATGCCCCCCTTACCCTTGCCGAAATAGAAGCCGCCGCACAAACCTCACCTGGAACACTACACCTGGAAAGGACAAAATTCCGAATAAGCTCCTCCGAAATCTCGACTGTGAAGCATTAGAAGCCCTTCTAGACTATATAAATAATAATTGGGTATAAGGACAAATCCCTCCACAGTGAAAACATGCCGATGTAACATTAATACCTAAACCTGGAAAGCCGTTAACAACAGGGAACTTCAGACCTATATCGCTTACATCCTGCGTAGGAAAATTATTTCAACATATGGTCCAAAATCGTCTCTCCCCATTCATTGAAGACCATGACCATTTTCCCGACACTATGTATGGGTCTCGCCCACACTTATCCACTCAGGACGTACTCATTCAAATTAAAGACGACATTCTTGACCGGCTTCCCAAGAACCATAAGCGCTGCATCCTGGCTCTAGACATAAAAGGTGCTTTCGACAACATCAGTCACCACGCCATCCTTCAGGGCCTTTCATCCATTGATTGTGTGCAGAAAGGGCACAATTACGTCGCAGCCTTCCTCACGAACGCACCGCGACCATTGGAATTGGACATTTACGGTCTGATACTTTCAAGACGATCGCTCGTGGCACCCCACAGGGGCCAGTCATCTCGCCACTTTTGTTTAACCTTGCAATGAAGGACCTCCCATCATTATTGCAAAATATTCCTCACCTTTGTCACGCCATCTACGCAGATGATCTCACCTCTTGGACTCCTACAGGATCCATGGGTGAGCAACAAGAAGCTGCTATAGACAAGGCGCAAAGATATGTTCAAAACGAGGTCTTGAATGTGCCCCAGATAAATCGCACTTTTGACACTTAGTGCTGGTACACCGAAACAAAACAAGTCCACCGTCCCAGACCAGGACCTATTCATAAATGAGCAACCCGTCCCAACTGTGCCTCACTTGAGAATTCTTGGACTTGTTATCCCTAAAAATTGCTCTGGGCTCCACACAATCGCTCCCCTCCAGAAGACTGTCAACCAGCTGACACACGTAATTCAGCGCGTCGCACATAGACGATATGGCCTCAAAGAACCTGACACGCTCAAAATAATACAAGCAGTACTCATAAGTAGAATCACCTATGGAACACCGTACTTGGCCTTAAAACGAACGAAAAAGCCAGATTAAATATAATTATTCGCCAAGCCTACAAGACTGCGCTCGGGCTACCCTCAAAGACATCGACATCTAAATTATTACAATTGGGCGTACATAACAGTTGGGAGGAATTACAAGAAGCGCACCACACTTCTCAGATAGAGCGCCTGAAGAAAACGACGACGGGGCGTGCAACTCTTCACCGATTAGGTTATACCACTCCACCGGTTAAAGATCAGAAAACAAGCATACCTTTGAAGATTCGACAGCACATACGAGTGGCCGCAATACCAAGAAATGTGCATCCAGAGTACAACAAGGCCAGAAGAATTGCCCGAGCACGAGCCATGTCCGCCAGATATGCAAATGACCTAAATACCTGTTATGTGGGTGCATCCCCTTATCCGCACCATCCGGCCCACGTAACTTGTGTAGTGAATGGACAGGGCCAAGAGATCACATCCTGCACCATCAATACCACAGCGATTGATACTGCCGAAGAAGCCGCGATAGCCCACGCCATCATCACTGCCCAATACCCAAACACCATACTTACCGACTCTCAGGCAGCGTGCAGAAATTACTTACAAGGTCGAATTTCTAAAACGGCACTTCGTCTTCTTTTAACAAGACAGAGCATTCCCGAAGTTTATATAGTTTGGGTGCCAGGACACGAATCCCTTGAGGGGAATGACGCGGCTCACGCCGCTGCCCGCGATTACATACACCGGGCCGTTTCTCTCACCGGGCAGTCACCACCTCATTCACCTAATCCGCAACCTCTCTTGCGCTACACAGATATATTGGCGGACTACCGACACAAACGGCAAATTTTCCCCATTCCACACCACCAACTCACAAGGGATGAAGCAACAACGTTCAGACGACTTCAAACTAACACGTATCCACACCGTACCGTTCTTCATGCCATTTATCCGACAGACTATCCAGCCACCTGCCACTACTGCCCAGCGCCCGGTACCCTATACCATCAGGTGTGGGAGTGCCAAAAGACACCGGACCTGCACTCAACCCCAACCCCTCTATACAACAGTGGACGGGGCGGTTGACCAGCAAGGACCCTACGTTCCAGCTTGACCTGGTGCAAAGGGCCCGCGCAGCCAGCCGCAGCCAGGGGATCCCGGACTAGGGATCCCCTCCACCGGGCGGGTGCCCTAACAACTGCACCTGTTGTTTTAATAAAGATTTGTTTCATTCATTCATTCTCGGAATGTAATTCTCGGAATACATGTCATCATCCTTATAACACGATATGATGGTTCAAAAATTCATACTCACTTCCATACAAAGATATGGATGGTTACCTCACAGTGACACTATTTACCATGCTTGCGAATGAAAAAATTGACCACATCTTTCCGCGGGAAGAACCCATGGGGTGATAAGACGCATCTGGGCGCTGCTTGTTACGGTTGCGCCGACCATCGCGTAAGCAGACCGGTTATTCTCCATTCAAATCATCGGTGGTCATCGGATGTCATCGGAGCGGCGGCGGTGGAGCGAGTGAGCGGAGCAGCGCAGTTATTGCGTTTATATGTACCGCGCGTTAACGGTGAGGGGAATGAGAGAGAGTAGCGCATGCGCATGTGTTAACCGAGGGCTAACGCGCGCTGACGCACAGCTGGCATCGCGAGGGGAGCGAGCGCTAACGCAAGATGGCGCTGCGGTGAGAGCGGCTTTACCGCGCAGCTGGCGTGGCGAGGAGAATGGGGGAGAGGCGTGCGGACTGCGGATGGATGGAGGGACAAGGCGAGTCAAAGAGATGCGTCGCATCTAGAACGCCTCGATTAATTCCCCTGCCACCTGTTCTCGGCCTTCGCCTGAGTCAAAACCGGCTGGCATGGCTTGCTTTCACAAGCCATGAAGTAGTGCGGAAGGTGGGAGCTTGTTTTGTTACGCATATTCAGCTGGTGTTCCCTTAATCGGTCGTTTAGACTGCGGCCCGTTCGACAGATGTACACCCACCCGCACTTGAGTGGGATAATGTACTATCGTGATAACTTGAAATACGAACAACGGAGCATGTGGCTTTAGTACACGCAGCGCATCCTGGCGATCGGCCGCGTGTGCGCAGTGCGAACAAATTACGAGAGTTCGTGACCAACTGTCATATGGGAAGACCATGTTATTTTCATCGTCCGGTGGGCGCTCAGGATTACATAAAAAATGAATGAATATAGCTGCCTGCACCGTTTAGTTAGATAGATAACGAAGTTAGACAACGCTTGCGTGATTGATTGATTGAGTGTAGGGTTTAACGCGCCGACGCAACGCAGGCGATGAGGCGCGCCGTAGTGGAGGGCTCCGGATTAATTTTGACCACCTGGGGATCTTTAACGTGCGCCGAAATCTCGAACACACGGGCGTTCTTGCTTTTCGCCTCCATCAGAAAAGCGGCCGCCGCGGCCGGGAACCGAACCCGCGACCTCGTGCTCGCGTTGAGCGTGGGCCTAACGCTGTCGAAGACAAACCAAAGCGCTCACACACCGAACTTCGGTGTTTCCATATCAACGTTGGACACAAACTCTCGCAGCTTGTTCGGGCTGCGCATACGCTGTCCGTCGCCACGATGCGCGGCATGTACTGAAAGCCACGCGATCCGTTGTTCTTATTTCAATTTGCACACTTCACGTATCACGTAGCATGTCGTTTTAGGCAAACTGGTGTCAGTTCTATTCCTGTCAGGATCTTGGGGCACAGTATAGGCACCGGACACTGCTGTTTGCGCGCAACTCCAGCGCCGCCTCTTGCCGCCCCTTAACAACTCTGGGTCGGTGGATGTCGCGACGGGCCGTTCAGCGCACGTAAAAACACATGCGCTGCGTGCGGTTCGACGTTGTGTGGCGGAAGTTTTAAGTGCAGAGCATTTCTTTAACTCACGATGTCACCCTTTCTAGTTGTCCATCGTAGTCCGCACCTCTCCCCCTACACTATATAAAAAAAATAATACTTACCGGCGCCTGGTTTCGATCCCAGGGAAGGTACATGGTGCTCTACCGACTGCGCCACAAAGCCGACACAGAATGGAGGGCTACGAATGCGCCTTATATCATTGACTCATTCAAACTACGTCAAGAAGCTGCTGATACAACGCATTCACTACCTGTGGACGGAACCGAGGTACATGGTGCTCTTCCCACTGCGCCACAATAATCATACCCACCTGATAATAAATGATGTCATACCCACCTGCTAATAAATGATGTCACGTGACCACGTAATTACGTCTCCTCATTTAATTAAAATACAACAACCGACAGCAACAAGTGCAACAACTTTAACGTAACGCAAACTACTTAACGTCGTGCGCCCCCGGAAATGCTATGCATTTGATCGTGCCCCTCGCGAGGGGGATGTTTAGTTTCCTGCCGCAGCAAGAACCAGGCGGCCTCCTGCGCAGTTTGTGGCGCATACCCACTTGGGGGATTGGCCAGGATCGTTTCACTTACTACATGCCGGTTACGGCAGGGTTTGACTCGAACGTTTTAAAGAAACATAGTTATAATTGCAAGTTGCAGGGTCCGAAAGGATCAAAAGGCTGCAGGAAAGATTTAGTGGCAGCGCCGCTACTGTTGAGCGAAGGACAGCCACAACCGCGAAAGGCAGCCTGCCATCGTTCTGTACAGGTTTATCGCTCGGGCAGCCGTGGGAGAATAGGCGTCGCAAGAAATGATTTTAGCAGTAAAAAACGTCAAGGAAGTAAGAAAGTCATGACATTTTTGTCAGTGGAAGGAGTAAACTTGTGAGTACGATTACCGTTTATGCGCAGCGCAGACACGAAGGGCCGTAAAACTAAAAGGTTTGCTTTCAGTGTACATACAAATCACGCGCTGCGATGAATCGCATGCCGTCGAAGTTGTTGCATAACACAAGGTACTACCGCTTCCGCCACTATTGTTTGTTCAGCAGTAACCTTGTTTAGCGAGATTCACGGCACCGAATGGATACCAAAAGGCGGCACAAGAATATGCATTCACAGCACTTCGCGGGTGATGCCAAAAGCAATGTAAAGACGGTCAATACGCATCCCGCTTACTGCCCTACTTATTCCCTGAAGTCTACATTGTTCGGCCACGCATTCCAAGCGAGAGCATGAAAAGCTATCAAAGGCAAGGTTGCATTCACTCGCGCTGACTTCTTTAATGCGTTTTACGTACTCTGAAAGTTGATGTTATTATTGTTTAAGCAAAGGATGCAGAGGAGAATTCTTTAATGCGATTTTCGTACTCTGACAGTTGAGGTTATTGTTGTTTAAGCAGAGTATGGGGAAGAGCAGGAAATACTTTTTTGGAGAATTCCCAACGACCTCAAGAAACTGTACCACAATTAGCCGCTAAAACGACTCCAACATTACTCACAAGATAGAAGCCGAAACTAAACGGAATCTTCATAAAGACAACCACTGCTCCGCAGCAGAATTCGAACTGTGTGGTACTGCGTTTACTTTGTCAACAGCTAATAACGTTTGGAATGTGTTGCTAATTAGTGTCAACACCAATCGAGCTGAAGAAGGGCAAGGGAAAAAGTAACTGTAGTGTGGTTGCGCCAACAGAGGAAACAATAACACAAACACGCTTCTGTCGTGGAGCGCCTTCGTATACGCTGGCCACTGACCTGAATTGGCGCTGTAAATAAGGTTCCCCTGCTGAGAATGGGACTTCGCAACGATGTCTGTCCCGTCAATTTCTTTCACGGCGCACACGCGCGCGGGAACGTACAATCTAATAATAATAATAATAATAATAATGACTTTATTTGGCATCAAGGATACATGATGCAGGAGACCTGCAGAAAAAGCTGGCGTGATGCCAGCTTGACAAGGCCGCAGGCCCCCCTCCCTCTCCCCGAACACATGGCAGCAGCCGTCACACTTTCATAAAAATATTCCGGATCATACGCGTGAAATAAACAGGTCTACTACAAGAAGAATCTTTACTCTACATGTGTAATGAAACGAAACGTGTAATGCTTGAACAAAATATAGTTTCACAAAATACGAAAAATGTAGGCGCATTAGCCTTAAAAAAAAAGAGAAGAACCATACGCGTGATACATACAAGTGAAGCATACGAGAAAGTCTACGAGAAAAAAGAAAAAAAGGAGCAACAAACACTGTACAGTTGAAGCGCATTGGTGCTTATGATGCTAGAAACAAATAATCGATTTCGCAATGCGAAAGACAGGCGTACTTGCCTTGCAAACACAAAAACAGCATCATAAAGAAAGGAAATGCCTAATTTATCGCTTTGGCAAACACCACAAATACATTGTCATTTTCCGAAACAGTGAAAAAAACAAACAAGACACCACCAAACGTATCGCAGGAAAATACAGAGCAATATACAAAAATACAAGTCAATAAAAAAACAGGATACAAAAATACATTTTTAGGAAAATTGCAAGTAACAGAGCAAGTGATCATGTCGCCAGGAGAAAATTAGTTGTTTAAAGGTGACTTTTTCTAAGTCAATTTCTTTATCCCAAAGTTCATTTAGCAATCGTGGAAGTTTATTTCCCAGCGATTGAAGACCGTATGTGGTTCTAAAGGTTCGAACATTCCACATTTCATTTTTTCGGGTATTATACTTAGGCTGGTTAAGTACTAAATCTGCCAACTGCTTTAGAAACGGGTTACAGTTTTTGATATCTTGCTTATATTTCTTTGACAAAATAAAATCGTACATTTGTATTACTGGCATTAAGTTGTATTTTTCAAATAAGGAGCGCGTATGATAGGTACTTGGCACGTCCTCTACCGCCCGTAAAAACCTCTTTTGAAGCTTATGAAGTTTGTTTAGGTTTTCTTGAGAAGTTAGAGCCCAAACTAGATGGCAGTAATTGATTCTTGATAAAAATAAGGTATTGTAAATTAACAACAAAATATTCCGAGGAAGCAAGTGCTTGTTTCGGTACACAAGGCCGACTACCTGAGCGACCTTCGCAGCTAAAAAGTGTATGTGATGATCCCATGATAATGTTTCTTGAAATATTACTCCTAATATTTTAAGTGAAGGGACTATCTCGACAGGGATGGAATTTAAAATAATCGTTTGATTTACAATTTCCGTTTTATTTTTAGCATGAAATACCATAGCCTTAGTCTTTGCAACATTTATTTTTAGACCATTTTCTCTTGTCCATTTTTCTAATCTAACCAGCAGTAGATTTGCATGTGTTATTAGTTCGTTCACTGATTTTCCTGTTAACAATATACTTGTATCATCTGCATATATTATAAATTTAACGTTTGAGGAAATGTTCACGATATCATTAATGTAAATATTGAAGAGGAAAGGCCCCAAAATGCTTCCTTGTGGAACTCCTGTAACGATTGACAAAGAATCTGAATTGTGACAACCCACACTAACAATCTGATTACGGTGTTGCAAATAAGACTGTAGTAGTGACCCCGCCGTTCCACGAATACCGTACCGATCCAGTTTTTGAATAAGTAATTTGTGGTTGATGTGGTCAAAAGCTTTCGTAAAATCAACAAACAAGCCCAACACAACGTTTCCCTGTTCGAATTGCTGATAAATGTACTCTTTCTGTGCCATGAGAGCATATTCTGTACTAAGGCCTTTGCGGAAACCATACTGCGAATCATGAAGCAACTGAAACTTCTGTTCAAAATTATTCAACCGTTTCAAGATTAGCTTTTCTAATGCCTTCGATAAGACTGGCAGAATGGACACTGGCCGGTAATTTGACATGTTATTCCTATCGCCTTTCTTGAAGAGTACGGTAACGCGTGCAACTTGCATTTTGGAGGGAAAAACAGCGCGGCCAAGGCACAAATTAAATATATGTGTTATATATGGAAGAAGAAACATAAGAACATGTTTTATAGGTTGAACTTGCATCCCGTCAATATCAAGTGCGGTAGTATTTTTCAAATTCAAAACTAGTAATTTCACTTCATTCTCACTTGTCGGATCTATAAAAATGGTACTGTCGATAAATGGGACCTTTTCAAGATTATTACTCACATCACGTGTTTCTGCGACATTTACAAAGAATTTATTAAAAGTGTCGGCCAAGGGCTTTCCCGATATAACCTCGCCGTTAAGATTTATGCTGTGTACTGAACCCGAGGACACATTGCGATTTAAGAGAGAATTTAGCCTTTTCCACATTATATCTGAACACCCAGAAACTGAGCTAAACATATTGTTATAATACTCTTGCTTAGCCTTTTTCAGGTCTTTATTTAGGCGATTCCTTTTAACCTTGAATTCTTTAAACAGTTTAGTATCTCTCGTTTTAAGATAGCGGCTAAATAACATATTTTTTTCTTGTATTCTTTTCCCAAGTTCAGCGTTAATCCAGAGTTTACGAACCTTTCCGTTCTGCTTTGCTTTAACCAAAGGAAACGAAGCAGCATAAATTGGCTTTAGAATGTTCAGAAATTCTTCGTACGCCTTGTTTGGCTCTTTTATTTTAAGCACATTCCCCCAAGGAGCCCTTAAAATATTCTCCGAAAACGTTTTCAGAGTTTGTTCGTTTATACGCTGGGTGAAAAACGTGTTCGGTTTGTTTTTATCACATAAATGTTTCCGACAACAAATGTATATTGGCAAATGATCACTCAAATCCACAGTAATAACACCAGCCTTGAGGTTTCCTGTCGGTATATTTGTTAAGAACAAATCAATCAAGGACGAAGACATTTGTGTGATTCTCGTAGGAATAGTGATCACATTAAAAAAGCAATGAGACTTCAACAAAATATCAAGTTTTTGTACTACAGCTTCCTGTTTGAGCATATTTATGTTCATGTCACCGCCACACACAACGTCAAAGCGACTTGTATTAGCGAAGGCAAAAAAAGTGTCCAGGTAATCCAAAAAGGATGCCGTTTCGCCGTTTGGTGATCTATAACAAACAGCAAGAACCACATTTTGTAGTTTAACTGATAGAAACTCGAAGTCATTGCAAGACGTGGTGAAATTTTGAATTAGGTCACAGTCAAAGATCTTTTTCACTAGAATACATACACCACCGCCACGACCGGAATTTCGATTAAGGTAGAATGTATTGTACGAAGGCAGGCGAAACACGCTGGCTTCATCTGTCGACCATGTTTCAGTTAACATTATGACGTCAAATACGTGATTCAGCTGTTCAAAAAAAAGTCTAAGATCGGACTGTTTATTATTTACCGATTGCACATTCAAGTGAAAACATTTAAACGAGTTGGAATACAAATTTCCTAAACTTTGCGAAAACGCTTGCGGAAGAACGTAAGAATCGTTTCCTACGCTAGCCATGTCGAGCCGATCATTTCCTCTTTCTTTAACTTAGCTTGTTCAGATCAGCAGCATTCGCAATGCGTATGGCTTTCTCCCCATCAGCTTTGCGCACTAGAACTTTCCCATTTGAGTGCCATGCATACTTGAAATTCGCTTCTTTAGCCCAGTTCTTTACCTCAAACAACCGCGCACGTGTTCTTTTCGTCAGGTTTCCCGTCAAGAAGAAGTCCGTATCTAGGCTGCTCAGTTTCTTTCTGTTTTTCCACCAAAAGTCTCGGTCCGCTTGCTTCGCAAAACGACAGATAACGACCGGCGTCTTATCTTTTTTGGGCGGAAGCCGATGAATGGCGACCACATCATTTTCTGCGAGTAGCGGAAGCTGGTGTTTAGCTGCCATTGCATTGATCTCTTCTAGCAAGTTTTCGTCTTCCGTTTCCTCTATTCCGTGGAATTCTAGGTTCAGTCTACGGCTCCTCCACTCAAGATTATCTACTTCTGCCTGTAGTTCAGCTACTTCTCGGTCCCGCATCTCTACCTTTTCCAATCTACGCTTAAGGTCTTTGACATCATGCTCATTCTGCTCTGTTTTTCTAAGTATTTCGTCGTATTGCTCACTCAAGTATTGTATCGCGTCGTCAATGCTCTCAACCGTTTCTCTGAGCGGTACCAGTTTGTCCAGCTTGTCGTTAATAGCTTGCATCCAAATTCGGACATCCTGCATGTCGGCCTCACTGCTCAGTTCTTTTGATTCAGCTGGAGCTGCTCGCAACCTCGACCGCCTCTGTAACTTCTCGCGCGCTCGAGGCCGCCAGTAGTAGTTCAACCCCGTAATTTTCCGGAAATCGCACAGAAGCACTTGAGACACAGGGAAACTATTTGCCAGAACAGTTTTCAAGGTCTTGACACCTTTAAAAAAATTGCAGAATCGCAAAAACAAACCGAGAGGTGCCGAATATATGAACGCGCGGCCGCCGTCTGCCTCTCACCGACCCAAAGTTAGCTCAAGCTTCCGCGGGGCGGCGCTGGGTGTACTTATTCGTCGCGCCCTCTGAGCTGTCAGAGGGCGCGGCAAATAAGTACACCCAGCGCCGCCCCGCGGAAGCACGTGCAAACTTTGGGTCGGTGAGACGCAGACAGCGGCCGCGCTTTCGTATATTCGACACTTGTTGGTAGTTATTTTTTGCGATTCTGCGATTATTTTGTAAGGTGTCTCATGCTCGAAAACTGTTCTGGCAAATACTTTCCTCGTGTCTCAAGTGCTTCCGTGCGATTACCGGACATGTACGGGGTTTACTGTCGGCCTCGCGTGCACGAGAAACGGCAGAGATTGTACGTTGCCGGGCGCGTGTACGCCGCTAAAGAAACTGGTGGGACAGACATCGTTGCGAAGTCCCATTCTCAGCAATGGAAAAGCTTATCTACAGCACTTCTCTTCAGGTCAATACCATCTTTTTCGTGTATCGCAACCCCATAAAGTGACTCTAGCGTATACAACGACGCTCCACGGCAGGAGGGGCGTATTTGTGTTCCTTTCTCTGTCCGCGCAACCACACAACAGTTACTATTTCGGTGGCCCTTCTTCGGCTCGGTTGGTGTTGCCACTAATTTTCAACGCATTCCAAATGTTATTAGCTGATGGCAAAGTAAACCCAGTTCCACCCAGTGGGAAATCTGTTGATATAGCGGAGCTGCGGGTCGTAAGAAGATTGTTTAGTTTCCGATTCTTGTGAGTAATGGTGAGTCGTCTTAGCGGCTAATTGCTGTACGAAAAGTCTGTTTAGTTTCGGCTTCTTTCTTGTGAGTAATGGTAGAGTCGTCTTAGCGGCTTATTGTGATACAATTTCTTCAGGCAGTTCCGAATTCTCCACAAAACTATTTCCTCTTCCACTTGCTCCCCTCTGCCTAAAAAATATAAACGTCAACTTTCTGAGCGATATTTGGGATGGAACCGAAGTCGTCGCATTCGTTCCCGAGTAGCCGCACTCCTCGTGCCGCGGCACCGTTCTCTTCGTCACATCCGTTATCGTCGCATCCGTTCTCGTGCCGCGGCTCTTCTTCTTTGGGAGTTCCGCTCTTCTGTTCCCCATCTCTACCTTCGTCATGTGGTTTTGTGCCCTTCTGGTAGGTTGCGGCATTGGTGTAGGGCGGTCTAGGGGAAATTGTTGTTCGGACCTGTGTCCAGAACGGAAGGGAGGATGGTTGGTTTTGTTGATTGTGTGGAGAGTGAAGGGGTGATGGTATTGTGGGTCTTGATCTGGAACGAGGTTTTTCAGTTTTTTGGTGTTTCAATTGTGGAAAAGCACGGCTAGAATTAATAAGTGTGCGTGGGGTTGGTGAACGTGGGAAGAATTTCCAGATGGGTATAATAGAGTTTTTAGAACTGGTTCTTCTCGGTGAGGCTCAGTTGAGTGTACGAAGTGGGGTTTGAGGTAAAGCCCGTCTGGTCGGGGTTGACATCCCCGTACGTCGTCTCAGGGTCTGTATTAGTGCTATGAATCACGCTCCTGGCCTCGAACGGAGGACCTCGACGGTGCTCTGGGCGTTGGTTGAATGGTCAGCTTATAGGTCTCGGGTTTCTCGCGTTTCGAGTAATATCTTGGTTCATGTTTGTTGGTGGTCGTGGTAAGAGAATGACGTTCAGGCGACAAGAGGCTGCAGAAAAGGTTGTGAGGAGAATATTTTTGGGGTGTTTTTTCCGATGGGTTTTTTTTTCTTTTTTCTTCGCATTTGGTTTGGTCTTGTTGTGGCAATATGTGTAAACCTCATGCTTGCCAAAGCGCTCATTTAATGGTTTGGGTGGCGAGAACTAGTTTTGGGGTTTACTGCCTGTCAATGGTGGCCAGGCCACTGTTCTCATGTGTGGGACGTGGTGGGATGGGGGTCCTACGTAATGGCTGTGGTGCCAGGAAGTAACGTTCGTATTGGCATAGAGCGAGCTAGATGAGGTCCTACCGCAGTAGGCCTGGCCAAGAAAATTCTGAAGCGTAGTGCGGGCTGAAATCGACAAAGTCCAAAAGTTGAAATTACTGCAAAAAATCACTAAGTTTATTATTTGCAGTGCGCTTTCAGCGATTAGTGTGTCTGTGTATTAGGTATGGTTTCGCAGTTGGTGCTATGCTTCGCTTTTTCAGCTGATTTATTGTGGGGGTGCGTTACTCTTCCGATATGGGCCCGCAATGCTCTGAATGCCAGGTGAGTTTCCCAAATATCAAATTCCAGTGAAAAAGGAATTACTACGCTATTAAAGTGATTTCAGGAGTACCAGTAGCCAGAAAGTGATGCTCGTGTCGTTTGTGTCGGCTTAGAGCGAAGTGGATGAGGTCCTACCACATAATGTCTGGCCAAGAAAATTCTATGGCGTAGTCCGGGCTGAAACTTCCTAAGTTGGAGTGTTGAGATTACTGGAAAACATCTGCAATTTGCCCATTTACAGTGCGATTTTAGCGGTTAGTGTGTCTATGTGTCGGGGTGGTCTTGCAGTTCATACTGCGCTGCGCTTTTTAAGGGGAGTGGTTGCGCCACGGGTTGGCACCCCGAGATGGATCCGGAACCGCTCTGGATGCTATTTTCAACTTTCAAAGTCAGGTGCTATTTAGACCCCATTTTCTTGCTGAAGGTGTGCACGTTTAGATTATAGGGCGAGGAATGCGTTTTTCAAAGTTTTGCAGAGGTAGTTTTTGAGGTTTAGGTTTTTCCCGGCCACCAGTCATGGTCCCGGGTTTTCTGGGGTTCGAACTCGAGTATTTAGGTGAAAAGATATTTTAACAAGCTGCACTGGCTAACGTTGGGTGGGCGTTTGTGTGAGGATTGCCGTGAGGTGATTCGTCTCTTTCTGCATTATATTTTTAGGTAGTTCATCTCAGGAGTAGTAGCTTAGGTGAGCTTTCGACGGAAAGTTGTTCGAAGTTGTCATTTATGGACGGATTCTGTAGGTTAGGGTATCGTGGTGCCCTAAATTACATAGTTGTGTTGGCCGTTGTGTTCAAAATGTGCAAACTTGCAAATAAAGGTTTGGAAAAAGTTGTTTTGTAGATGTGTTGCTGTTATTTAAAGAAATAATTTTTCGATACATACAAACATAATTTTCCTGTAGGTGGGTGGTGGTAATAAAAAGGCTGTCGTAGGTTCGTTAGAGTACGTTAAGGCTACGCTGAGGTATGGGGTTGTAAAAATGGTGAGAAAAGGAACCAGCTCACAGGGGTGCGTCCTTCTTTGGCTGTGTTCAGTTGACGATTCCCGACTTTTCGGCGCACGCTAAAGTTCCCCGGCTGGTCAAACTAAATCCCGAACCCTCCACTGCACTACACCGCCTGGCCCAGGCGTATCTTCAGCGTGTAAACCCCAAAATCAAATATTCCATAGGCTGCATCGGAGTGTACCGTTGTGTCTCAACCACGTGTGACCATGTTACCAGGACACAAAGTGTAATTTAAAACCTTAGTAGCGAGTTTGACGAACTGCTTTATCTCGATCGCCATCATCATATTCAAAATTATTGAAGACTTCGTGCACTTCTTTTTTTTCGATTTAGTGAATCTTATTTTTAAACTGCCCTCATACAAGAATTAAAACGCCTTCACTTTTGAGGTCGAGCGGTGTTTTCAAACAATGTCTCTAGCACTTAAACAAATAAACATTTGTTTCTTATTCACTAAAAGGGGACTTACCGATTTTATTATTTCTGTATTGGTTGTTAACAGCTTGATTAATGCCCATTTCGTCTGTTATCTTCATCCGGCAATTTGACGACTCCGAAGTTTTCGGCACGTAATGTTAGACAATATAAAAAAATTGAGCAAATTTGCTAGTAAATTGGGAAACTCTTAACAAAACAAAACTTATAAAACTACCTCTTAGGAAATTTTTTGAACATTGATCCCACGGGATAATGAGAAGTGATTATAGCAAAATTCAGCAGCAATTGTGCTCTTACCTAATGATTGGTAAAAAAACTGCTCCAAGTTTGTATCTGGCACGTGCGCTAACACATGAGGGGAGGCACCTTTCGAAACAAAGCGGCAAAGCTCTTAAGGCTTCCGTGCTTCAAAGCTTTCTAATCTTTCGAAATGAAGATTCTGAAGTTTCTGAAAGAAATAATTGAAGTGCAGGACCATCGAGTAATTTATATTACTTCCAAGGTAATACTGGTATTAGTAAATCTAATATCATTTACATCCTCTTTAGACCCTTTTAGACCCTTTAAAATTCTTTTACACCCATCCCGTCCCGCGTAACGCCTACCCCGTCCGCGCAGCCCGCATCAACGCCCTCCAGAACAGTAAATGCCCCCAAGAAATTGACTAGTTGGCACCGCATGGACATCATCTGATCTCCCCTCCATCCAAGGCAAACGAACCCTTGATATTCCATGTGCTACCATTCTAGAAGCGGAACTCCATGCCATCATTCAAGGCATCGATTTCCCCACGTTCGACTTTCACTCCTCCGTCCCTTCACATATACGCATCCTGATGGACTCATTCGAAGCCCTAAAGACACTACAAAGTCCCACATCGACCAATCCCATTGCCAACGAAATCTTGCATCAGATCTCCATCCTAAAATATAGCGGCATTCATCTTCGCATCGACTGGTAGCCAGGACACGACGAGACCTCACCGGGGAACCAGGCAGCCCACTCGGCTTCACGGGAGTGTATTACCCCAGTCCTCAGCTGCTACCCTACTTGGCTCCTCCGCCTCCTGAGTCATTACCGCCAGCCATACAGATTCTACGGCACAAAAAAGACAAAAATGCTTACGCGTTATCAGGTTTTTATGAACAAATATTTTGGCAATGCTGGCTTAACCCCGGAGATATTCCGTAAATGGTACACCCCATCCCTGCCGCCTCGATGTTCCTTCTGCGCCTCCCTCACACCCGCCATCCTCCAGCACCTAATTTGGCACTGTCCAAAATTTACGCGTTACAGAAAGTTCAACCCTCCTCCAAATGCCTCCTCCTCATACAACGACCCTCGAAAACTGGAAGCCTCCACGCTGACTTTAATTGCGCACTACTCTCTAGAAAGCGGTCTAGCGCAAGTAGTTTAGAGTTATGAACCTGCTCTCCTCACCCCACGTGGCCTCTTCCGCCTTCGTAAGGCGCCAATCAGCTTCAACTTCAAGGGTTTATTTTCAAGATGTCCCAAGCTACGAATATCCCACCCTCTACTCCCTCTTCCCCCACTTGACCTAGCGTCTTCCTGATGTAATAAAGGCTATCTCCTCTTCCTCCTCCTTTCTAGAATATTCCCTTCACAGGCATCATTCCGAGTACCGGTGGTCGCGCGTACAATTTACTAGTACATTGGAATGCCTATTCCTTGACAGAGCTATTCGTCTATCCAGGAAAATGTTCACTGCGTGGAGAATTTTAATCATTTTGTTTTTTATTCTTTTTATATATATTTCATGGCACGTGGTACCATGCTTGCCTACTCTTCTTATTCTCAAACTTATTGCTCATGTAAAAATATATCCCCTCTGCCATCATTCAAAAAGTTCTTCTACTTAAACACGGCAGGATGGAAATTGTGCCGCCCGTTTTACACGTTATACGCTTTAAAATCGGCGTGCTTACTAATTCATCAAAGCATTACAAAGACTCCTGCCAGTACAATTTGGAGGATGCCACAGCTTTGCTCCAGTGGATTTCTCCCTGCCCAATATTTATACTGTTAATACATTTATACGTTTATAGGTTTACCGCTGCACACCAGAATCACTGTATCAAACAAAACATCTAGACGCTCACGAAAGAATGGCAGGACCTTACAGATCTACGCCTGCATAATTCGAAACAACACTGGTTTTTACATTTTAACTGGCGAATACAATTAAGTAAGCTATCTTCGCGTAAAACCCAAATATGGGCAATGGCTGGCACAACATGACTGCTTAAAATCAACTCTAATGTAGTGCCACCTCATTAACAGAGGAGCTGTTCGATGTCGATCATTGTCTTCGGCCCTGCGGTGTGATGCAGGGGCATGTTCCCGAACCCAAGGCCAGAGGGCGTCTCCCCCTCACCTGGATGGGAGTTCCTGTATGTGCTTTACCGAATTGTGAGTGTGAATACTATGTTGCGTGTGAATACCCGCAAATTTTCCCGCCATTTTTTCGCGGGGCTACCATGGTTGCCAGACCAGGACTGCCCTCTGTTGATCAGCTTACATCATCCGTAAAGTTCGCGGATCTGTCAGCCCGCTCTGGTTACAAACCCCTGCGAGCTTGCCGCGCGGGCTCGGACTGGAGCCCGGGTTTTTTTTCGCTTTGTCCCCACGGGAGGTACTACAAACGTATGGGGCCCTTAAAGGCCAACTGCACTCAAATTTCACCTCGGCCAAATTTGTTTTGAATGCGTAGTAAGTACCCCCAAATAAGCTGAGACACAAGCGGTAGCCCCGTGAAACGCCTCGTTAATCAGTCAGAAGCGTTTAAAAAGGCTCCGCCGCAGACCACTCTGCACCTGCCGGCGGATCGCGTAAACAGCCATGACGCGCCTGTGATGTTCCAGACGACGGTGGCTTTTTCCTCTGGCCAGCCACGCAGCGGGAGAACCGGTCGAGCTCTGCTGCCCCGTGCGCGCGTAGAGCTTGCACGCAGACATTCTCCCGAACTGGTGGCCGTCCGGCCGCTCGCTGGACGGCTCGTCACTGCAATGGCCGCGCTCTCCTCGGTTTCGGTTTCAAAATCGCCGATTTTTGCTGGCCGCTTGCGGCGTCCACGTGCGTATTTCAGCTGTTGTATTTTGCATGTTGCTTTCTTTTTAAGCAGACTATACGGAAATAGGGTTTTCAAGAAGTCGAAATTTTGAGTGCAGTTGGCCTTTAAAGGCGGCGGATCTGTCAACCCGCTCTGGTTACAAACCCCTGATCGCTCGCGCCATGGGTTCGGGCTCGTGCGTGGTTTCTTTTCGTCTGTTTTTTTTTCTCGAGCCTGTTTTTTTTCCGCAAGTACTACGAATGTATGGGGCCCGTAAAGGGAGCCCGTAAAAGGGAGGGCAGTCCTGGTCTGGCAACCATGGGGTCAAAGCGAAAAAAACCCGTGCTCGAGCCCGAGCCCGCAGCGTGAGCGCGCAGGGGTTTTTATACCCAGAGCGGGCTGACAGATCCGTGGCCTTTGCGAATGATGCGAGCTAATGAACAGAGGGCAGTCCTGGTCTGGCAACCATGGTAGCCCCGCGAAAAAATGGCGGGAAAATTTGCGGGTACGCCAGCCGAAATGCTACCAAGCTTGCCTCCCAGTACTGCGCACAGATCTCCTTTTCTAGTTTTGCGCAGGTCCGCGGCAGCAGCCGCCCCGTGCAGTGGCCGGCGCAACCGGCAGCGCACACACGCGCCCTCTTCGCCCTGCCGCTTCAACCTGAGCGGCGGCTAATACGCGCGTGCGGGGTGTATTTCCTGAACGACTTTGGAACTCAATCCACTATAATTTCAAAGTAGTCGTAAAAGTAGAGTAATTTTCTGCGAATGAAAAATTGCAATGCACCTCAAGATGGCGGATAGACGTGCAACTCTGCTCTACTAAAGCGAGGTTGAAGGCAGCTAACCGGGATGGATGCGGAAAAATGAGACCACGCGCCGGGGGAGTAGCCCGTATGAAACCGGGCAGCTGTACGGGTGGCGGCCGCACTCCGCGCTCCCCTCGCTACTGGAATAGGCTGGCGCATTGAACTAGGCCCCTTCCGCTGTTTTTGTCGTGTTTGCTTCGACACTTCTGATGTTTAGGTGGGGTTATTAGCGGATATATTCGGTGAAGCGAAGTCTCGGCAGATTTGTTGAGTTCTTAGATCAGTAACGGCTACGTAAATTTGTCTGGCGACATGAAGAGATTGAAGGCAATGGAGAGGCGCACAGAATTGCCCTGGAGCAACTTCGTATTCTCACCGAGCAAGACTGTTTAGAACCCGCTGATTCCGATGCGGCGGCCGACCTCGACGCCGAGGACAGTTAGCGAAGGCCGAGCGGAAGGCTGTGCTTCAAAACAAAATTCCGGAACATCCAAACCCGTTGCCCCCCGGATTCAACCGATGGGCAATAGGCCGGCTAAGGCGTATAAAAAGGGCGCGGCCATTACGCCTAGTACGGCTCACTATTTCTTTGGGCGTGGAAACCCGTACAGCTCTTCGAACTGCAGAAATGTGGTACCGGTGACCTCTTCAGTGCGGGACACCTCCTAGGGAATGTTCAGCAATCAGTGTTTCTATTGAACGCTGCCTGTACACTTGCCCGCTACGACCGGCAGACTGTGCACTTTGGGTTAATCCACTTGGTGCACCACCTCACAAGAACCACCAGCTGGACATTGCTGATTTTCATCAGAGAAGCCGGCATTAAGGACTGCTTCTAGGTGGCTTTCTTTCCCTGTTCTCCCCGCTTCTTACTTGCTATCCCTTTTCAGACTCTTGACCGAGGCCTCCGGTCATGCCAAGGGGACTTGTCTCCCTCTCTTTTTTTCTTTCAGTAAAGGTGTGTTCATTCATTCTACAAATGGGTGTGCACCTCATTAACATCGGCGCCTTTTGCAACGCGACACGTCTACCTTCACCCGATTTGAGCAGCAATAAAACTGTATTAGCGTTCATTTCTACCACTTTAAAGAATTTTTCCTGGTCTTAATAGCTACGGTTTCCACTCCAGCCTTAGCGGTGGGTTATATCGATACGTGTGCCTTGACGAGAAAACCACTTACGTTGGAGTTTAATTACCGTGATGCCGTGGAAACGTCGATGAAGTTTACACTTTTATTCTGTAGCCGTGAGCTTTCTGCATGATGTTTCCATAAGTTACGGCATGGGGACCTGAGAGCGGCAGCGGAAATCCGTTGTTTTTGTGGCCATTTTATGGAGAGGCAAAGAAATTCAGCCACCCAACAGCCCAAGCTAAAATCCCGGCCTCCTCGGCTCACCATTTTACAACCTCTGTGAAATGAAGGCTAGCACCAATAAACGGCCAAGGCGCTGAAACATGCGGCAGGGTGTTAACCTCAGCCTGTGTTTTTCAAAGCGTACGAATTCTTTGCAGAGCGCCTGAGCGCAAATTCTGTAATGATTGTAAAGAAACAATAAAAACGCGCGATTAGGTGCCTTAAACAGAGGTGCGTCAGCCCGAGTTCTCCAGCACAGACGCATTTCCGCCCCGCTAGAAGCAGTTGGGATTTGGAGAGGGGTTCATAGACGTGCAAAATGAAAAAAGCAAAATCATCCAGCCCTCCATCTGACGAAGATGAGGGTTGAACGCCAAGCTTTCTTCGTGGGAAACTAAATGGCAAAGAATTAAAGTAAAAGTCACTGATATAAAAAGACCGAACTGCACGAAAGTCAGACTCAAAACGCAATTAGTCAAAGGCAAAAAAGTCTGTGAGCGAAAGCCGAAACCCAGACGACAACCCAGGAAATCCTCACGAGAAAGCTTTGCGTTAAACCAGCGGTGAGCAACCTGCGGCCGGCGGGCTGCATGCGGTCCACTGGCCAGTATTATACAGCCCTCAGCACGTCGTCAGAATCCCACTCATCCCCCTGTCACCGCTTATCTTGGGGTCGACATGCCGGTTTTGAACTCAAATTGGGTAAACGGAAGACAGAATAGATCATGTACAGTTGGCATTGGGTTCAATCTTTATATTTAGCCGGATTACTTCCAATTATTGTCAAATATTACCTCCACCAATTTGGTGTCCGGCTCTACGCCCCTTTGGCTTTATGCAACTCGTCCCTACACCTCGAAATGTCGCCGACCGCTGCGTCGAACCAGTGTCGTCGTTAGACGGACGACTGCTAATTATTCAAGCGTAGGAGGTAGCTTGTAATAAAACGCGACCGCAGCATTCACTCGTAAAAGTGAAGTCAGGTTTTTGGCATCATTATGGCTCTCGCCCTTCAGCCACGCCGTACTTGGTTTTGTAGCGAAAACTACACTACGCTACCTCGGGCAGTTTTTGCGGGGTGACCAGTTTTGAGCTTGAGAGCTAAAGGTCAAACCACGACCCCATCCGCAAGCGCCCTGTACGCAGCAGCCGTGCGATGGCGGGGAGAGATAGCCGGTGGGTTAGAGATAAACGTCTTGGATGAAACCAGAGCTAACTTAAGCAAAGACAAAGGAAGTAGAACACAGGGACAGCCGCTGGTCTACAAACTAAAGTTTGTACAAGGGTGAATATAAACGCTTAACACTGGACTCAGTATTACGCACCGGGCTCCTTTTCTAGTTCTGCGCAGGTGAGCGGCTGGGGCAGCCTCACACAGCCGCAGGCGCAGCGAGCGCACAGACTCGCCGCTTCAAACAAAGCGGCGGCTAATGCGCGCGTGTCGGGTGGATTTCCTGCATGATAATGGAACTCAATCCACTAGAATTGAGGGGTAGTCCCAAAGATAGAGTAATTTTCTGCGAATGAAAATTGGACATGCACCTCAACATGGCGGTTGGACGTGCAACTCTGCTCCACTAGGGCAGGTTGAGGGAGTCTTCGCGGGGCGACCAGTTTTCATCTTCAGAGGTAGAGGTAAAACTAAAACCTCTTCCGCAAGCGCCCGGCACGGACCAGCTGCCCGATAACGGGGAGAGGTAGGTGGAAGGGGAGAGGTAGGCTTATTGTTGGATGAAACCAGCGGGAACTTAAAGACATAGGAAGTGGAACGCAAGGACAACCGCTGGTCTAAAAAGTAAAGTTTGGTATCAAGAAGGGTGAATATAAACACTTTACGGGTAACAGTTCAATCAGTACTGCGCACCGAGCTCTTTGTCGCTTTTTGCACTGGTCAGCGGCGGTGGCAGCACCCCACCGTGGCACGCCAGCTTCCCCTCGCTGTTTGAACCAGAGCGGGGGCTAATACAAACGGTATATATTGTCACGAAGCTAAAGATGACGCAGTTGACCTAAACGGAAAACACGTTTATTGGGGCGAACTTGTGCTCCCCTTACTACTCAAATGATACAGAGGCGCCGAAGCACAAGTCAACAAAGTGACGTGCGCGCGCGAGTGTCGGCGAATCCAATGCCACGGCGTCTGCTCAGCGGGTATACACCTTTCAGCACGGCGTTTCTCGACCCATCGAATAACATCGTTAATACTACAGATCTAACAAGATTATTTATGCTAGTTACGTTACTTGGAAACACTCTCCCCATGCAAAAAGATAAGTGAGGCATACAAAATCATGAATGAACACCCGCTTCACTTACACACTGATAACACAGACCGGTGCAGCCGGTTGGCGAAAGCAAAAACCATAAACAAATTCAATGCATTCCCCGCGGCACTACCCCCCTCTGAGATTGCACTGACCCAATACCAAAATAAAACAATAATCCTAACAAAGAAAAAATAAAGTCCATCATCTTGCATAGTACGGTTTTAGACGAACCACCTGGACGACTTCGTCCGCATGCGTCGTCCTGATGCTCCTTAATCACCATAGGGGATCACTTCGTGGGTAAGTTTGCCAAACCATTGTAGAATTCGATACAGTCGGAAATACCGTCGCAGAAGCTTCTCACTGAGTCGACGTCGGCGGATGGGAGTCCAAACCACCACACAATCTCCTGAACGGTACTGGACATCTCGGCATCGGAGGGTGTAGCGTCCTGCATCCACTAGCTGCCGGTTTGTTGTACTTAGTCGCGAGCTGGCGGGCCTCCTCCGCACGCTGAATATATCCTTGGACGTCGCCGTTGAGGTCGTCGTATTTTACGTGCGGAAGCATGACGTCAATCAACGTAGTCAGCGGTCTTCTGTAGACACGCTCGAATGGTATCATCTGCGTAGTTTCTTGGATAGCCGTGTTGTACGCAAACGTGACAAATGGTAGCACTTCGTCCTATGTCTCATGTTCAACGTCGACGTACTTATCAGCAATCGTCTTGTTTAAACGTTCCGTTGGTCTGATCTTTTGGGGGTGGTACGCCATCGTTCTTCGGTGATCCGTGTAACTGTAGACTAAGATTGCTTGCATCAACTCCTTGGTGAAAGCAGTTTCGCGGTCCATGATTAGGACTTCAGGGGCTCCATGTCACAGCACAACTTGGTTTATGAAGAACTTCGCGACTTCATGTGCAATCCCCCTCGGTAGAGCGGCGGTCTCTGCGTGGCACGTCATGTATTCTCTGGCTACGACAATTCATTTGTTTGCGGATCGTAGCGTAGCGAACGGGCCCATAAGGTCCACTCTAATGTGTTCGAAGGACCTCGATGGTACAACGACTTGCTGCAGACGTCCAGCAGGTTTCGTCGGAGCCGTGTTTTGTCTCTAGGGGTCACGGTAGCTCTGGACGCAGTGGGTGACGTCAGATGTAAGGCGGGGCCAGTAGTTCTTCGCCTTGATTTTTCCAAAAGTGCGAGCTGTGCCGAGATGTCCGGAAGACAGTTCGTCGTAGCACGCTTCCAAAATTCCGTCACGGAGGTCAGCGGGGATGACAAGAAGATAATTCGTTCTCTTTCCGGGGCTCAAATTCTTCTTCACGAGGACGGAGTTTTCAGGCTGAGTGCTGGTAAGTTTCGTTTGCACGCTTTAAGCAAGGCGACACTGCGTCCTTCGATGTAGTGGATCATGATGCGGAAGTCGGGATTGGTACGGTGCTGGGCGGCTAGGTCGCCCTCCGTCACGACTCCGAAGAATGCACTATCTTCATCGGAGTCTTGTGGGGGTGGGTCCACGGGGGCGCGGGACAGGCAGTCCGCGTCGGAGTGTTTTTCGCCGGATTTATAGACGATTGAACGTCGAATACTTGCAGGTGCACTCTCCACCGCTTAAGAGGGCCACAAGGGTCCTTCAAAATGTCCAGCAAAGATAGCGTATGGTTAGCGGTCAAAACCTTGAATGGTCTACCACACACGTATGGGCAAAATTTTGAAATGGCCCATATAATAGCGAAACGCTCTTTCTCGGAGGCTCAGTGATTTTTCTCCTCCTTCGACACGGCTGGCAAAGGCGATTGCTTTTTCGCAACCGCTTTGTTTTTGTGCGAGGACGGCACCCAACCTACTATCACTAGCGTCCGTGTGCATTTCTGTTTCGTCGTTTTCGCCGAAATGTGGGAGCAAGGGCGGATTTCCAAGCGTTCTTGAAGCTCGCAGAACGCTTTTTTGTGGGCAATGTCTAAGCGGAATGGGGTTCTATCTTTTGTCAAGCGAGTTAGTGGCTCGGCACTGCGTGCCAAATTTATGAAGCACCGCTAGTACGCGCACAGTTCGAGAAATGTTCGCACGCTCGTTCGGTCTTGGGAAGTTTGCCATGGCTTAGAGAGAGAGAGAGAGAGAGAGCAATATTTAATGAAGTCTGGCGGTGTTATCTGGGCTAAAATGCCTAACTTGCTACGCCAGTTGATGACGTGATGAAGATGGCGATGATGTTCAAGAACTTGATGCGCACAGAGACGGCGAGCTATTCACAGCGACTGGTCTAGACCTGTGTGTTGCACGTACTCTATCAGAGCTTTCGTATCCCGTAAAGCGCGTTTCGAACAAGCCCATGATCCTAAAACGTCATTTAGCTGCATGTCCACCGAAAGCGGCGGCTCAAATTTTTGCGCGCACGGCAGGACTCCCGCGGAGGTGACGACACGGCCCAAAAACTTGAGTTCCTCGTAAGCGAGGCGGCAAATTTCAGGCTTGAGCATTCACCCCGCCGAGCGAATAGCGTCGAGTACAGACTCCAACCTTGCAACGTTTTCGTCGAATGTTTGGTCGAACACCACAATGTCGTCGACCTATACAAGACAGGTGCGCCAGTTCAGGCCAGCTAGCACGGGGTCCATTACTCCTTGAAACGTTGCTTGTCCCGTCTACAGCCCGGACGGCACCACCTTGAAATTTTAAAGGTCGTCAGGAGTTATGAATACACTCTTCTCTCGGTCTCTCTTGTCCATGTCTATTTGCCAGTGGACTGTCTTAAGATACATAGATGAGAATTACTTGGCGTTGCAAAGCTGGTCGAGGGCGTCGTCGATGCCTGGCAGGGAGTACACGTTCTTTTTGGTGATTTTGTAATCGCTGGTATTCAAGGCAATGCTAAAAGTACTGTCTTTTTTTCTTCACGAGTACGACCAGCGAAGCTATAAAATAAGAGTACCAATCCCCGAGATGTGCCGGTGAAATGACGGTGGTTATATTTACAAGATGGCAATGAGATGATGACGAAGCAGCTCGAGCGGGAGCCACCTTCGCGTGATGACAGGCACCGATGATGGTGATCTCATCGGTTCCGCGATGATAAAGTTTCTACATCTTCACCTGCCAGAAAGCAGCCCTTGTCATTCCGCCTTCAGCTAGTGCAGTTAGTTCGTTCCTCTCGATCCGGTGAGGCAGTCAGAAGGCCATAAGGCGAAACTGCCAATGGGGCCACCGTTTGACCACACGCAATGTCTGTCTTTGCAGTCCACGTCACCACGCTGAACTTCGTAGCCTGTATTCGACAGTCTTGTACACGGATAGGAGTTCTTCCAGATTTTGCACTGCGGCGTCAGAACAGTGTCTTGAAAACTCTGCATTTTCATTGCTCGAGCATCGTTGTCAGATTCTTTCTTGTACTTGGAACGGTGACTACCGCGACTTTTTCCCTTTAAATTGCGTTGTCTGGTCAATGCAACGTCAATCTTTAGATGTGCTGGGAAACCGTCCGAATTCATTTGTTTGGTGCTCTGGATCCCTTGGTTTTTCAGTTCAAATACTCGTGTTTCATTTTGCACTTTTCGTATTTATGGAGGAACAAGTGTGATCTGCTGTTCGAGACGTTCTCTCCACGGAGATTGTGCTGCTGCTAGTGCGATTCAGTGTGCAGCTTTTGTTTCTTGCAGTCATCACGGCAGACTCTTCGAATACATACGAGAGCAACGCATCTTTCTTTCGAATGTCACGCGCGACGAACGAGGCTCTTCAATCTCATACTGTGGCTGTGGCTGGATATCTGACGAATGCGAAATCATCCTGTCATCTTCAGAGTTCTTTGAATCACGTGGGTCATGCAATTTTCCTGTCAATGTATAAATTCATTGAAGTTGGTAGATGAGTTACTTATCTCATCGATCTGGCACTGTTATTTGGTGTCACATTTCTTATCTTTCAATTTATAGTACATACGGATCGTAACATGAGTAATTTCATCTTCGTATTCTACGTTGGTTGGGAATCCTTCATGCAAGCGGTCGATGTCAATAAGCGGTTCAATTTATTTTTTCAAAAGTCTCAGTTCAACTTCAATCTTTCGCAGCTAGCGCAGAAAGCTTGTCAACAGCTCGCAAACTTCGCTCGTCATTACCGTCAACGGTAATGCGGCTTCTGCGTTTCTACGTTGTTCAGGAGCAATTAACCGCGTTCTTTCTCTTGTCATCTTCAGTTCGTGCAGGTGCTTCTCAGATTGAAAAACGCCCAGTTCGTGCATGAACGGTAGTTCGTTTTTCATTGCGCCATAAACTACGGCATTCCGTCACCTTTTGCAGAATGGCCTTCTAGACCCAGCCAAGAAAATGGTCGGAGGTGATGTTGTCCGGTCATCTTGTCTGCCCATCGCGTCGGTCGGCCTTGGGTAGCACCATCGTCTGTCGTCGGCATCGATGGGTCCTCGTTCTAATAGGCCAAACTTTGATGACTCCGGATTGCATAAGGCCTTCCCCAATTTATCGGCACCTTATCAAATAAGAGGACCAACGGCGGATACGTCCCGTTGACACGACGGTGGTCTTATGTCCACTATGGCGATGAGACGATGACGAAGCAGCTCGAGCGGGAGCTGGCCTCGCGTGATAAAAGGCACTGATGATGGTAATCTCATCAGTACTGCGGACGATAATTTGAAGAAAGCCGTGCAAAAGCCTTCGCCCTCACTCCAGTGTTTTAACGTGTTCTAAGCATGTGTTTTGAGTCGGTAACAATCACAAGAAGGTATGAAACACTAAACCGTAGGGAATGTGAGCCGCGGTAGCCATTGAGCGCTCACACAAATCAGATTTCATGCTGCGCTTTTTATGCTTGCGCAAAAACAAAAATGGGGGGCAATTGTTTTATTGAGTACGTACTGCAACGGATGGCAAGAAAACGTGACAGTAATTTACGTTACCTGCGATCCTAAACGAATGAATGCGTGCTCTGCAGCCATCCCCAGCAGAAAATGATGCTACTTGAGGTCAGCATTTTTCTGAGAGTGCGGTTGCTCGAAAGGGTTCTTTTAGGTGCTTTGAGGGGATGTACTACTTAATGTCGAAACGGTGGGCGCTCGCAAACGATACAGTGACGTCGACATTACCGTTGGGTATAGCCCCCCAAGCTACTCCGTACAAGCAGCGCGGCAAAAGAAAGCGTTCGCTGCCGGAAGAACGCCCCGACATACCAGGAAAGTAGGCAGTTGAAATGGATTAAACTGCGGGTTCGATTCCCGGCCGCAGCGGCCGCTTTTCTGATGGAGGCGAAAAGCAAAAACGCCCGTGTGTACGAGATTTCGGCGCACGATAAAGGTCCCCAGGTGGTCAAAATTAATCCGGAGCCCTCCATTACAGCGCGCCTCATCGCCTGCGTTGCGTCGGCGCGCTAAACACTGCAATCAATCAAGAAATGGATTAAACTGGCGGCGAGTACGCATTCTTCGTTGTAAATGACGTTGCACAACTGGGGTAAGTCCATGCACGAAGCAGCGGAGACGAATCGATGATGTCAAACTCACTGCCGTTCTCCAATGTTCTGAGGAGCTGCGCACGCGTCTTAATGAACTTAGGACGCTCGAAATCTCGCAGCTGTTTAAATGCAATAAATGCCATAAATTACGCGTTTAGATCGCGTTGTGTGAGCTCACACCGTGAGCTCAAAGAATGTTGTTTTACATGCATGCCGCGGGTGCCTGTGAACCACCTGGCTTCGGACAGTCATCGTTCAAGTCACTTGAAGCGTCGGTCGCTTCCAAGCTTAGTTAAAAGTTCTGCCACCAGATGTCCTTTCGATAAAAGGCCCACGCGTGGCGCCACGGCGCCATAAACTCTATTTGACAGATTTTTGAGCTGCTGTGTCCACACCTAAAAGTATATCTTACACCGTGGGTAGGGTGATGGAGACCGGCTCAAACGGGCTGGGCCATGACTGGTTTGAGATAGATACTCCTCGATCTTACGTGGTCGTTGGCGGGGGAAAGGTCGAGGTGCGTGGACGGAGAAACCACGGAGTCCGAACCTCTTGCATGGGCAGCGATGATAGATGTGATCGGCCTGTCCGCAGTGGTAGCACAGCAGACGATTGTCGGCGTCTGGTGTTGGACTACAGATAATCGGGCGGGCGACAGTGGACGGTGGTACGGTATGACCTCATGACGACGTGTTGAATCTGGGCGGGGTCGCAAAAAGCTGTGGTTTAGGTCATAGCTTCTGGCTCGCGGGGTGCTTAGGATGACCTAGAAGTCCCCAAAGCGTGTTGAACTTGCTCCTGGAACACGTCAGTGAAAGAAGCGAGTTGGGGTTGAGGCATCGTCTGGAGAAGCTTCCGCAGCTCTTCGCGAACGACGGCTTGTATTGTTTCCCGTAAGTCTTCCGTCGCGAATTGAGGGGCGTTGACTGGGTTCGTGGAACACGCGTTGGGTGATCGATCGTACTGGCTCGAGCGTATATGGAAGGTCCTCTCCATTATGAAAGCTTCGGTCACGAATAAAGCACTGTTTTGGAGTGGTTGCGAACGAGTCCAGCGAAGAGCTCTTGTATAATGCTCCGAATCAGAAAGCGCAGCTTTTTCTCGTCGGCCATTTCGGGGTCAGCTCGTCCGAACAGCATCTTCATCTCTTCAACAAACACTACACCACCTTTGTTGGGGGGTTGGATTCGCGTGTGCAACAATAGCTCAGGGCGGTCATTACGCACGACAGTTGTTAACGTTTTTGAAACTTCTGTTATAAACATGCTCTATGATGTTAGCGAGGTCTCTTGATTTTCCAACCAGACTCTTGTGGAGTCTTCGAGGTTGAAAAACGCTTACTTCCCTCAGAATTTCTTCATCATTGCACCGGATTCGAACGCGCTCCGGCTTCACCAGGAGATCCTCGGATTGATTCGACCTCCCGAGGTTGAAGGAGAAGGACGGGAGGATTGGCCTAGTTGACCAGGGTTCTGGTCGTGACGTCTTTCTTCTTGTAATTCTCCGGTTGTAGACCGAGCTTGGGTGGGATGTCTTGTTGTCGGCAGCTGGTACGAGTGGAGCTTGCGTGACGACTTCCACGGGGTTTAGGATGCATGTACCCGCACCTCAACCGCATGCCATGAGCCAAAGATGACGCACTTGGTTTAAAAGAAAAGCAAGTTTATTAGATTGAACTTATGCTCTTCCAAGAAATCAAACACTACACAGGCGGCGAAGCAGCAGTCAACAAAGTGACGTACGCACGTGAGTGTCGGCGAACCGAATGCCGCGGTGTCTGCTGTGTGGGCATTTTTCTTACATCGTCGAACTACATCGAGAACACTGCAGATCAAACAAAAATATTCTGGGCTGGTGAAGTTAATTCGAAACACTCTCCCTATCAAAAGAGATAAAAAGTGCGGTACACAAAATAATTAATGAACACGCGCTTCACTTGCACAGAAAACACAGCCTGGCGCAGCCTCGGAGTAAAATCAAAAACATAAACAAATCGTATGCATGGTTCGGAGAAATGTATTATAAACAGTTACCACAAAATAATATAAAAACACTGCGCTGAGCAAGTTTACAAAATTCACGGTGATAACCCAAGTAGACACCGGCTACATTCAAGGCCATCCAGATCTGCAATTTCTTTGGGATGAAGGCATACACTTGCATGGCTGGCACAATTGCCTCCTCTTTCTGCTATGTGGAACGCTTCCATAATTTCTCCGGTCATTGTTTTATAAGGCCTAAGTAAAATGTCAATGGCAGGGAAATTGGGCCTATATCCGCTAAACTTAGTACAATGTGAAGAAAGAGTGGATGAGGGAGGCCGTTTGATGACAATTCGTGATCTTTCAGGCAGCACAGGACTGTTCGGCCTTACTCAGTCCGGTGTACTTTGGCCGGTGACTTTCTGACCGGCCTTTCTCCGGCAACTCTGTTCGGCCTGTGTCCAAATGTGGGCCTTTTGGCCGTATACGGCCGTACTCCCAGCACTGTCCAACGGCCAGTGTCCGTCGGCCAGTCGACCGGCTTACGTTCATACGGTCAGATTCCAGCCGTAGGGTTCCGGCCATCCCAAAGCCACCCGTGTGCGGCAGAAGTACGGTACCTGAGGACAGCCGAGATGCGGTCGTCGGACTCCAGTGGGACTAAAGCTGCAGGAAATGCGGCCGCGCTACGGGCATTGTAGTTCAGCCACAGTACGTTAACTGTATTGAGGCCGGTGGACGACGACTGCATGCAGCGCAAGCAGTTGACTCAATCGCGCTGTCCAGCAGCACAAACCCACCATTTTGGGTCCACTGCACCCATTTCAATGTGAGCCCGCGCGCAACCAGAAGCCATCCAGCCTTCAGAGCTGCCTGGCTTAATTATCAGCGACAGTTTACACCACAATAATGTATTCAACAGTGTTAACAAATGGTCGTTCCTTTATTTGCTGTGCCTCTTTTACTGTCGAACGCAGCAAATATTCATTTCTTTGCAGAGCTGGAATAGATGTATTGTCCAGGTCCTGATATCTTCTGTGGGGTGGCTTACCTGTAATAAACAAGGAAGGATGGGGGGAGGGGGGGGGGCGGAAGGTGCATACTTTACTGGGTTGAATTTCACAAAGATGAAAGTGCCGCTTTAAGGCAATTTCTTTTAAGACAACACTTTCATGCTCTGACTAAATGAACTATTTTTACAACAGCTGCTTGACCAAATTTTTTGTATATAAAACCGGTGTGAATGCCTTTACGAAATGGTTCGGTACTCCACAAAACACTCAGTAGCATTCAATATAACTTACTTCACACAAAAAGTATGTCCAGTATTTGCCCATTTTTCTTCCAAAGAAATTTTCTACTGCATCAACTTTTCTGATAATCTTTCACAGGGCTGATCCTAGCAGAGATCAAAGAAGTACTTTCAGTTTCAATATATTTTTATGTTGTTTTCATGAGTTACGTGCACACTTCTTAATATTCCAAAAGAACTTAATTTTCTTCTAAAGTCGTACTACGCTAAGAAAATTCTAGACGTGTTGCGAATGACGCCCTTCTTCGCAAGGAAAGGCGTAAGACAACAGTTTCATATTTTCTTTCAAACAAATAGCTTAGCAATTGTAGTATTCATGCAGCAAACCTTGCATACTGCAACGAATAAAGCAATAAATATTTCATTGGTCAAGTTTGAATGCGTAGGGTTCTCAACCCGTCGGAGGCGAACTTGCGTCTCCGCAAGTTTATTTTTTATTTATTTATTTATCCATTTTTATTTTTTATTTATTTATTTATTTATTTATTTATTTATTTATTTATTTATTTATTTATTTATTTATTTATTTATTTATTTATTTATTTATTTATTTATTTATTTATTTGATGCCTGCTTGCCTTTGCACGCATTACAGCAAGGAGATACATAACACTAAGCCTCAAATATGAGCCCAAACAACAAAGTAATTCTACAAAGCGCGGTGAAAATCGATAATATAAACAGTAGATAAAATTATACGTAGAAGATAATTACCCTCTCATATTGATATAAAATATAATGAATCGCGCAAGAAGGAAGGTTAATAATTTGCTTCAAGCTAGCGATCCCACTTTGGGATATGTACAATGTCGCTAGGATATACTTCTCCCCTTCTATTCCAGTTTTCGAATGATAGATATTACGAAAAAATTTGAAACTGAGATGTCGTCTATGATCTTTCCCGTCTTACCATTTAAGTTTACTTTTACTTTTCCTCATCCTAATCTTAAGGGGCCAATACCTAATACGAATCGCACTGCCCTATTATGTACGTTTTCGAGCGTATCAACCAGCTCTTTGCTGTGGGGATCACAGAAAACACATGCGTACTCCTACATTGAGCGCACACTAGTGAAATACGGTTTTTCTTCTAAGTTAGGTGGAGGTTCGCTGAAATTTTATCTCGGAAAGCCAAAAACACGTGCAGCCGTAACTTTTATGTTGTGAACGTGCCTATTTCTCTAACAACTCGTTAAATAAACTCCTCGTTATTTATATTCCCAGGCCGTTCTTAAAGCAGTGTAATTTACTGTTACGCATTCAATTGGAATGAATGTTTTCTTGTAAAGTTGACGTTAACACAATTTTTAAGATCCAACGACTTTTCTGAATGAGCACACCAGGATGTTATAAATTTGAATCATGCTGCAAGTATTAGAAATCACGCTCATTCGCTATAGTCCTGAATATTACACAGTCATTCGTGAACATTTTAACAAAGATTTGAGGTCACACAAATAAAAGAGGGCCCGCAACTGAGCCTTGGGGAATTCCTGAGGTCGCGGGAACATATCCGGACGAACAACAATTTAGAGCGGCCAACTGCTGTCTTAGAGAGATATACTCCACTATCCATGCAATAAACGATTCATTCAGTTTATTTCCCGCAATGTACTAACAAGAAGGTGATATGAAACACCGTCAAATGCTTTTTTGCCGCACAAGAAAAGAGTCAGCTACTTTAAGCTTATCTATTGCTAGAGCCAAATAGTGCATGAACTTAACAAGCTGCGTTGAGCAAGAAAAACCCGAGGAAATCCGCGTTTGCTAGGATACTGGCGATTATGTTTAACAAAATGGGTCATATCCCACGTGTATCTAATCTCAATTTCAAACACCGCAACTAACTTAACATCCAGGCTTCGTCATTCACAAGGCTCTGTTGTTATGGCAAATTCAAAATAACACTTGTTTCTAAATAGGCAGTCATAAAACCCCATGAAGTAACATAGTGCAGGGGACGAAGTTGAGCCTACCAATGGACGAGCTTACCCTCTTCTACGTTTATCACAAACAATATAGTGCACATTGTTTTTCGCAGTATTATTGTAAGAAGAATAGCCGGAAACTTGCGCTTTTACGCGCGCTTGCCTTTCTTTGGTGGGATGTCCTTGACAAGGCGCCGGTTGAGCTCCTTCGTGGTGGCCGCTTGCTCGACACCCTTCAAAGAAACTTATTTTGGTGAACCACCGCCATCTCGGGTCGGACATCGCTGCCGGGTCGATGTCTCCAATGGTCTCCATTTCTTGAGGGGGCGAATAGCCTCGAGCTGATGCGTCGACGAAGCCGACGGGCGAGGCGTTGTAGCGGCTATGACTGGCGAGGCTTAGCTCAGCCGTCGGTGTGGCAAAGTCTTCTTGTGGCAATAAACGAAATTTCGACGGCCTAAACGTTTCCCTGGTAATGTCCAGTGAGTCCTTGCACCTTGGCCGTTCACCTAGAACACTCAATACTGTTTGACAAACATCTGCGCATTTCGCCTCCCTAACGGCTCTTTCTTCACCCAGGGAAAAACCGGTCCTACATCGGCGGGTCTTCTTCCAAGCATGTCTGTGCATGAATTCTCGGCGCCCAGACGCGCGCCGTTGTTAGCGTATAATGACGTATAACCTGATACCTTACGAAGGCCGGTCTCCTCTTGAACACAGGTTGCCGAAAATTCTGCGGCCGTTCGCTTGCCGTAATTCGGCCGAGGACCGCTAACCAAATGAAAAACGTACATTCTGAGGCCGTAAGTCGGCTGGTCTCTTTTACAATACCGGCTGCCCGAGGAAAACGAATATTGTGCCGCCGGACGCACGCGGTTGACCGTTGAAAGAGCGGATGCGCGGCAGCCGTGCTACGGCCGGTCTCCTTTCGAACACCAACTGCCGCAAGAATACGGATATCCTGTGGCCGGCCGCTTGCCGCGCTTCGGCTGAACACCGCTTCCCGAAGGAAAAACGGATGCCCTAAAGCCGTACTCCGGCCGATTTCTTTCTTAACATCGGCAGCCGAAAGGCAACTGAATATCTGGCAGCCGGGCAGCTGCCGTTGTGCGTCTGAACACGGGCGGCCGGAGAAATACCGAAGCGCTGGTTGCCGAATGTTGGCCGTTCATTGTATGATCAGTAGCTGCCAGATCCTGGATGGTGGCCGGACATGCCAGAAAGCGGCCACAGACGGGCCGGTCTTGGGACACACTTCTGTGCCGCCTGGGACGTTGATACTACTTGAGTTTCGATTTATTTGCCTTTGTTTCGCGCTGGTTTCACCCAAGAATATGTCTTTTCAACTAGTCCAGCTTGCAACCCTTCTGCCCAGAGATAGTCGAGGGGGGAGCGGAGTCATGCGGGGGAACCCGTGGCGCCACCTTGTGGAGGAAGGCGAGGAGGCCGCCGCCGCAGCGATAAGCGTGCTCCACAAAGGAAGGCCTCGAGGCCACGTACGGCGCAGAGCCGTGTGCGATGGGAGAAGACAAACACCCAGCTGTGGTCGCTCGTACAACGGCGAGGCTTAAATAACGCCTTGAAGCAAAGTAAGTTGATTAATAAGCAGTGTTATCATCGCAATCATATCTGCATATCACTTGGAAACCACACCTTGAGAATGAGCTCAGCCAGGGCAGTGAAGCTTTCACCTTCAACTAGGGTTGACCAAAGCTATACAACAGAATTTTTGAAAAGCCATTAACCAAATAGCCAGCAACCATACCAAGTCTTACTACGGGCATAAAGCAATGAGTTTTCGCGAGAAGCAATCATGTTCTACTCTCTGGTATTTGTTCAAGAAACGATTCCATACGGCTGTTGTAAACGTATTTCTACGGTAAGCAATGAAGTTACGTAGCGTCGTCCCTCAGCCCTCCTGTGTTAGGGTAATTCTTAGCAGGTAACCCATAACTTCGTCTTTTCCCTCGTGCCCGAAGCCGTTTGACCATCAACTACCAAAGGCCAAAGTGAACCACAACATACTTAGATTAGCTGCTCACGCGGGCTTTGCAGGAGCATTCAGCCGCAATATACAGTGTTACATCCCAAAATGCCCTCAGCAAACAATACTGCATGAAAATGTGCATGAAGGAACGGACTAGCCCTTCCAGCTCGACTGTCAGCTTGGCGCATTGAGCGTCGTCTGCTATTTGGAATTACTGAATGTGGGCCTCAATATTACACATTGGATGATTCGTAAAGGTCGCCTCTACTTTCACGATTTACCGATTTGAAAAAGTCGTTGTGGTTACCTGCGGTTTGCAAGCCGCACCGTAGCAGAACGACAGCTAGCCATGCGCAACTACGCTGAGCGTAGTTCGAAAAGCGAACAGCGAACAGCGAACAGCAAACAGCGAACAGCGAACAGCGCCGCCAAAGGCGGCGCTGTTCGCTGACGCGACGGTGTTGCCATACAAGGGCCGTCCGGTCCCTATAAGCCATTTTCCATCAGCAGCCAAGAAAGGATCAAAGGAGACGCAAAACAGTGAGCTTAGTGGCCCACGCGCCTTCCGCTTATGGAAGGCCATTTTGTTGCGTTTGCGTTTCAGGCAGTCAATTTAGTTCGCCATGGCGTTTTCCGCCGCCTATTTCTGTAGGGTTTCTCACAGACTGCTTATTTTCGCTGGTAATTCAAATAATGTAGCTGGTGCTGCGATGGCCTTTAAAAGATGATACTTCGCATGGGCAGCCCTGTTTCGGTCCTGAATTCTAAAGCGAACCTAAAAAAATACTTGTTGTAAGTATATGTGTACGCCAAGGAGGAGAGTTAATGCAGGGCGATTGCAGCATGATTTGCCACATCCCTCGCCCGCAGACACCGATATAGGAAAGCGATGGAAGTCGCTGAAAAACCGTAAAAACCTAGTACTCACAACGCAGTCCTGTCAGCTTCATGAACTGAGGCGACAGCCAGCGGAACAACATCCAGTTTTAACAAACATAACTCTGGCAAGGCCAACAATACAGGACCCTCATAAAAGTTCAAAGTACGTTTTATCACAGGAATGCAAATATGTGCTCACTTTTCTTGTCTTGTATTATATATCGTGTAACGTACATTTCTCAGTAATAACACATAGTAAGCCTTCAACAAACACGTTTTATTCAAACCTCATCTTAGTCAGCATCATCAACTTAAGGCGTAAAAATATGGCGTTTTGTTTACTTCCTTAATGCGAACGCATTGCACTGGCACACAATAAGGATGGATGACTTTCTCCATCCTACAATGCTGCTCAGTAGAGGGTAAGCAAGCAGAACAATGCCAAATCACGGCTGGAGACAAGCAAACCTCTATTTAGAGTTTAGCTTAAATTGTACACAACGTGCCCAAAGAAAACTTTTCTCATCTTTATACGTTGTCACATAATTGTAATATAATTAAAAAACAGCTACTGTTGGTGGCTTACATAATTCTCAGTACAAGCACAAGGTTCACGGAGCTCGGCCTAAAGGGAAGCTGGCGCGTTTTACAAAAACAAATTGAGTTAGAGGCTCGTTTAATAGTTTTTTGCGCGCTGACTCCGAATATCACATTGAATTTTATCGTGCATGAGTCCAACCGGCATTTATCTTGCCAAACACGCGGTCCCGTTTGAAAGACGCGCGCTTTTCGTACTTGACGCCTCTGATTGGTTGCGCCCAGCATGACGACCAAGAAGGACACCCTTCAGCCACGCGGGTTGTCGGAAGCATTGGGAACGATCGGACGGGGGCTGCGCTTGTCTTTTCGGCAATTTAGCTTGCAGTTTAATGTTCGCACATGTCTGCAATTACATTTTCCAACTGTATGTGCTGTTGGTTCAAATATCGTACAGCTTAAACTTGCTTTACACGACCGAAAACCCCAAAACAGTGACTGGGGAGTCGGCTTGAGGGTTCCGTCAAAATATTTCTGAATAAGGCAACCAGCATACGGCTTTCTATTCCTTATGTTAATAATAGGTGCTGCGTGAACTGTTTATTAGTATATACGAAAGCATTTATACCCAAGATTAAGCGGCGTTTTATAAACAATGTACCAGCGAAAAGCCAGTACGTGCACTGCGCGATAAAATAGCGTTCATGCGCTCTAAACGCATATGCGAGACATGCGTTGCGGTACACGCATAAACCAACAGGCGGACTCTGCTTCCGAATTTCCTTTGTTTGTTGTCGCCCAGCCCACCCCCTTACTCACCCCCATACACACACCCTCATTCGCGCGCGCGCGCGCGCCATTTGGGCAGTGGCGCTAAGGCGCCTCCACGATCGCTAGCTGCACTTCGATGAGTGACGCCTCACTGCTTGACTTGCATTTATTCTGAAAACACTGTAGCATACTGGTGCCTCGGCAGCATTATCGGCTCTAGTTGGGCTTAGGTTTCGCACACGGAATCTTGCGGAAAGAATCAGGCCCCCCACAGTCAACACAAATTATGGTACGGTGGTGGTTCGGAGCGGTGTTTTTTCTAGGGGTGTGCGAATATCCAAAACTTAGAATATTCGATTCAATTTTCTTGGTATTCGATTTGATTGGAGCGACAATTTTATTGTTCGAAATATTCGAACCAGCCAAAATTAAAAAAAAAAAGATTCAGAACGTGTCTCAAACGCAAAGTCGCAAAGCATACACACGGCGAACGGTACGTACTTTCGCCGACTGTATCGCCCTTTATTCGTAGTTATCAGCACGCGGCAATGTGTACGGGCTCGGGCATGCTGTTGAAATGAAGTGCACAGATTATTAAAAAAGGAACAATCGAAATGACTGAGGGGCCAACGCTGAATGACGGCAATATCGCAAAAGAGAAATCACCTATAAACAAGCACTGTACGGGTGAATTATAAACCGTGACGAACATCACGCCGATCGGACCACTCACTCGTCCGAAATGATTAATTTTACCCATGCAGCATTTTCAGCTCGCGAAAACGCGCCACCCACGCAACAAGGCGCGCTGACGCTGCAGCGGAACCACCCGCACGCTGCGCGCGGCCGGTGGCAGCAACATGGCGGCTGCTTCGGCCGCGAAGTTGTGTCGAAAGCTTGAGCAAGCGGATCTCTAAAATGCCGCTCAAGGCACGCGCGAAGTTGCTTGTGCGGTAAAGAAGCTTTTAATGTGGGCGAAAACGTTGATATAAAACATCATCCGCACCGCTAGCGAAAGGCGCCCATGGAATATCTGCCGGGGTGGTAAGCCTAAACATCCCTGGTGGAGCCAGCAGGCTGTCTCGAGCGCTTAGAAACCGCCTCCATGAGGTGCGGCCCTCCCCATTCAAGGCAAATGCTGCCGCGGGCGGGTAATCGTCACGGCAGTGTCGAAAAAACGCACGCGTAACGCCGACGCGCGCAAATCGTGTGAAAAAACGCTCCATGTAGTACGGCCTTAAGTTCTGACCAACATAAGTCAAAACCCGTAGGTTCGTGTATGTCAGTCACGAAGCGCCAAATGGAAGGATCCCCGATGTCGTAAATTTTGACGGTATACAAATGAGAGCGGGAGATAGCAATTTGCCGTTTGTAGAGATGTGTAGGCTGATAAAGGGCAACGGCGTACGTGCTGTTCGCCTGAGCCGTCACATGAGCGGTGTTGGCAAGGGTCGCACTAACAACCGTCAGGTTAATAAGCTCGTCAATCACGCAATTTGTAAGACACAGGGCACTTACAGCCACTTGCCTAGGCACGGCCACTATATAGAATAATCCATCCCGCGCATGTGGACCGGGAATACAACCTAAACCAAGCGCCCTGCTCATGTGTAGAATGAGAGCTCGGGCACATATTACACAGTGCTTGGCGTAGCTTTGATTTTTTGGTGGCAGAGTGGAACATAGGAGGCTCGTGGAAGTGTCGGCTTCCGCGTGTCAATAAGTAGTCCGTTCTCGTTAGTATTAACTGCGGTCGCGTTGGCTCATACAGACAATGCAGTCCTTATAAATTAAGAACTAATTTTTTGAGGCAAGATCATCTTGAATATTTGAAGCAAAATTCGTAGAAGCCATGCGCAGATCGTTCGGGGCACACGCGGAGTGATTGCGGCGGCTGCGTATGCATGTAGGTGTGTTGCTCCGCTCCGTGTAGTGCTCACAAGGCGCGTAACTTTGGGCTTCCACGGCGTGCGCTACCACTCTCGTCCTCGTTAGAGCGTATCCTCGTTTTGTTCCATGGCTGACTATATTTTGTTCACGGTTGTTCCTGCGTAGTGAATGCGACTCTGAAGGCCACCTTACCACGTCAAGGGTCACGAGCCGCGTCAAGGGTCACGACTGTCAACTAGTACGAGAAGTACTGTATGGAACATCTTCCACGAAATCTCTGCAACAAAGGCTGTGTGCATCTATTGCGAAACATCACTGCGAACGCCAACATCGACTACGACACTCGTAAACCACCTGAAGCGGCACAGATACTTGTATGCCGAATTTGAAGGAGCCGCTAAAACGAAAACTGCGAACCAGCCAAGCATCGCGGATATTTTGAAGAAGAAAGTGGCAGTGACGCAGATGAAACGGCCTGTCCCTGGACCAGTAGCGAGAATGAACAAGCTCGATTTGCAGCCGTACACGATCGTGGAAGATCGCGGTTTCAAAGATTTGCTTCAAGAGGCCTAACCTGGATATCAGCTTCCTTCAAGAACGACCCTCTCTCGGACATTGCTGACCAAACTGTATGACGACACCAGGAAGAAATTACAGTTGGAGTTGGCGAGGGCCTTTGAGCATGGATTGGAGTCACTTTCCTTCACAACCGACATTTGGACATCCAGGGCTAATGAGAGCTACATTAGCCTCACGTGCCACTACATGGATCAGACTTTCAAGTTGAGGAGGTGTAACTTCAACACTTGTCTTTTCCCAGGCAACCACACATCATCTAGGATTGCCTCAGTTCTTAAACAGCTGGTGTCCGATTGGAACGTACCAGTAACTGTTTGCCCCTATTATGTTGTTACAGATAATGCACGCGACATGAGGGCAGCCACTCGCGGATTATCGTGGCACGAAAGAACTTGTTTTGCTCACACTTAGCAATTGGCCATCGGTGATGCTAAGGTTAAGACCCCAGGTCTCGTTCCACTATGCAAGAAATCTAGAGAGATTGTTGGTCATTATAAGCATGGCCCAAAGGCACAAGAGAGGCTTAGCTGCTGCCGCAAGAAGATGTATAAACAGCCATTACATGTTCAAGACTACGAAACACGATGGAACAGTGAACTTTCAACGTTGGCAAGACTCTTAGAACTGAGAGATGCTATTACTATGAACCTAGCATCAGAAGATGGGCACCTTGATGGTTTTAGTGCCTCAGAATGGCGCCAAATGGGTGGGTATGTTGCAGCTCTGAAGCAATTAGAAGAAGCAACAACCGCTGTTGGTGCTCATCACTACCCAACACTCTCAGCTCAAGTGCCACTTTTGTATATTCTGTACATGCACCTTTTTATTTATTTATTTATACAGGTACCTACATCGCCCTCACGGGCATTATTGTAGGGGGGAAAACAAGCAAAGGAATACAGTACAGTCAATATAACAAAAAATGGTTGCGGGTAAAAGGCTGTATGGTTGAAACAACAAAGTGTTGACTTACACTGTCATAAATAAGGCATCACATTGCAGATACAAAGCAAAAACGCAAAAAAGAAGAGTGCTATCGGTTACACAGGGCAATAAAATAAAATAAAAAGCAATTAGTACGGAACGCATCAGAAATGTACAGTAGGGAATAGTTCAACAAAAAATTGTGCAAATTTCTAACAAAAGATGAGGGAGGCGCAGAGACAATTTCCTCTGGCAAGCCGTTCCACTCATGCGTGGTCCTTGGAAAAAAGGCGTATTTGAATGCGTTGATCCTGGACGCGTATTCACGCAGTTTTAAAGAATGGTCAGTACGGGGTGACACATAGGTAGGTGGTTTTATATACTGTTCTCTGTCGATGCCTGTTCTGTTCATGAATATGCTGTAAAATAGGGACAGTCGTAGGTATTTTCGCCGGTCAGCTAACAGAGGCCATTGTAATCCTGAACGAATGTCAGCTGATCTTACGGTGAAGTTATAATTGCTTGCCACAAAGCGTGATGCTCGTGCCTGTACACGCTCTAGGGCTTCTATATTTGATTTTGTTGAGGGGTCCCAGGCATTGCAAGCATATTCCAATATGGGACGCACATTGGATATGTATAGTGTTTCTTTCAACTTAGTTGGTGCCTGTCTAAAATTGCGCCTCAAAAAATTTAGCACGCGACTAGCCTTTAATGTTAAGTAATTAATATGAGCTTTCCAAGACAGGTTGGCAGAAAAAATGATCCCTAGATATTTATATTCTGATGCAACCGGCAAGGTAGCCCCGGCCATGACGTAATTTGAAATCCGAGGCTGTTTTTTGTTCGTAAACCTCACCAATTTACACTTCGACACATTTAATGTCATTCTCCATGAATCACACCAAGAAACCATAGAGTTCAAGTAATTCTGCAATTGAACGGTGTCCGCTTCAGAGGTAATGTTATTGTAAATGCAGCAATCGTCAGCGTACAATCGAACACGGCTAGAGAGATTGTCAGAGATATCATTTATAAAAATAAGAAAAAGCAGGGGCCCCAAAACTGACCCTTGCGGCACTCCTGACAATAAATTGACGCTTGATGAGCACACACCGTCAAGAATCACGCACTGCTGTCTTTCAGAAAGGTACGCTTCGATCCACATGAGAAGGGCATTAGGTATACCTAGACAACGAAGCTTTTGCAACAGCAACACATGTGACACGGAATCAAATGCCTTCTGGAAATCCTGAAATATACAGTCAAAATGAAGGCCTGAGTTAATGGAAGCTGCAATGTCGTGCGTAAACTCGACCAATTGTGTATCGCACGAAAAACCCGCCCTGAAACCGTGTTGCAATGGGGAAAAGAAGTTATTACTTTGTAGATGATTCATTAAGTTTCTGTAAATGATATGTTCGAGTGTCTTGCAGCACATGCTTGTCAGAGAAATAGGCCTGTAGTTACACTTTTTTGTTTTATCTCCGCTTTTATATACTGGAGTTACGTTGGCATTTTTCCAATCAGCTGGTAAAACGCATTGTTCAAGCGACGTTTTGTACATGAGTGCTAAAAAGGGGGCGATAGACACTGCGCAGTTTTTCAAGACGAAGTTGGACATACAATCAGGACCAGAAGCAGAGTGAACATTTATTTTTTCCAACAAGAGCACGACACCACTTTCGGAAATTTCTATGTCGTTCATTTGCGGGAGCGCGCCAACATTCTGGCATACACTACGTGTGTCAACTGGCTGCGAGAACACAGACTGAAAGTATGCATTGAAACTCTCAGCTTTGGCTTCCGTGTTAGAATCGTAATTTATCCCGTCCATGGTGTCAGGAATAGTGGGTCTAGAATTACTTTTATTTTTCACGTATTTCCACACTTCCTTAGGGTTGGTTTAAAGTTTCTCGCCTACATGACAAAGGTACATTTCTTGTGCTCTGCGCATAGCTTTGGTCACCATTTTGCCCATCGCCTTCATTCTTGAAAGCAACGCAGGATCAGGCATGCGGCAATACTTTCGATACAACCGATTCTTTCTATTTATCTTTGATCGGAGTTCCCTACTGAGCCATGGCTTATCATTGCGTCGTCTGGCCGAAATGATACGCGAAGGAATGAAAGTTTGGGTCAAGGACAATATCTTTGTTTTGAAGAAATTCCACTGCGCATTCATGTCTAGCGATGAACTATGGGATTGGAACTCAGGAAAAAATGCATCTAGTTCACGCGACAGTGATGGGTAGTCACCTTTTTCATAAGAGAACACTTTGCGGGGTGCCTCAGCGCGGCGGTTTTTAGCACTACAAGACATTTTAGTGATAACAACGTCATGGTCGCTGATACCAGGGACTGTGACAACAGAGGATACAAGATCCGGTTCAGTGCACAAAAATAAATCAAGAATGTTTGCGCTGTCACCACCAATTCGTGTTGGCGTTTCCACAAATTGAAATAATGAGTGGGCATTAATCATCTCTCTAAAGGCAGTATACAGGAAAGACGTTGTGTTTAACACGGGTTTAAAGGACTTCCATTCTACATCCGGGAAGTTAAAATCGCCTCCGAGAATTACGTGCGTTGTTTGCAAACTTAATAAAACGTTACTCAACTGAAAGAGAGGATGGGCAGTTCTTATACCGGGCGGCCTATAAAATGAGCCAATGGCAACGGAAGAACCGTTTTGTAGCAATATTTTACACAAGACAGTTTCGCACGAGTCGGCTTCGACGCTTATAGAATTGCTAGCTATGCTATCATGAATGAGAACAAATACACCACCACCATGGCAATTACGGTCTTTCCTATATACGGTATAGCCAGAGGGAAAGATTTCGATGTCGCTAATTGTGTTGTCGAGCCATGATTCTGTACCAATGACTACGTGCGGATTTGTTGATTCTATCAACGAAGTGAACTCTATAGTTTTATTTTTGAGGCTTCTGCAGTTTACTACAATACAGACGACATCGTGTTTGCCGATTGGTTTCTTTTTATGGTAAGCTGCATTCGTTAGTGGCTAGCGAGTATCGCTGATCACGGTGTCGGTTTCAGCATTATATACAAAGGTTTCGTTGCCTATTTTCATTTTATTAAATCGCAACTTGTATTCTGCTTCACGGTCTTTGGCGAACTGAATCAGCTTCTTCCTTTCCAGTATAACTTTACTGGAATAGTCCTCACTTAACGCAAACTCGGTACCTTTCAGCTTTGCGGCAACAGCAAGCACACGTTCTTTGTCTTTAAATGACAAAAACCTCATTACTATGGGCCTTGCCTTTTCCGCTGTGTAGCGTCCTAGCCTGTGAGCTCTTTCAATGGCAGCAGCGCTGATTGCCACATTCAGTTTTTCGGAGCAAAAGGCAATCACTCGAGCCTCCGACTGAGCCCACGTTTCATTTACAGTATCTGCAAGGCCATAAACTATCAAATTGTTTTTTCTAGATCTGCTATCTAGGTCCTCATACGAGTCCCGTAATTTGGCGCAGGTATCCGCAAGATTTTCATTTTGAGCGAGTAGTTGCGTTACGTCATCCTGTAAAGGGGACACATTATCTTCCACGAGCTTGACCTTTTCTGCCAGTTGTAATAGCTTTTGTTCGAGTGCCTGTTGGTCGGCTCGAATGGAACGAATTTCCGAAAGAATTTCAGTCTGTTGCTGTTGCATTCACGGTAGTGTCATGATGACATCAAACATTTCTTTTTCTTGTTGAGGTGTCAGAGGGCCCGGGTTTTGTTCTACATCGCCAGACAGAAGCAGCAACATTCGGGCAACACGCACGCATGACAAAAATTTTGCACCCAGCAGGAGAACATTTTGAACAATCGTAGTCGACAGCGAGTTGGGATCTGGCACCAATTTTTTAAACGGCTTTCCGTCAACAAGGCTTTAAGAATAACCAACCCGAAGAAAGACGAGCCGTGAGTAACTGACAGCCATTGCGGTGCCAGATCTCAAGGTGGGTGGTTGCCAGATCCCTATGAGGGAGGTGGCATCCGCGAGAGATTCAAGCGTAACATTTTGGGGACCGGGGTTCAATTCAACGTCTCCTGAGAGAATTAGCAAGAAATAAACATTGAGGACATTTGCAGAGACAGAGAACAGTAAGTTGAGCAAGGATTTGCGGCAGGACTCTAGTGTGTCGGACGGGCACGACACCGCGATCAAAAATGGATCATTTGAACGCACGCAATAAGCAACGTGCTTGGGGTGACTGACCTGCGCCAAGAGATGGAGTGACATGACTGACTTCGTAGCGGTGTCGTGCCCCGTCCTGGTCCGGTGCAGTGGCTCCTTAAATAGGCTTGGTTGATCATGGCCGGTAATTGTTCGCGGGAGCCGGAGGGGTGAGCAGGCGACGAGGGGGAGAGCTTGTTGCTGGGCAGAACGCGCTTTCTGGTCGACGGGCGGGTTATGGAATGTTGTCGAGTTGCAGCCTGCAGCCAGGGAGGCGTCGCGGAGCATCGGGGACGACGTAAAGCACCCGAGCAGGACGACCTGCGCCAAGAGATGGAGTGACATGACTGACTTCGTAGCGGTGTCGTGCCCCGTCCTGGTCCGGTGCAGTGGCTCCTTAAATAGGCTTGGTTGACCATGGCCGGTAATTGTTCGCGGGAGCCGGAGGGGTGAGCACGCGACGAAGGGGAGAGCTTGTTGCTGGGCAGAACGCGATTTCTCGTCGACGGGCGGGTTATGGAATGTTGTGGAGTTGCAGCCTGCAGCCAGGGAGGCGTCGCGGGGCATCGGGGACGACGTAAAGCACCCGTGCAGGACGACCTGCGCCAAGAGATGGAGTGACATGACTGACTTCGTAGCGGTGTCGTGCCCCCTGGGCAAGACCAACTGGCAAAGGGAAGGCTCTGTGTTTGCTGTCAATTTGGCTAAGTGTCTAAAAACACGCTTTCCGGACTACAAGTTTGACCACGTAGAACCCGCTGCAATGTTTTAGATCCTCGCTTCAAAGTGGTTGTGTACCATCAGGATGACTCAATGGCCAACTGGGTTAAAGGCTTTAGAAGAAGAAAAACAAAATTTTGACAAGGAACTAAGAAATACCCTCAAAAACTGCGTTTTAAGAAGGGGCACCTTTCACATCAGCCTTGTAGAAGAAGTTTGACCATCTTAACAACCAGCAGCCGTCTTGACTGCCACGTACGCAGATTGAGAGTTATGCCCATGATGAAGTTTTAGGACGAAAAGAAGACCAACGCGAGTGGTGGTTTAAGCATGGTACTCCGAGCTAGACGCTGTTGGATCTGCTTGCCAAGAGGTACCTGCCGGTACCAGCCACAGGTGTCTCAAGTCAGCGGCTGTTTTCGGTGTCTGGTGGAGTCGTCACGAGCAGGTGGTTGTCACTGCTCCCGAACATGTCTAGCAGCTAACCTTTCTCTATGACAACATTTAGTGCGTGCAAACCTTTACCTGTTGAGTGAAATGTTACATTATGTGATTCTGCTGTGCAATAAAGTTGCAGTTTTTGTGTCTCTAGATAGTGAAAACTTTATTTTACGAAAAACAATAAGTATTGGCATTCAAAAAAATATTCGAAAAATATTCGATTCGGTTCGAACTTTGTTTTTAATATTCGAATTTGCTTCGAAATTGAAAAATTAATATTCGCACAGAGCTAGTTTTTCCATTCCAGACAAATATTACCTTATCGTGGCATTTACACTTGCAAAATAAATAATGGGGTGGACTTGGTCCTTTTACATTGTAGGAATACTGTTTACCTATAAGCCGGGAGAGAACTTCTATCAGGATTGGCCCCTGGTTTCAGTTTCGCCAAAAAGTGGGTTTTTGAACACTATTCTAAGCCCATAGGGAAAGAAAACCGACGCGTTTAACGAAACAGGTATTTCTTGAAAAAATGTGACTTTGTTTCTGGAAAGGAACGAAACATCCATGGTCAAAGTACAGCAAGGTTCACCATCCTTCCTAAATCGAGCATCTAATGTGAAATTCATGTCCATCGCACCAAACAAAAGAAAGAAAGAAAAAAAGGAAAAACGCATTGGAGCGTTTGACAAATTACATAACGTAAGTTAGTATATTCTGTGTCATCAAGCACCGCCACCGCGGTTGTCGCTTCCGTAGGTTATAAACATCGCGGCGTGGTAATAGGAATACGGCATGATAACCTATGCCTCGTTTGGCGTTCGTGCATACGTTTTAAACACGCAAACTGTACAAATAAGTGCTATCAACTGCAACAAGTATCATTGTTCCTGCGGCGAGCCTCTACAGGAAACATGGCGAAAAGAGCATGGCAGAGGCGGCCGATCCGGCCGGAAGTCCAGATATGACGTTTTCGGGCCACTCGCTGCGGTGGCTCAGTGACTAAGGCGTTGCGCTGCTGAACACGAGGTCGCGCGCTCGATTCCCGGCCGCGGCGGCCGCTTTTCTGATGGAGGAGAAAAGCAAAAACGCCCATGTGTACGAGATTTCGTCGCATGTTAGAGATCCCCAGGTGGTCAAAATTAATCCGGAGCCCTCAACTACGGCGCGCCTCATCACCTGCGCTGCGTCGGCAGAGTTAAACCCTACAATAAATCAATTGACGTTTTCCGGCCGGTTTTTGCCTGTCCTCTTCTGTCTTCCGGCATCACGCGTGGACATAGAAGCGGGGCATCGGGCAACTTTTGTTTGCGCATTGCGCCACTTTTATTGCATGTATTGGGAAAATATTTGGTATAGGGAAACTATTCAATGTGTACTTGCTGCTAGTCAACTTTTCTTTTAATTCTAAAACCTTTTCAACTTGCCTTTAAAGAGGCCGTGCGCATACGATGCGCAGGGTTTAGTCAACCATAATTCCTGCCTTGTAATAATAATTTCGCTGCTTTGTGATAATATTGTTTTTCTTCCAGCTTATTCATACTCGCCAGCTCCCGGCATAAGTGCAGCTAGTTCAGAGGGATCATATTGTATTGTCATGTCAGCAGCGTGCTAATGGCGTGTTCAAAAGGTCATCGGCAGCACGTGCCAGCAAGAACAACATTCTGTGCTCGCTCCGCATACGACGCCCGCGCTCCGGTAGACATCACTATGCGGCGAACATCACAAACGAGGTGGCATCAAAACATACGCATTTACTCACAGATACAGATTGTTATGTCTTTCGGCCCAAATATTCTTACCTATGCACCGTGAAATGACGGCGTGCCGCCTAGCCCCAATACCGCAACCACCGCTACCAGTGATATTTCGTGCGGAAATTTTTTTTGATTCGGCTGTAATGTTCAGCCAAAAGTGAAAATGGAAATATTTTTAAGTCCAGAATATTTGATCAGTCGTGAAGTAAAAAGGAAAAATAATGTCAGCGAACGCGACCCCGCATCATTCTTTACTTTTTTCTTTGAAAATGTTCTGTTAACACTTCGCGGATTTATTATCATACATCCCCAGGCGTGTTCCTGGAAGACAAAAGCATCGAAGACCGCTTCCAAACAAGTTTAAAAAACATTAGGGAGCATATAAAAAGAATTCATGAAAACCAGCTTGTGCAGCGCGAAGCGGGGCCAATTTAAGGGTAGAAGTCTGTTCGCGTGTATACCACTGAGATATTCGCACTAAGCGTGTATTGGGTGCGTTTTTTTATGTATGGTTTGTACCGCCCGGCTGCACCGAGCTTTATCTGTGTGCCCATGAAGCGCTTGTTCCATTTTTTTTTCAGTTTTTATGCCGCAACACTTATCTCATTTATTGGGGTGAGTGTTGCACCATAAAGTCACTAGCCTACTTTATTCTTGTTTGATCTGCTATTCTCTCAATTAAATTCGGTGTTTCGAGAAACACTCGCGGGAAAAGATAAAGTCCCGCAGAACTCACGCCACGGCATTCGATACCGGCACTCGCCTGCGCACGTCGCTTTCTTGACAGCTGCTTCGCCGCCTGTGTATTTTCTTCAGCTAGGGGAGCAAACGTTCGCTCCAATAAAAGTTGTTTTTCATCATCGACAGCTTCGTCATCTTTGTTCGTAACAACTCGTTGTGATGCGGGGAGCAGGCACCCTAAACCCTCTGCAAGCCGTCAATCATGCCCAACTGTTGCCAGCCGCCAATAGCAAGGCTTAGAGCCGGAGTGTGGACAACTACCGGGGAAACTTAAAAAGAAAGACGTCATGACCGGGGCCATGAACAACGAATCCAGGATGACCAACACAGCGAGCGCTCGGTAGCCATAGTCTTTTCATGGTCACCTAAGGAAACTCCTGAGGAATGGATGGATCATATTGAGAGAGCCCGAATGTATAACCGATGGGATGACGACGAAACACTGAGGCAAGTGTTTTTCTATCTTGTGGACTCTGCCCCGCATTTGGTTCGAGAACCACTAACCTATGCAGCCGACCTGGGAGTTATTCAAGACAGAGCTATCAAAAACGTTCCCGACTCTCGTACCCAAGGAACGGGCCGAGCAGCTTATGCAGACACGCACGCTGCATCCCAATGAAAGCGGGCTCGTGTTCGTTGAGGAGTTGAAGCGCCGTTTTTGCCGTGCGGACGAATAAGTGAGTGAAGAAAGGGCATCAGGGTATCTGACGCAAGGAGTTACCGAGAGCTCTTAGCATACCTTGTACACAACCCCTTGATGACGGTTTCCGGATTAGTGTCTGAGGGGAACCGGGTTGGAGAAGACGCGTGAAATACGAACGGTACGGTACGACCGCCCATTGAGTGCGCTGGCTTCAGAGACGAGCGTAGCGGGGTATATAAGCTCCGACAGACTACGCGAGAAGATAAGTGCAGTGGTGAGGGAGGAGCCCCGGAAAATATTTCCAGTGAGCCCACAAGTTCAGGTTTCTTCCCTCCTAGACGTGATCCGGGAAGAAGTTCAACACGTGTCGGCAACTCCTACGCCGTCCATAGCACCCCGCGAGCAACAATGTATGCCCTACTCAGCAGCTGTTTTTGACACCGTCCACCTTTATCTTGTCGCCAAGAGGCCACGCCATACCGACGTCCACTGTCGCCCGCGCTACACCATGTAGTCCAAAACGAGATGCCCAGAAAGACGGGCGTGTGGCGAACCCCCGATGATCATCCGCTTTGGAACTCCTGACGAGAGACCGACCACATTTACCGCCGATGTCCGGAGGAGAGGCTTGGTTCGCGCCGGGTCTCAACCGACGCACCGCGACCCATACCCGGTGAGCGCCCTACTGAGATTGAGGAATACCTGCCCAACACCAACCTTGGTCCAGCGCGCTTCAACAGTCAGCTGTCGCCCTATCCATACCGATCACCAAGCCGTGGTCACAACGCATATTTCACGCGAGGGAGATCCCCTATCCTACTCAGGGAAACTAAAAGCAGCAACTTCTAGAGGCGAAGTTCACAACGGCCGCAAAATGAAAACCCTCCAACGACGCAACAATTCGCCGATGTCCGGGATTCACGAAATGCCCTTAGCCTGACAACCTGATCCTCCCGCACACGATGACAGCCACACGCGGCGATGTGTAAACGACATGGTCAAGCCGGCCGCTGAGAAGACGCTGACAACGACGACGCGTGGGGCTTGAGCTTTGATTTTAAATGAATATGTATTCAAGTATCCTCCTTCTTGTGTGATTTATACTGATGCATGTCAAAATGGCAAGAAAGCTGGTATTGGTATTTTTCCCCAATCTCTTAATTTGAGTTATTCGTTAAGAATCCCGGATTACACACCCATTTTAATGGCCTAATTTTCATCAATAGCTCTCGCTCTATGCAAAGTCATCATATTATCCGATTCGATGGCCGTTATATCGGCATTAATTTCCTCTTCCGACTCTCCGTTGTACGGCACACTATTATTTTTTTGTTCCTAGGCTTGTGAAGGAGGTACGATTGTCTTTGTTTCCTGGCCATACGGACATCAGGGGCAACGAGGTAGCGGACAATTTAGCTTATCTCGCTGTTACAGTTCCCATTCAATTCAAAATTATTAATCTGGCTCAATTTCAATCTTCACGATTAAGACGATAATGGCATTTAGACGCTACTCGTTCAGACTCATTTTTATCCTTTGAAGAGCACCAACATTTAAAGTTCGGGTGGAATGTTCATTTTTGTGGTTCTCGGCAATGCGAGGTGGCCTCCACCGAGCTGCGCTGCAAGATTCCAAGAGTTAATCTCTATCTCGTCAGATCAACACTTTCCCACACGAAACAATGTGTGCGGTGCCAGATTCTCGAAACAATCGAACATTTTTTTTCTCGACTGCCGCCGTTTCGCAACAGCTAGGCAACTGCTTTTGAAGGGACTAATTGAGCGTTTGGGGTTTACTTTTTATTTCACTTATTTTATATATTGGCGCATCAAATTTCGGGTTTGCAAACAGGGATATATATAATTGCATTCAAAATTTCCTTTCTGTTTCAGTTCGTTTGAATTGCTGACGTGTGTAATTAATGGGTAACTCGGGTTTTATTCATAACTAAGTTTCCTTTTACAGTCCCCACGTATTTAACAACCGATTTAGCCCTGGCCAATGCCCCCTTGTGGGTACGTGCCAAAATCTTTGAGTAAATCATCATCATCATCAACATCAACAACACGAGCAAGCCGAGGTATGACGCCCCGACCCACCCTAAATTCGAGGAGTCCGACGTTCAGTTGTCCATCGACATCTTTGATGTAGTAGCTCTCATAGACAAGGGATCCTACTATAAATAATTAGGGGAGCATTCGCGTCGAAGCAGAAGAAAGTTATGACCAGATGGGGTGGTACAGAGATACGCACAGCAGGAGGCCAACTCGTAACGCCAAGTTGAACGTGCACATTACACGTCACCATAGAAGGCACAACGTACCCTGCTGTGTTCGTCAGTCTCCCTAATGTCTGATGCGACGTAATTCTCACAATGGACTTTTTGACGGACAACGGTGCTTTAATTATTATGCAGACCGATATCGGTAACGTTTTCTTCCGATCACTCTGTGACGCCGGTACCAAACCAACGTGCTGCTGCTGTAAGGGTCGCCGATGATTGTACCCCTGCTATCCCTCTCAAGCTTGATGATCACCATCGACCATGAAGATGCTGCTCCTGACTTTGGCACTATTGTATAGGGCGACCAAAGCTTGCTTCTCGACCGCGGTGTCTCCGTCATGAAAGGCATTACGCGCTTTATGCAATGCGAATCTCATGTTTTGTCACTAATTTCACCAACCAGTAGCAGCATTAAAACAAAGATGCTGCAAATGCATTCCACGAAATAACGCAAGAACCGAGTGCCGAGATCGCGCTCAGAGATATAGAACGCGCACCCGAAGATGTTTTCAAGTTTCCGCATCTCTTCGATATCAACCCGGCGCTACCGCAAGAAAAACGGAACAAATTATTGCCTTTGCTGTGTCACTACAGCGACTGTTTTCGTCGAACTCAAAATAACACCAGAAAAATCTAGCAAAGCACCGAATTATACGGGAATATGGAGCTCGAAATTTTATACAGTAACAGTACTGCGGCTCTCCACGCGCGCAGTGAGCCATCCGGACACATGTCGATGACATGGTCAGCGACGATATTATACAACCATCGACCATCGAGAAGCCCCCGGGCTGCCGCGGTCGTACACGTGAAGAATAAAATAGCCGCGGTTCTGCTCCTTTTGTTGCAAATGTCGATGAAGACGATAGTCGACTGGCGCACCTGGCAAGTAAATCCCTCCCTTCTCTTTCCTGCTAACCTATCATGCTTTTTCTCTCCCGTGTCGTTCCTCCCGAGATAACACCCTAGATGTTTGCTCGTCAGTTTAAAGTTACCGCGTTCCCCTGCTCCAAATCCGGTGTCTCGACAACAACCGCTGCCGTACAGCGAAGACGCGCGTGAATTGAGACACCCTACTACACCTGTCGTAAAACCGTGTTGGCCTACTCCACGGGCATGGAGTACGGCAATGTGGGTCCCACCTAGTCGATCGGAACGTGGATTCCACACAGTGGAACCTTTCGTTGTTATTGCCGTTTGATTTCTTATTGCCGCCAGGAGGTAGCTCTGGTAACAGCAGGCGATGGTTTTCTGCCGTTGATGTAGTATTACATTTGCTATCGCAAAAACCAAGCAGCCATGCCTTTTTTAATTATAAATACTGCAAATTTCACCTATGTATTGCTTGGCTGCCTTATATTTGCGTAATGTCTTGTTCTTCTTCAACAATGTTGACAAGTAGCCGAGCAGCCGGCCAGCTCTAGCGGCTACGTAGAGCTGTCGCTGGCGGCCAAGGATAATACGCGGTACGCCCAGAGGGTCCAGCCTCCCTGGATCTGGTGTCAATCGACGTTTCAAGAAATATCGAGGCAAGAATGGTGAATGACATGCACCAATGTGCTAGAGTGGTCAGTGGCCAGGCCCCACGGGTACTCCCCGGACGCATCAACATAGACGGCCGGGCACGATTGCTTCGCCTGCGGCAACGTGGAAGCCCCCAGGCACCACCAGGGCCGTCCGGCGTATCCCACCAGCGCCGACTGCCCAAGCCTTAGACGCACAAGAACTTATTGTGATCATGCCGCCTGCATGAGACCGGAAGGAACCAACTCCGGGCCGCACTCCGGCGACTCGGTGCACGAAGCCACAAGCTGAATGATTTCTTATTGCCAACGTGCCCGGAAGCCATTCGTAGGGACGTCTTCGAGCACCTACTCAAGGTCCTGGTTGTGACAAGACTAGCGCCTGCGTTTTTAGCCGCCAAGGCTTGCACGGGATGAACGCGACATATAGTGTCCCCCACTCTCCCCATTCCCACATTTTTCTTCGCACTCTCTCTCTTCCTATCCTTTAAAACCCTCCTCTCTTTCTCTGCACTGGGTTGTATGAGGCTGAACTCTCCGTTGCGTTGAAAAATATCTCCAGTTTTCTTATCTTCTCTCTTTTTATAAATCACCACCATCATTAAAACTAAGGAAGACATCCGGGTTTCCGGGCAATTGGCGCTGCACCTTGACCTCTGTCTTCAGAACCAACGCTGTTCTGTAAACGAACAATTCCCGGACGTAACAGTATTCTATACGCTTTTCACAATGACTCCATTGCAGTAAGGTTATACCTAACTTTATGTGTAGCAAACTACCATGCAGCGCGCTCCTTTTCAAAACTGTCCCTATTTAAATCTGCTTGCGCTCCCCTTCTCCTCCTTAGATGCATATTTTGATGAACCGAATTAAGTTATGTGACTTCCAAGCAAGAATGCACTGTTTTACACGTATTCTCGTTCATGCATTAGCTCGTGGGTAATTTCTCTCATTTGCTTGTTTTTGCTCAATGTACAGCAGAAAGAATATTTGTTTTGTTCTTTTGTTCTCGCCAGTGATGAAGTTCTAGCCCGATATCATTATTGTTTTCATATTGTATTGAAAGTAAGAATGATTTAAATGTAAAATTGTTGTGTATGATTTTAATGTTTCTCTAAATGTTTGGAGGTTGCAGTTGCAATTGGGCGCTGTTGAGTTTTATGCCTCTGTAACTTCAGACTTCAATGCTGCATAAACTGTTTTGTTGTTTTAAAGGAAATACTCATCTTGTATTTCCCCTCAGCCACGTGTCGATGCGAAACTTCAACTAATGATGTATTTGTGAAGCATCGACAACTCAAACTTACCGTCGGGGTCATCGGATGTTAAGGATTAATAATATAAAAGATCAGTGTATAGCTTAGTTTCTTGAACCACAAAAAATAAACTAAACATAATCCGCGTTCACTGAGCAATGTATGCCCCCTTCTGAAATACGGTGTCCTAAACCTGCCGTCCTCATCGCCACCATCATCATCATCATGGCTGTAAGTAGGGTCTCAAGGACGGAGATATCCTTGTTCTCAGTACAGAAATTTCCTAATCCGGCAGTGTCCACCATCACCGTGGATATCAAGGAGCCGCATGCGGCAACCAGCAGCTTTATGTAGAGGCACTTACATGGTCACTGCATAAAAACAAAGATTTGCCTGCGTGTGGTTTTCAGAGGTTGTACCTTAACTATAGTTTTGGTGTGTACATAAATTTTTAGTGGTCTCTGAAACACCACCTTTTGTTCACAAAATTTTATCCCTTCATGCAATACGCGTGGGCACGGGAGCAGCGCATCAAACATGGTGCCTCTGCCTCTAGCAGCCAACGGTTCTTTCGCGGCGTGCGGCAGAACTTAACAAACAACGGTTCTTTTGTGCGTGCGTCACAATAAACTCCCTACGCGGCAAAGGCGCCGGCGGTGGCGGAGGGAGGGGAAGCGGAGAGTTTCACTCAAGGGGCACACTGTGGATGGCGCGGCAAATTAACCCAGCATTGTCCACGCGGAGGTCCGTGCTCGTCTGTGGGGCTTTGTCGTCTGTTTCGGGGACGGTTGTTTTAAGCCTCTTATGGCGCAGGTTCGCGTTCATTGCGAGCTTCCTTCGAACGGCTTGATTAAATTGTTCGACAGCACCTCCTGGGTAACCCGGACCCGACGGAAGTGAGTAATCGTACAGCAGAGATACGTTAAGGATTGGTTCAGGGAGGGCAAACAAAATGTAGAGACCACTTACAGGCACCTGGCCACTAGAGAAACGCCACCTTTTGTAGAGTGCATGCCGCAAATGAGACTCCATTTTCTAAATTGGTGAACACCAACTCGGTTGTGTTCTAAGAGGTGTTAAAAAAGCGAAAGGAGCAACTTCTTCTGATAAACAGCGGTTATAAAAGTTCTTTTTGAAAACAGCGCGGAAGACAGGACTGAGCAAGTAATAGACGACACTCGCGTTTGCGTCGTCCATTACTTGCTCAGTCCCGTCTTCCGCGCTGTTTTCAAACGATGTGATGTACGAACATGCCCTTCAGATCACCCTTTTATAAAAGTTTGCTCAGCTTTATCGCTACTCTCAAGCTCATTAAAATAACTAGTGTTAATCGGCATAAATGGGAATCCCGAAGCCCACATGCCGAATTTTTTTGGTGTCTGCGCTTGTGTCGCGTGGAGGTGTAGCCCCGAGCTAGCACAGCAAGATGGCTAGGTTGCGTTGTATCACCCTTCGAAAGACCCTCCTCTCCGTTTCGTTTTACCGACGCACGGCCGGGCTGCGGCGGTGGCGTCCACCGCTCTATACAGGCCGTGGCGGATGCTGCGCTGTTTGGGACGCCACCCCCATGAATTCCAGGTGACGGCTCGCAGAATCTGTGGTTGCACTCTTTGTAGAGCCACGTGTGTGAATTCAAGGAACGTGGCATGGACAATTGCTGTGGGTGTCGCTTAAAGCTTTGCTTTGCGAGCCCCTTCGGAGCGTGGAGTGGAGCCATTTTTTTTTTCAATGCAGGCGGTGCTTGCGCTATTGCTGGCCTGGCTACCGGCGGTATGTCCTGACTTGGCATGTTCGCATGTCCTTTGGCAAGTGTATTCTTCAAGCGTGACAGAACAGCCGTGGTGTATTCCTGAACAAAATTTCATTGGCAAGGCTCCGCTATCATCCATCAACCCACTTCGACAATGCCATCGCTCTCCGATTACGACGTATGCTGCTTTCGAACCAACTCGGTCTTCAGTTGGCACGGAAGCAGCGCACCAAACATGATACGTGATCTACGTGTTCTTCCAATTCAGGTGTGTAGATTATTATTCTCTTTACGTTAAAAATCAAATAATACCTTCCTTTTGCTGTTCCCACGCCAACGGGTGTTGCTTTCTACCATTTCTGAGCCATTTTCAACTGCTTTGATGTTGTTATATTGTGGAGACATTGAAGCTAATACCCGGTTCAAAACTCGTTCAGAATTGCTATTAAAACTTCAAACGCTGCCAGGGGACCCTGGAGAGCTTATTAGTGTCCTGTTTCAGCTTCGAGAGGATATTCGTGCGTGCTCTGTGGAAAGCTGTGAGAATCGCGCTGAGAATCTAGCTGCCTATGTAAAAGCCATTACCACAGTAGAAAAGACGTCTACACGACTCTAGTGGAAATACTAAAAAAGCAAAAGAACAAGAAGAAAAATCCCAAAGTGCCGAAACCCTCAAGCATCAAGCAGGCAGAATTTGGTGTTAGAAAGAACTGCTCAGAATAGCTTGTTACAAACTCTCCAGGACGAGTTTTAAGATAGGTTGCGACGTGAGAAAGTTTAAATGCGCTTGTAGACGTCAAAGAATCGAGGTAGGAAACTGAAGTGAATGCGGGCAATAAAATTACTTTCCTCATAGGTTCATTTTCCTCTAATCGATTGATCGCAAAAACCGTTTAGGCTCCTTTTCACAAAAGCGATTGCGCCCTATTATTGTGAAGTGTAGTGACATCAAAACTAGAGATAAAATATTGTCTGCACGCTCCCAATCTAAAACATGCGCGCAATACACCCTCTGAGGCTGGTTGGAAAGCGAAAGCGACGCGCAAAGCCTCACCCGCAGTAATTACCCATGCGACGTCTCTTCCATAAACACACCTGGCGCTACAAAGAGTAAAACCACAGACAAGTGAAATGCGCTTAACCACACTCTTTCTTTTTTCCAACAGATATTGTTTGCTAAAGTAAATTCATTGCATGATCCAGGTATGATGGTTTGTTGAGTTGTACTGGTGAAGCACATCAGTGGAAACATTTTATATAAAATTAAAGGAAGCTCAAAACCGGTGATAGACGATCTCACCTCTCCGTCCCTGGCGCCGCCGGCAGAGGTGACGAGATCGGTGACAGAGACGGAAGAGAAGAGAAGTGATATGCCATGCACTGGTGTTAGCTTCGTTTATTTTTGCTAACTCCTAGTGCATCCGCAAGGCACGCACACGGACCCTACAAGTGCTGTGGGCGGTGCAGCGCACATCGCGCGAGAGGTCGCGTGGCGCTATCACGTGTCATTCAGCGAAAACACATGGGGTAATCCCGCAGATGTGCTCGTTGACAGCACCGTCTCATTCTACCGCTTCCGCGTGGGCTTGTTCTTCAATCGGTAAGACAGCCGGGTCTCACTCTTTTTCTGTATTGGTTCTAGGTGATATTCCGCTCTGGGCCAGTGGCTTGTTTTATTTGTTGGCCGCAGTTTTCTGTTGATAATAACGGTCGCGACTGAACCCTGGGGGGTACAGGCAAAAAGCTGCGCTTTGAAAAAGACATTGGTATTAGTGAAGATGCAGCGATGGCGTAGAGGTAGAACACCCGCCTCGCGTGCAGAAGGACCGTGGTTCGAATCCCGGTGCCAGACAATTCCCACCGGATTAAAAAAAAAAAAATCCGCGTATTGATGGAATTGCGCAAAGGGGCTTGGGGTGCGGCCTGATCCCGGCGACCATTGCCGGTAATGCACTCCCTCACCAGAGCAGGATTGGCCACCCTGGTGTAGTACAGGCCACAACCTCCCATGAATACGCCAACTAACCCTCGGCCCTCAGTCCCCAGCGGCTGCGAAGCAACTGACCAAGGCGGCGGTCAGACCTGTGACGCAGCAGAGGGTGCTAAGAATCACTGGATCCGGACAGGCCGCCTATGGAATCTGAACCTGGGAACGTTTAACGTGCGAACCCTATCTAGCGAAGCAAGTCTCGAGGTGTTGTTCGAGGAATTAGAGGGCATTAAATGGGATGTAATAGGGCTTAGCGAGGTTAGGAGGGCAGGCGAAGCCTTTACGGTGCTGAAAAATGGACACGTCTTATGTTACCGTGGTCTAGAGGACAGAAGAGAACTGGGAGTGGGATTTCTAGTCAATAAAAGCATAGCTGGCAACATAGACGAATACTACAGCATTAACGAAAGGGTAGCAGCTCTTGTAATTAGGCTCAATAAGAGGTACAAGCTCAAGGTGGTGCAGGGCTACGCGCCCACATCCAGCCACGACGACCAAGTAGTGGAACGCTTCTATGAAGATGTAGAATCGGCAATGGCTAAAGTAAAAACGCAGTATACTGTAGTTATGGGGCACTTCAATGCTAAAGTAGGCAAGAATCAGGCTGGAGACAAGGCAGTTGGGAACTATGGTCTGGGCTGTAGAAATAGCAGGGGGGACCTACTAGTTGAGTTTGCAGAACGGAATAACCTACGCATAATGAATACCTTCTTCTGTAAACGGGAGAATCGGAAGTGGACCTGGAGGAGCCCGAATGGGGAGCACAAAAATGAAATAGACTTCATATTATGCGATAACCCTGGCGTCGTGCAGGATGTGGATGTGCTCGGAAGGGTAAGGTGTAGTGACCACCGTATGGTAAGCTCTCGAATTAGGCTAGATTTGAGGAGGGACCGCAACAAGCTAGTACGAAAGAAGCCGATAAATGAGCAAACAGTAAGACGTAAAGTAGAAGAATTCAGGATCGCGCTGCAGAACCGATATTCCGCCATTAACGAGGAAGCCGAGCTTACGACACAGGAAGCCAGCGACAACCTTACACGCATTATCACGGAGTGTGCAGTAGAAGTCGGGGGCACTATGGCTAGACAGGATACTGGTAAACTTTCACAGGAGACGAAAGATCTAATCAGGAAACGGCAAACCATGAGAATCTCTACCGCAGCTGACAGAATAGAACTAGCAGAGCTCTCGAAATTAATCAATAAGCGCAAGACAGCTGACATACGGAAGTATAATATGGAGAGGATCGAATACGCTGTAAAGAACGGAGGTAGCCTGAAAGCAGTAAAGAGACGTCTTGGCGTGGGGAAAAATCAGATGTATGCACTTAAGGATAAGCAAGGCAATGTCATCACAAATAGGGATAAAATAGTCACAGTGGCGGAGGAGTTCTATAGGGATCTGTACAGTAGCCGGGACATACAGGATAATGCCGAACGAGACAGTAGTTCAGAGGAGATAGACATCCCACCAGTAACGACCGAAGAAGTAAGGAAGGCTTTGAAAAAAATGAAAGGGGGCAAAGCACCTGGTGAGGATCAGATAACAGCAGACCTCTTGAAGGATGGCGGAGAAATTGTACTTGAAAAACTGGCAAACCTGTATACGCAATGCCTAATGACCGCAATGGTACCGGAATCTTGGAAGAACGTGAACATCATCCTAATCCATAAGAAAGGCGACATGAAGGACTTGAAAAACTACAGGCCGATCAGCTTACTGTCAGTCGTCTACAAGGTATTTACCAAGGTAATCGCTAACCGAATCTCTGCAACCTTAGATTTCAGTCAACCTAAATAACAAGCAGGGTTCCGTAAAGGTTATTCAACAATGGACCATATTCACACGATCAATCAGGTGATAAAGAAGTGCGCTGAGTATACTCAACCCCTATATATAGCCCTCATAGATTATGAGAAAGCATTTGACTCGGTCGAAACCCTAGCAGTCATTCAGGCATTACGGAACCAGGGGGTAGATGAGCATTATGTAAGAATACTAGGGGATATCTATAATGGGTCTACAGCTACCATCATCCTCCATAAGGAGAGCAGTAAAATACCTATAAGGAAGGGTGTCCGACAAGGAGACACAATCTCTCCAATGTTATTCACAGCATGCTTACAAGAAGTATTCAGAACGTTGGATTGGGAACAGGTGGGAGTAAGGGTTAATGGAGAATACCTCAGTAACCTCAGATTTGCTGATGACGTTGCCTTGCTAAGTAAATCGGGGGACAAATTGCAAAGCATGCTTTCCGCACTGGGCGAACAGAGTAGATCCGTGGGCCTGAAAATTAATATACAGAAAACTAAAGTAATGATCAATAACCTCGGAACAGCACAGCAGTTTGAGATAGATGGCGAGGCAGTGGAAGTGGTAAGCGAATATATATACTTAGGCCAAGTTGTGACACCAGATCCCAACCATGAGGCAGAGATAATTAGAAGGATCAGAATGGGGTGGGGTGCATATGGTAGACATTATCAGAAAATGAATAGCAGCCTACCATTGTCGTTGAAGAAGAAAGTGTATGACAGCTGCATCTTACCGGTACTCACCCATGGGGCAGAAACTTGGAGGCTCACTAAGAGGGTTCAACTTAAATTGAGAACGACTCAGCGGGCAATGGAGCGGAAAATGATAGGTGTAACATTAAGGGACAAGAAGAGAGCGGAGTGGGTCAGGGAGCAAACAGGTGTTAAAGACATATTAGTAGAAATTAAGAAGAAGAAATGGACTTGGGCAGGGCATGTAATGCGAAGGCAAGATAACCGCTGGTCATTAAGGGTAACAGAGTGGATCCCTAGAGAAGGCAAGCGCTGCAGGGGGCGGCAGAAAGTTAGATGGGCAGATGAGATCAAGAAGTTTGCGGGGATAAATTGGTCACAGTTGGCACAGGACCGAGGTAATTGGAGAATAATGGGAGAGGCCTTTGCCCTGCAGTGGGCGTAGACAGGCTGGTGATGATGATGATGATGATTAGTGAAGACTTGACTCATCCGGCGAGCATTATCCAGAAAAATTGTATTGACTACTAGAAATCTGCCAAAATCCCGATAATTTATCCTACGTTGCAGCAACCTGTCGGCGAACAAAAAATGCTCCATGTCTGATCCCAGTGTTGGCAAGAATATTGAAGTAGAAGGGCTCGGTAAAGATTTCGAAAATGATAACCACGCACTTGACCTTTCCTAGATACGCGCGAGGGGTAGTGGACCTTTATCTAATTGAAGAATTTAAGTTCGGTTCACTGACATCCGCAGCCTTCTTAACGAATGCGACTCTTGTTCTTCCACAGTAGATACCTGCAATTCACACAATTGTATTTATCGAAACATGGCTCCCGCGTATGGGCAGGATTCCGAACTTTTTCAACAAGCGTGCCATTTGCAATCTATCCCTGTGGTCGAATTGCGCTCCCAAGAGGCGGTGCCCTGTTAGCCATATCGAAAAACACATCCTCCTCTTGCATACAAGTTAACAGCGCTCTTGAAAGGATCTTGGCATTGTTCACTATTGGCCATAAAAAAATCGCCCTAGCCGCGTGCAATTGTTCCCCTTCGTCTCCGCCAGCATTTGTTAACAAACTGCATGACGTTATGAACCGCATCGTAACACGTTTCCACAAGTATCCCCTATTTTCACTCGGTGATTCTAACTTTTCGGGTAAAGAATGGACAACGAAATCAGCTTCCACATCTTCCCAGCAATAGTTTCAGAGTTCTTGGACCATTGCTCTATCTTCTCTTTAGGACAATTAGTATACCCAGCAACTCAAATATCCTGCGGCGCGGCAAACACGCTTAATTTATTCCTGACTACATGGCCCTATTTTGCTTCACTCTTAGAGTAGAGTATTGGTTTGGGTGAGTTTGTACACAGCAAAATTCTCGCTATGGTGAAGACAAAACTAGAACCCTCGAAATTGCATTTCAGCTACTTGTCCAGAATAGAATACGACTCCTTGACACTTGTTTTTTTTTTCTCGTCCATCACATTTGCTGGAGCTACGAACCTGGGGCCAACGAGGCGTTGCTTCAGTATCACTCTGCCCATTCAAAACTTGTTAAAAGAGCTGTCATCAACCTGTGCTTTACCAGTGCCTTGAAGAAGTGTTGCGAGCACGAAATGGGCCCGAGCTTTGCAAAGCACATGGTCCGCTTGGCAGAACCACCGGACTGGTGTCCCCGGCTTATATCATGGTATCGGTGGCAGAGTGCATACTGAGTAGGTCACGTATGAAACAGGGTGCTGATGCGCAAACGCCAACAGAAAAAAAAACAGGGTGACTGCGATCCCGTACCTGCATCGCTTTTTTATAGTCTAGGGAAGATAGCTGCTCACTCTAACATAAAAGTATTTTTTATGCTCCCGAGAAACTATAAAAGCTCAGCCGATTGACAATGCCCAATGGTTCGGCGAAGCCCTCATGCAAGACAAATCACACGAGTAAACCTGTTGAGCGCACTTAGCGGGCAGCGTACCAGATTCCCCTATGTTGGGGCACATTTTACGTGCGGTAAGCAGACAGATGACTGCACGAATAAAAGGAGCATAGTCACAATGTTCGTAATCATAATGTGGGCGTTCTGATTTACACTGAAAAACGTGTGGCTGTCCTCCGCCTCTCTTTGAGAAGAATGTTGGTTTGGTCAAGCCCCGACATCCCCTTACACGCGAATTTTCGAAGTGAAAAACATCGCTAATTTGGGGTGTGCGTTGTGTTTCGCAACCCGTGATAGCTGTCCGGGCCAGAGTTAATTTTTTTAGGGTCAAACATGTGATTATTGTCGGGAGTGTCTGGCCTTCGCGCAAGCGCTACCTGCTTCCCTTGCGTGCCCCTGTAAACTTTGTTTGTACAGGTTTTCGACAGTTTACATGTATGGTGACCCTTTCATTGTTTTATGACAATGTTAAATTTCTGCGTAGTTTCATCTGTGCTGTTTTAATATTGACTACACCCTGGTTCTTCGAAATGAGGCATGTAGGGTGACAAGTGCACTATATGTTGTGGTTGGTTTTTTCGCAGAGATGGCGAAGTTAGTGCTAAAAGTCTTAAAATGAATTACTCATGACTTTTCTAGAATTATCTCAAATGTACTTAAATTACATTAAAAAAGTTGGCTGCCCAATGTAAATCATTGCATTACTATTACTTTGCAAAATATTGAAATTACTGGAAAACTACCTTAACAAAAATTCATCCCACTTACACTAAAAACTCATATACACTTTATTTACAATCATATTCATATACACTGCCATCTCAAAAATATTTGTTTATACACCAACGTATTTACAGTTTATTTAAAGCGCTATACATTTACATCTTAGATATGTTTATGACATTGTTACCTGGGCAATCTGCGACAGATTGCACACGGCGCCGACACAGCATTCTCGGTAGGCTACGCCAATCGTGCTGAGTGGATGTGTGCAGTTCTAGCGTTGGTCTCTATCATCCTCATCGTCATAGACGTCACTAACACAATCATGACCGCCTTACCCGGGAAGAAGGCGAGAACGGGCCCCTTCGTGAGTACGTGTTTTTGGTGCGTGACTACTACGAGGCATCGGGCACAAGTTTCTTGAAGTGCATCCTCTTTTCCGCTGTACTACTGGCCCTGATCAGTTGTTGCACCGTGAAACTTGTAGAGGTGCGGGGTACAGGAGCGTCCGACGCCCAGGTCTCCCTCTGACAGCTCTGAGATACCTCCCAGTGTCTGCACTCCCGTACATCGCTGCATCGGCTGCAAGCGAGGCCTACCTCCACAACCCGGCGCCCTCCATGACACCGCACCAAAGCGCCAGGTCTCTGAAGCAGAGGTAATGGCTGACTTGTCAGTGCCGCCTTAGCTGACGCATCACCAGTTCCGCACTCCCAGCAGCTTTCACGTGGCCCATCACGAGGACATAGATGACTGGCGGGAACAATTCGAGCGCGTCGCCAGGTTCAACTAGTGGACACCTGAACGAAAGCTTGAGAATGTCCACTTCTCGTTAGAAGACGTGGCGAGCACTTGGTCTAGGAAAGAAAGTTATAGACTTCGGATGACTACCGTCAGTGCTTCAGGGCATGGACGCACTACAACGAAAATATCATCGGACTTAAAGCAGTGCAGGGGTAACTTAGAAAAGTAACTAATCTACAGAACTTAGAAAACTGGACGGGAGAGCGTCATCCTGTTCGCGCTTCCATGCCCTCTGAAGAACCAGCGACGATGTTCCGACTCTATAGGTCCAACCAAAGTCTCTGGTGGTGTCACTGTGCAGCCGTCGGTGTTATCAGGCACGCGCATCGCGTAGATTCGCACCTGACCAGCGACGCAGCGCGATGACAGGGCGGGCAATTGCTGTGGTGCTGCGCAGACGTTGTGCGTGGTTGCTGATTAGTTCAAGCCTCGGTAGCGCTAGGTAGAAGCATACAGGAAACCCGGTGCCACCAAGAAGACACTGGATAGGTGCAGAACCAAGAAAACTGGACGTGAGAACTTGACCCTGTTCGTGCTTCCATGCCCTTTGGGGAACCAGCGATGGTGCTCTGGCTTTATAGGGTGAAATAAAGTTTTGGTGACGTTACTGTGCAGAACTTCGTGATAGCAGGCACGTGTATCGCGCAGATTTACATCGGACCAGCGACGCGGCGTAATGGCCGGGCGGGCGATTGCTGTGGTGCTGCGCAGATGTGCGCAGTTGCTGACTCGTTCAAGCCTCCGTAGCGCTGGGTAGCAGTATCTCGGAAACCCGGTGACGCCTAGAAGACGCTCGAGAGCTGCAGAACGAATAAAACTTGGTGTGGGAACTTCGTCGGGTTCGTGCTTCTATATGACATAACACTGCATACATAACTCAACACAGTTATCCAGTGCTGCAGCTTCGCCAGGCTTCCATCTTCACAATATCGGATGGGCCCTAATACTCTCACCCTATTTGCGCTGTGGCGCTTTTTTAGGACGAGCTTTGGTGCCTGCCAATGGCGAAAGCCAGGTTTGCGCCTAACGCGCAAGATTGATTTCGGAAAGAAAGAGCGTTACGCCAGTAGTAGGCTGTTACACCGCCAACTGTGCATGTCGGATGTGCTTTGCAAGCAACGAAGATGCTAAAGTTTACATAGGATATAATATTCACAATAAAAACGAACAGAACGGCCGTCGCGTTTTTTTCTGGCAAGGTTGCAGTAAAACAAACTTGTCGCGTAGTGTACAAATAGGCATACTACGCCTTTTCTAACAAGCGTGGCTATTGTGAAATCTGCGATACATGCGTCTAACTTCCAAAACACATACTTTTTAATGCTATGAGAGCGAAAACGTATCTGTCGTTTTATTTAAATAGGATGTACTCTGACATGATCCCGAAAACCAATGCGAAAAAATGATAATTTTTAGATATCTTTTTTAAAGCATGCAAGTCCATCCTCAAGTTGGTAGTTGAAGTTAAGTGGAGGACTTGGTCTTTGTTAGGATTTGAAGTAGGGTTGAGATTTCAAGTTGAGTGGGGGGAAAAGTTTCTTACTATTGATAAAATTTTGTGTTGTCGTGTTTAAAGCTTTGTTATATTCGCCGTCTTGCTGTTGCACTGGACGAGAATGCAACAGAGCTTACTAGAAAAGACCACACACAAGTGTGTGCATGCCATGTTCTGGCAGACCTCGAACAATACGAACAATTGCGTTAAGTATCTCGCATAACGGAAATCGAGGGCACCGCATGCTTAAGTGAGAAAGGCCGCAAAACAGAGCAAAGTAAGGGCAAAGGGGCCTACATATGTTGAGATACTCTATCATTACATTCGTGATAATACGGTGGCGCACATTGCAATTGTCAAATGTATGTACAAAAATTCTCCGATGTGTGTATTTGAACTACTGGGTATTCGGGAGACGCTAGAGGTGGTTCGTTTCAACCCATATTTGTAGTCGGTTATTAATGACTGTTTGAAAGAGGAAAGAAAAAAAAAGTGGTTGATGCCTCTTTCATAGAAGCATGTAAAACACGAAAGGAAATGTGCCTTCACAGAAGCATTCAAGTGTTGATTGGGCATCCACATGAACTTGCAGATCGCTATTTATATTACGTCAGTATAGCACCGCTGGACGCATCAACGTTACACTGGATTGCAGGCGCTGGAATTTTGCGTAAATCCAACTGAAACCACAGCCCCTTGAAAACCGTCCAAATGAAACCAAACTGAATCCTAATCCCAAAACAGTATTTAGCGCAGGGAGCATCAATACACACTCGGCCCGCGTTCACGAAAACGCTGGCATCCAGGCACCAACTCTGGGCGCTCATTAGTGTCATCGTGAACTACTTCGCTTCGCCACTTCTAGATGACAGCATTACCTGAATTAAAAAGGTAGTGGGAAAGATATAAGGCGCGCTCATAGACGCAGTTGCGCTTGAATTCATAGCGCAGTTGGCGGAGCGCTGTGTTCCTCCTGTTGCGGCGAGAGAGTATGTGGCTTGAATCCGTGCGCAGCCGTGTCAATGGGACTTTTTTCGCGATGTCATTTCTGTGATGGATATGGCGCCAGCATAAACCAATTTCGTGTTTAAAAAACGACTACATGAAATTACTAGTCATGAGGTTCATTTTAAAGTTCCAAGAATGAGTGTCGGAAGCTGCACAACTTAAAACCACACAATTTGTACATATGCACGATTGTAAGCAGATGTTTTCATGAGAGTTCAGGCCTCAGTGTCAGGTTTATTTCAAATAGAATTGGAAACTCATTTTGCCAAGATGAAGTTAGGTAAACGTGGCATGCGCTCAGAGAAACTGAGGATGTTACAGTGCTTCTGGAGAAAAGTAAGGATTTGTAAAGAACGATGATCGGCTTGTAAGGTTCGTTGTCTTTCTATTAGAAATGGTTCCTTGATACTGCTGCTAAAACTTGTCTCTGTACAGGCGTCAGTCTCGGTGAAAAATAAGCACGAGATCCAAGAAGAGCTAGATACCTGCAAACTGAAATATACAAGTGCAGATTAAGTCCCTCGGTATGAAGAAGAAACAATTATACCTTGCACACTTTGTCGTAATTGGAGCATAATTTCTGGTGCCACTGTGGCAATCCCAACAAAATCTTGGCTGCAACACCGAACAGACATTATTAGTTTTGTCGTTACTTATCCGTAATAAAAGTCATTCTGATAATGTGATAATGTTAGTAAGGGCATGGCTAAAAAGTAATGAAGTACTCAGCATGCCGTTGAACCATTAAAGGGAGGCAAAATAAATTGACAAGAAAAGAACATGGGCTTGATGGCATAAAATATTTGTTCGCTGTCCTTTTAAGACTCGGTTAGGTGTAGCAGTACTAGTTGTGGAACAGTTTCGAAATTACCACGTTGGGAAATACATTTCGGGGCACCACCAAAGCTTGCTTCGTGGAAGAGTGCTGTAATTACTTTAAGGTTTGGGTCATTATTGTGTAAAACGAGCATTTATGGTTAATGTGCGCATTACGATTTATCTCCTCATACAAAGCCTGTGTGCATGCCTCTACACACAGAAATATCGCTGATGTGTTTCCTGGGGCATTTGCTAATTCCTTCATCTGTATACTTAACAAAACTTGGAAAGTGGCCATTACATTTGCTGTTTGCTATTGTGCTTCTTTGTTGTATGCTTCTTCACTTCTGAAGTTTTTTTCTCAGGAGTTATAAGAGGTTACGTGGAAATTTTGGAGGCACACCCTCAAAGCAAAGTGTACTAACGCCTTTAAGGTCTGCAGAGCTTTCTTGTGCGGCCCTCCTGCTCCTCCCGAAGAGTTGTAGCATCAGAATGATGGTCCGGGCATGGCTACGTAAAGCACATGTCACCGGATGGATAATTTAATCCCCAGTAACTGTTTTTGCCGTAGAAATAGGACCATGTTTATCCACTGCATATTGCATTTTAAAGTCGAAACGTACAAATCATTGCCCGCAGCACCTGGAGAGAGGGGGGGGGGGGACTCTGGCTCCTAACGTCTTCAGCTGCCACTGCCACGTAAACGCCTCTCTTATTTTTCCGCCCACCTCTCACGCTGTTCTCTCTCGTCGATATTCTCCCGGCTTATTCATAGTAAAGGTTTTCTCAAGTCAGTTCAATTTTGCCGCGCTCGACTGCTCGAGTGCCATTTGCGGAAAAGGTTTGTTACTGTTGGACTTTTAGGAATGCCAACCCTAAGAGGCACTCCAAACAATTTTTGCAATTTTGGTAGAAACATTTTTTTCAAAACGTATTTATTATTACTAATTACAAGAAGCAAGTAATCACGCTGTGTAATTACAGGGACACTGAAGCGGTTTGTAAACATTACGGGATTACTTGTGCATACTGTAGTCCTTCATAGATTATGAGAAAGCATATGACTCGGTCGAAACCCTAGAAGTCATTCAGGCATTACGGAACCAGGGGGTAGATGAGCATTATGTAAGAATACTAGAAGATATCTACAACGGGTCCACAGCTACTACCAACCTCCATAAGGAGAACAGTAAAATACCTATAAGGACAAGGAGACAAGGAAACACAATCTCTGCAATGTTATTCAGAGCATGTTTACAACAAGTATTCAGAACGTTGGATTGCGAACAAGTGGGAGTAAGGGTTAATCGAGAATACCTCAGCAACCTGAGATTTGCTGATGACATCGCCTTGCTAAGTAACTCGGGGGACGACTTGCAAAGCATGCTTTCCGCACTGGACGAAGAGAGTAGAACCGTAGGCCTGAAAATTAATATGCAGAAAACTAAAGTATTGATCGATCACCTCCGGACAGCCCAGCGGTTTGAGATAGGTGGCGAGGCAGTGGAAGTGGTAAGCGAATATATCTACTTAGGCCACGTTGTGACCCCAGATCCCAACCATGAGGCAGAGATAATTAGAAGGATCAGAATGAGGTGGGGTGCATATGGAAGACATTCTCAGATAATGAATAGCAGCCTACCATTGTCGCTGAAGAAGAAAGTGTATGAAAGCTGCATCTTACCGGTACTCACCTATGGGGCAGAAACTCGAAGGCTCACTAAGGGGGTTCAACTTAAATTGAGAACTACTCAGCGGGCAATGGAGCGTAAAATGATAGGTGTAACATTGAGGGACAAGAAGAGAGCGGAGTGGGTTAGGGAACAAACACGTGTTAAGGACATATTAGTAGAGATTAAGAAGAAGAAACGGACGTGGGCAGGGCATGTTGCGAAGACAAGATAACCGCTGGTCAGTAAGGGTAACAGAGTGGATCCCTAGAGAAGGCAAGCGTTGCAGCGGTGGGCAGAAAGTTAGATGGGCAGATGAGATTAAGAAGTTTGCGGGGATAAATTGGTCACAGTTGGCACAGGACCGAGGTAATTGGAGAATATTGGGAGAGGCCTTGGCCCTGCAGTGGGCTTAGATAGGCTGATGATGATGATGATGATGATGATGATGATTGTGATGATGATGATGACTGTAGTCTAGAGCCTCTAGGGTTCACCATTCTCGCTGGGTTTACGCGACTTCATTAAGTAGAAGAATGAATAAGAAAATGATGTCCTCCTCTCTGCATCCTCGACCATTTTCTACTTCGTTTTGTATTACCGCAAACCGAGATAGCTCGGCTTGGCTGCGCTAATCCACGGCTCGCCGACCATCCGACAAGATCAGTCGGCCTAGCTTTTAGTCTGCCGACCACAGACAGGTCGTCACATTTAGTTCGCTCATTTGAAACTGAGCCACGACGCATTTGTGCTTCGAGGTGTGCAATGTTTGTTTGTTTACTGTATCAATCTCGAAGTACAAGTCGGTCCACAGAAGTGGTGCACAAGCCCACATGCGACGCTTCGCTGACTACGCCAGTAGAAAATATTCAAACCCAATTGAAAGCTGGAGAAGTGTCAGCTATATTAATACACGTACTAAGAAACAAAAGTCAGCATAAACTTATATTGTATAGCGTAGAACGAATTTTCGGGCAGCACTTTTTTTTCAGTGAGGGAACTATCACAGCGGTCAGCACCACGACAACACGTCGGCGAACGCTTTGCCGCCTAAGCAATACAGTAGCTGCAGGTGAGACCTTTGTTGAAATTAGGGGCCCGCTGAAATCACGAGCGGTATACAATAAAGGGTGCTCCATTTTCCGTGGAATTATGCAACTGAAAAAGAATGTAAACAAGGGATATATTGCCGCGAACCATGCATTGGGTTTGTTTGTTTGTGTTTTGCTTTTGCCGCCCGGCTGCACCGGTCTGTCTTACCGGTGTTGTCTGTGTGCCAAGGGAGGCGCATGTTCCGTTCTTTCTGTGCCGCATGTGTTATCTCTAATGATAGGGAGAGCCTTCCGAACTAACGGGAACAGCCTAGAATAATCTTGATTCTTCGACAGTGTTCTGGATACAATTTGACGATTCGAGAAAACCTCGCGCAGATTAATAAATTCCTACAGAGCAGATGCCCCGGCAGTCGAATATCCGACGCTCGCTTACGCACATCACTTTGTTGACTGCTGCTTCGCCGCCTGTGTACTTTTTGAGTTGTTAGGGGAGCACAAGTTCGCTCTAATAAACTTGTTTTTAATTTCAAGACACCGGCGTCGTCTTTGGCTCCGTGACATCTCGTGCAGGTGCGGGGTACGCACCCTTAAAGGGGCCCTGAAAGGCGTTTTGAGCACACTAAATTGACTAGCGATTATCGTTAGATTGGGTCGTCAACATCACCTGTGCCAAGTATTACTCTTTTACGCGCAGCGGAAAGCTCACACTTTTGTTGCAAAGTTTGTCGCTTTTTTCTCACCCTTCCCTTCGTGTTTTTGGACACCGCCATCCTCACACGTCTACGTCATCGATTCCCAGATGTTCGTCATGAACTAGACATCCTGCTATTGGGCGGCTTTTTCACGCACTTCCGGCAAAGAGATGAGTCGTCTGCTCAGCGTCGGCTCACCGGCTGATCTGCCAGCGGAGTGCCGGAGCGCTTAGGCATTTTACGACAAACGAAACAAGTGTAAACAAACGCTTAACCGTTTGTATTGAATGCAACAGGGCCATAACACGACATGGATATTCTAGTACTTGTGTACGTTCCATAAAGAAAGCGTCGAAGCCCCGTGGCACTTCTTCCGTGCAATCGCAGAGAATGCCCTGAGCCGAATGCCCGGGTTTGACGCATACATTTTATTCAACTTTCAAACAATCCAGAGATGCGTTTCGAACGAACACAACGTCACAACATGCGTTGCAAGTCCGAACCGCGATTGACAGACGATGGGTTGCCTCCTCCTGCCCCTCGTAAATTTGGCACTCACCTCGCGCGCGGTTTGCGGGGACGAACAGCAAGTCACCTAACTCTGGCGCACAAGCCTAGATGGCTTTTCGCCACGCACACTGCACATACCCCATTGCAGGTTGAGTCTTACGGCGCTCGAGAAAGATAATCCAGACCATGGGATGCACTATACACCCGCAGAAGCACAACGTCGCATTTCATCGCGAAACAAAGGCGTCCAAAACACACACACACACCATCGCCTCCTGTAATGCCAAACGCATCTCGCACATCCAAATGGGAATAAGTACTATGCCTGCAGTGCCCATATGCCGCGAGGTGGGGCCCCGAGCTGAACCGGGATCACGCAACCGTAACTGACTTCTAGAGCGGTTTGTGCCTTGTTGCCAGGGCAACCGATGTTTGATATTGTCATGGAGGAAGAAAAAGTTAGGAGACGGCATGACGTCACGCAGCTAGCCTTCGCAAGACCAGCTTCTCTGAAGCCGCTCCCTCCGTCGTTTCCCTTTCTCAGCCGCCGGAGTCGGCCCAGCCCGTGACCTCCATGGTCGGCTGGGCCGGCGGCGGCGGCGGTCTCCGACTCCGGCGCATCTCTCATGTTTGGTTGGCGGTAGCTTTTCCCCGTCCTTCCTACATTTGTCTGCTCGGCGATCTCATGCCCGCGTGCGGGCAGGAGTGCCGCGTACGTGCGAAAGACAAAAGCCGTGAGAAAAAAACAACATATAGCAGGCTTCGCGACAACGGGCCGCAGAGCAGTTTCGAGCAGACGAAATCGAAGAGTGCGTGTTGGCCCATACAGCGGCGGCGCGGTGGGGTCACGTGGGGCAGTGACGTCTGAGCTGACTTAGATTTTACTTTTTATGTATAGGCTTCACGTTTCTCCGGTGGCGCCGTCTCCTAACTTTTCTTCCTCCATGGATATTGTCAAAGAAATGGTGCTCGCTCCAGCGCTAGAAAGCTCAGAGCCGCGGCGGAGCATATTTTGCCAACTTGCCGCTCTCCACCACGCATCGCCCCAAGCTGAACTGGCGTTTTGTGCACAGGTTCTGTATCGGTTTAAAATGTCTATTTCACATGCCGCCGTCAGGAATTACCACCGCCACAAAATAACACCCGGCAACAGCGAGGCCACATCTGATACGGCGTTTTTGGATAAACAGTGCGCGGTGCATCCAAGGGAGCGAGCCCACAATCCTTCCCGTGCGGTTGCGAGTTCACCGCAAAGCTCTGCAGCAACGTACACCGCGAAAGGGCAAGGCCAGGCCGCTGCACACATGCGGCCAGATTTTTCTTTCGCTTTTCCAGCCTTGAGCGGAGTGCGGGATTCATGGTGTCAACAAAGCTTGCCCGTAGCAGACGGCAGTGTGAGCAGCGCAATAGCGGAAGTACGTCACAGCCGAGGAGCGCAGCATCATGGGAGGGAAGGGTCGCTCGCCGTCAACACCGGAGAGTAAGTTTAAAGGAGGATTGAACGCGGCGCAACGATAATGCGCGGTTTTTGATTTACAATTTCTCAGCTAATACTCATCGCTTTAACAAAATTCTTGCGGGAGGAGATTGCTAATACATTGCTTTATTTGGTTACATGTACATCCACGCATCGGCAGAAGGTATTTCAGGACCCCTTTAATGCTCCCAACTACCTCTGGAAGCCGCCAAACCAGTCCAGCTAGAGCCGGCCGCCGTTTGCAAGGTCTCCCACGAGAGTTTGTTCTCCTGCCAAAAGGACGCCAGTGATATAGGCTTGGGTGCTGTCCTCGTCCAAAAGCAAAGTGGTTGCGAAAACGTAATCGTCTTTGCCAGCCGTAGTTCGCCCAAGGAAGACAAAAACTACTCAGGCTCTTAGAAAGAGTGTCTCGCGATTATATGGGCCATTCGAAATATCACCCACACGTGTATGGAAGACAGTTCAAGGGAGTGACAGACCACCATGCGCTGTGTTGGCTCGCAAATTTGAAGGACCCCTCGGGCCTTCTTGGACGTTGCAGCTTGCGCCTGCAAGAGTTCCACGTTACAATCGTCTACAAATCCCACAGGACACACTCCGACGCCTACTGCCTGTCCTGCGCCCCCGTCGACCCACCACCAAAAGACTCCGATGAGTACAGCGCGTTCTTCGGAGGTGTTACGGAGAGCGACCTAGCAGCCCAGCAGCGTGCCGACCCCAACTTTCGCGTCATGATAGACTACCTCGAAGGACGGAACGTCACAGTGACTAGGGCGTTTAAGCGGAATTTAGCAACATTCAGCGTCAAACACTCCGTCCTTGTGAAGAAGACGTTCAGCCCCGGAACGAGAACAAATTATCTACTTGTCATCCTCGCAGACCTTCGTGACGAAATGTTTGAGGCGTGCCACGACGACCGGTCTTCCAAACATCTCGGAACAGCTCGCACTATTTTAAAAATCAAGGTGAAGTACTTCTGTCCAGGGCTTACATCTGACGTCACCCACTACGTTCGGAGTTGCCGTGACTGCCAGCGACGAAAAACCGCGCCGACAAAACCCGCCGGAATACTGCAACCGATCGGCGTCCCGTAGAGGCCATTTCAACAGATTGGAATAGACGTTCTAGGCCTGTTCCCTACGTCACGATCACAGAACACGTGGATTGTCGTAGCGACAGACTATATGACGCGCTACGCAGAGACCCCCGCTCTTCCGAGGAGGACTGCACAAGAAGTCAAGTTCTTCATAAACCAAGTTGTGCTGCGCCATGGAGCCCCTGAAGTCCTAATAACGGACCGCCAAACAGCCTTTACTGCGGAGCTCATGCAAGTAATCTTACGCTACAGCAACAAGGATCACCGTAGAACAACGGCGTACCACCCCCAAACGAACGGACTAACGAAACGCCTGAACAAGACAATCGCCGATACGCTGTCTATGTACGTCGACGTTGAACATAAGACTTGGGACGAAGTCCTACCGTATGTCACGTTTGCGTACAACACGGCTATCCTGGAAACTACGCAGATGACACCGTTCGAGCTTGTCTACGGAATACGGCCGACTACTATGCTGGACGCCATGCTTCCCCACGTTGAAGGCGACGACCCCAATGCCGACGTCCAAGGATACCTGCAGCGTACAGAGGAGGCCCGCCAGCTCGCTCGCGTTCGCACAACGGATCAGCAGCTGGTGGACGCAAGACGTTACAACCTCCGACGCCAAGACGCCAAGTAGCGCCCAGGGGATCGTGTGTGGGTTTCGACGCCCATCCGATGAGGTGGACTCTGAGAAGCTTCTACGACGTAATTTCGGACCTTACCGGATTCTACAACGTGTTGTCCACCTTACCTACGAGGTGACCCTGACGGGGATTCAGGAACATCACGACGAAGCACGCCACCCGAAGTCGTTCACGTGGTTCGCTTAAAACCTTTGTACGCACGATGACGGACTTTTATTTTTCATTTTTTCGGACTGTCGCTCATGTTAGCATCGGGTCCATGCACTCTTAGAGAGGGGGGGGGGGGGGGTGATGATAATGCCGAGAACCATGCATTGGATTTGTTTATTTGTGTTTTGCTTTTGCAGCCCGGCTGCGCTGCTCTGTGATATCGGTTTTTTCTGTGTGCCAAGGGAGGCGCGTGTTCCGTTCTTTGTGTGCCGCATGTGTTACCTCTTCTGATAGGGAGAGCGTTCCGTAATAACCTGAACAGCCTAGAATAATCTTCGTTGATCTACAGTGTTCTGGATACAATTCAATGATTCGAGAAATCCTCGAGCCGAGTGATAAATTCCTGCAGAGCAGATGCCGCAGCATTCGAAATGCCGACGCTCGCTTAAGCACGTCACTTTGTTGACTGCTGCTACGCCACCTGTGTACTTTTTGAGTTGTTAGGGGAGCACAAGTTCGCATCAATAGACTTGTTTTTCCTTCAAGACACCTGCGTCGCCTTTCGCTGCGTGATATTATTATGCACTTTAGATTCCCACGCAAAAAGTGCGCGAAGGCGTCCGGCGGACTGGAACACTAGTAATGCTGTTTTGAGATTCGCAACTTCTAATTACGGATAGCGCATGTTTTTTCAGTTGATTTATTTGGTTATGGGCAATATTTTCTATACTTAATTCGCAATTGTTCCTCTTTAACGTTCATCACTCTAGAAGCGAGTTCTCAGAACGCGAGCAGATTGACACGGATGCGCTGCCGAGTTCTCGTTGGCGTGGTGTTAACATAAACACCGACTGCTTGCGGGCACAATTCCCAACCAGTCGACCCCTGGCCTGGAGTGAACACGCTTCCGAGTACAGGGCACGGGCCAGGGCAAGCTCCAAAGTTTGGGGGGAACAGCATGGAAGTTGAACGTCTCCGGGTACGCCGATGCCGTTTACCCACTGGTACGCCTCGGTTGGAAATTATTCGAAGCCGTACTGGTAGGCTTATGTGATCATTTTACCGCCGACAACATGGCCGAAGGGCGGTAAGCCGATTACCGAGATATTGAGAATGTTCTTTTCCGATTCGCGAGTTCGAATCCTGGATAGCGCAAGTTTTTTTAGGTTGATTTATTTTTTTTGTGCAATATTTTTCATACTGAATTTACAATTTTTCTGCTTCAACGTTTAGACATTGATAAAGTCAGTTGCCATGCATGTTTTTAACACAACCGAAGCTGTTTTGAATTCTAATACAGGACATTGTACTATCACATCTCAACTTGGATTGGCGTCTCTGTTTTAGTTGGTGAGGCCGCCTCGTACCACGCATGGTTCCTTTTTTTCAGGGTTGAGAAAGATTTATTGCGTGATTTATTGTCTGATCGAGCGGATAAACGATGAACACTGTTTATCTGAGCCAGTCTACGCAATTTCGTAAAAGCAGAAGCTTCAAAAATTTATTTGACTTGAAAAAAGGAACAACGGAATTATCTCCCGTCCATTCATGTTTAGCCTTAAATATGCCCACTATTTTGTTTTTGCTCTACAGTATTCGACAATAAGAATTTTGCCGCGATATTTAGTAGTTTCGAAATTGTTTGCGTATCAACGAGCCTTGTTCAAGAATAGTCTTCCTTTCAGCCGCGCAGCCGAATTGTAGAACAGACAGGGAAAAATACAGGCAGGCCAAAATTTTAGCACCTACGATTTTTGGAAAATCGCTATGTCACGTGTCCCCAGCTAAAAATAGCACGAGAAAGCGGATCCCACGTGACCCACCCCACGTGAGCATGTTCCGCGTCGTGACCGACCGGCAATAAACGAGACCATGCCTAGCCGTCGTGTGTGCGTGCCCCCCTGCGCAGGTTTGCCAACCAAAGTATACCTACCCACTAAGGAAGATTGGCCAAGTTTGCGGTAAACGCCGGGCGCGCGTGTCTTCTTGCCTCGCGGCAGCCACCCATGAGAACGTTCGTTCATGCAGGCATACCCACATAGCGAGATTGGCCAAGATGAAATTTCAAGTTTCATGTTTCAAGTTTCAAGTTTATTTCCAACATTACAGTGTTGGCGGTCCACCAGGCGGAAAAGCGGTCAGCGACCACTTGAAGGGTGCCTGGCAGCCCGTAAACACAGCAGCTGTTTGGGAACGGTAAAAAGCATACACACGCTAATACATACGTGAAATTACCAGATATATACAGATGCAAAAATACGCCTACATACGAACCACAATGCATGAGTCTACACACTTTTAGATAATATTATTCATGACATACATTAGGTAACAATAGAAAAAAACATAGATAGAAACAATAAACAATTCTGAAATATAACAGAACCAGCTATATACCTTATCCGAGGCATGTGACACTTCACTGTGTGAAACAAAAAGAAACCAAAACACTCAATAAAAGCCGGTATAAGTGCACAAGAGTAAGACAAATAGCTATCTTGCAACCAAATATTTTCGCAGATTCGTCTTCGTACATTTTGTGTAGTCGATACCATCTTTTTTAAAATCTGTTAATGATGGAGGGCAATGGATATCGCAAGGACTATAGAAAATACCCGGTGCGCCGAAGGGGAAGGAGTCACCTGTCACCGCTGCGTGTACGAGAGCCGCTTGTTTGAAGAGTAATACGAGAAATTGTTGTAATGAAGTTTCTGAACTTGTCATTAGAAAAAAGATACAAGGTAGACGGCAATCATACAAATTGCTTGCGCTGTTTTATATCGGGAAAACAGCGGTGCACTAGTATCTCTGAAAGGGACATTTGAAATAAATAGAAGTGCTCTCTTTTGCAGGCGTACTAATAAATCTAGGTTATGCATCGTAGTTGTACCCCACACTAGGTGGCAGTAGTTATTGTGGGTAGCAAATAGGGCGTGGTAAATTTTTAGCCTAATGTGTTCAGGGGAAAAATGGCGACATCGTGATATCGCACCAGCGGCGGATGACATGCATCTAGCTACCATTTCAACGTGAGACGTCCATGTGAATTCTGCAGGAAAGGTAATACCGAGTATTTTATGTTTGTCAACCATTTCAACAGGCGTGCCCCCTAATGTTAACATATTTTCCACCTTTGCTGCTTTGTTCTTGGATATAAATAAGACTGCCTTAGTTTTACCCGCATTAATTTTAAGTCCATTGGTGTTTGACCATTTAAATACTTCAGTAAGTGCTTTGTGAGCTTTTAACATAATTTTCTCTACATTACTGCCCGAAACAAAAAAGACTGCGGTCTTCTGCATACAACAGAAAGATAGCATCACAAGGACTGTTAACGATGTCATTGACATATGTATTGAAAAGTAAGGGCCCTAGAATATTTTCTTATGGTACACCAGAAGAGACTGTTTTGAAAGAAGACTAAAAATCGCCTATTCCCACGCGTTGCTGTCGATCCGAAAGATAGGACGTAAAAAGGGAACTTGACACGTGCCGTATTTTGTAGTCATACAACCTATTTTGTAATATTTCATAATTTACATAGTCGAAGGCTTTGCTATAATCGATAAATATGCCTAACGTCATTTGGTTTTTTTCTATGGTGGCGATTATAAGCTCCTTCTTGGTTAGATTTTCCTCTGTACATTTGCCTTTTTGAAAGCCACATTGACACTCAGAAGGTATGTTATATCTACACAAAAACCTGTTTATGCGTTAGTGGTGGTGGTGAAAAACGTTCTTTACTGAGTAAATTATTTTTTCTAATCCTTTTGAGAAAACCGCAAGTATAGATACTGGTCTGTAGTTAATGGGGTCATTAGCATTGCCAGTTTTGAAAAAGAGAGACACTTTCGGCTTCTTCATGGCACGATGGAAACAACCGGAACGCAGAACGAAAATAAATATGTGTACAAGGCACGGCGCGAGAATATTCATCACAGGCTAAAGTGGTTTTATTTCAATATCGTTAACATCTTTAGCGTTGCTGTTTTCTAAGCCCATAAATGTGCGCTAAACCTCAAGTCCATTCGTTAGACTGAGAAATATTGTATCATCGTTCTGAAAATGGGTTGGGGAGAAGGTAAGGTTTTTTGCTGTCGAACCATATTTACAAAATGCTCATTAAAATATTCACACAAGGGAACGCGTTGTAAATTGCGGCCCTCTACAACTATGTTGGAAATAATGTTTTTTTTACGTTCTACGTCCTAGAGCTTCATAATAATTTTACATACTTTATCAGGTCTTTGCTCTGAAACGTTACCAAAAAGATTTTACTGGTATAATGATGTCGCTTTCTCTAGCTCAGAGGTTACTTTGTTCTGATACTTTTTGAACGTCGAAACGTCAGAAGGATTTTTCGTGCTTAGAAACGTTTTGAAAAGTTGGTTTTTGCGTTTGATCATTTTTATGTGTTGTTGTCACGCCCAAGGGTTCCTTATCTTTCTTTTAAACTTTGCGCTGATGTACCGAAAACAGGAATTGTAATGTTTACAAAACATGGACAACAATTTACTGTAACTAGGGTCTACATTGGTCTAAGCGTAAAGAAATGACCAGTCTTCGTTTGCCATGCATGTCCGAAATAAATTACGGTTGTGGTTTGAGAACGATCTGAACCTAACTTTAGCTTTAGGCTGGCGAGGTTCCTCTGCTAGTAGGCTACTGCAATAACGAATAAAAAAAATCGCGCCAATCCACCCCGTGAATGTGGTTGAAAAGCAAAGCTGTAAACGGCACCCATAACGATTACCCATGCTACGTCACTTAAATTCACTGCCATCTCTCTGCAAATAGTAAAACCAGAGAGAAGTGAAATACACTTAACCACACCATTTATTACTTCAAAGAGAAATTCTTGGTAAGGTTAAATCAATGCATGAACGGTGTTTGGTTGAGTTGTATTGGTGTAGTACAAGAGTGAAAACTTCATTTATAGAATTAAAGTAAGCTCCAACTCGGTGTTAGACGATCTGACTTCTTTGTCTCTCCGCTGCGGATGAAGGCGACGAGATTTGCGGCAGAGAAGGGGGACGAGGCGGAGGAAGAAATACTTCTGCTCAGATTTCTGAACGGCCCAGAGTGCAGCCCTGGGGAGTGATTTCTTCTTCTGTGGGGCCCATATTCAGTCCGCGCGGCCTGTGTTCTGTCCACCCGCTGAAGCTGGGTAAGTGCAGAGGTCCTGGAGAGCGGCATCTCTCATTGCTCTTGTTGAGAATTGACGGAAAGAGAGGAGTGTGCTCAGCGCTAAAGTCGCACACCCCGATTACGAGGCGGAGTGTTCCTATTTCTGAGCAAAATTTATATTCAGCGTCGTAGCGATTCAGATACATCAAGTGAAGACGCGTATGCTGTGGGAAGGAGCCCGGATTGTATGAGCCGTAGGGTAGTTTGTTGTTCTCTGGAAAGGTCAGGGTAAGGCGAAGGTACGGTCTGTCTCAGAAGGCGATAATTCTGGGTTATCTCCCTGAACGTGACAAGCGGGTGACTGTCCTCGTGCAGCTCCATAGCACGGGAGGTAAAAGCGCAGGCTTGTTGGGTGGGAGTATTCGTTGCCCTATATTGAAGCGTGAGGGGGTGTCCAGATGAGCTGAATGTAACTGTTTGGGGAGTGGTTTTTTAGCACGCGCAGTGCAGGTCAGGACACCCAACCCGACTGGTAATTCCAGTAGGCTTGCTGGGAATCGGTGACTACCCTCCGAACCCTTGGTTGCGTGAGAGCAAAGGTGATGGCTGCCTCTTCTGCTGCCGTCATTTCTTGGGTCCTAGGCGAGGTACACGCAAGGAGGTTGGTTCTGGAGGTAGCCACGATGATGGCGTATTGCTGCCCTCGATGTTTGGAGGCGTCTGTGCAGATAACTGCATGATCCCCATCGAGAGTGATGTTTAGAGCTTGAGCCCGTGCTTTTCGGCGGGTCTCGTCATGTGAGGGGTCCATATTTCTAAGCAACGGGAACATCTTTAGTTTTAGTCGCCAACAGTCTGGGAGTACGTCAAGCGGAGTGACATTCTGGGCTGCCCAGCCAATCTGGTGAATCATGCGGTTACCCACCGCAGTTCTGAGTCGGACCTTCTGGTTAGAAAGACGGCCTTCTATCAGCTCTTCCAGCGTGTTGTAGAGCCCCGTGCTAAGCAGCCTCTTTGTGGACGCACTCATGAGAACACCAATGGCCTGCTCGACCGCCTTTCTAATCATTATATAAAGCATCTCTATGTCTTCCTTGTCAAGAAGAAGACAGGGGGTTGACGTAAGCGACTCTCGAGAAGACAACAGCTTCAATTAATCGAAAGGTACTGGATTACTTTAGGCCTCGCTTCTTGGTGGCAACTGGCCCGATCATGTGTATGATTTGATAATTACTGTTTTCAGGCGCTGCAAAGGGACGTCACCTTGGGTGTTAGCCTCGACATTTAGGCCCAGGATCTTGATGCTGGGGCTTGGAGTGGTGGCCTTGCCATAAGGAGTATTATAATGTATTCCTTGGTTTGGCGTGAGGGCGGACGAAAGGAACTGTGATTTTTTAGGTGAACACTGGAGGCCACAGGCTTTAGCACATTGGCGTACTACACTCTAAGAAAAAAGGTGGTCAAAAGTGAGTCAAAGCGACGACGACTCTTCTTGGAACTTGCTGACTCCGGTAAACGATTAAAGGTAGTCACACAACAGAGTCGGCGTTTCATCTACTCTTCTTTGACTCGTTTGCTTCCGAAAGAATCTCGCATGCATGCATACTTTGCGGCATACATATAATATGCATGTTTTAGAGCTTTGACGTACATTTGGTTACACGTGTATAAGATATGCATACAGTTACTTCGTTATTCCACTGTTATCATTTCATTTTTATGTTCACGTATCTTTTTTTTATATTTGATGGATGATTCTATAAATGGTCTTCATTTACGTTATTATCACTATTACACCTGTTAACTCCGCGAACTCGTATTTTTTGTGCCAAAGCAGGGCATTACGCAGTTGGTTCGCTTTCACGATTTTTTATTCGTGTTTTCAATGTTTTCGAGACTTTTTGAAAGCGAAGCCTCAGTGCCCTAACTGATGCCGTTGTATGCCAATTCGCCCTGCAGGAAAGCCAACTTTCTGTGACGATGATGATGAATGATCTTGGTTGAAGTGAAAGTAAAAAGCGCTTCACGTCGACGGAATCAAACGTCGAGTCTCTCGCGTTGTGAAGCCGGCGTCTATCTTATTGCCAAATTTCGGCATACACTGTTAAAAAATTCCGTATTGTTACGGACAAAGCCTACGTGAAAAAAACGTAAGCTGCTTCGTATTTGAGAAAACGTAGGGAGTGTCCATAAGCAAACGTAAACAGCTTCCGTATTTTAGAAAACGAAGGCAATTTCCGTAATTCAACAAAAAGAGTGAGGAAAACAAAATTGAATCTGGCTTAATTGAGATATTAGCAGAACGTAATTGCGTCACCTGCAGTCGTGATGGAGACCTCCTAAATGTATTGTCACGTAGCCAAAAACGACTCGGTTGTCTTGAAGGCAAAACGGTTTATTGGAGCGAACTTGTGCTCCCCTAACAACTCAATGAATACACAAGCGGTGAAGCTTCAGTCAACAAAGTGACGTCGTGACGTCGCAGGAGAGTGTCGCCGAATCAAATGCCGCGGCGTCTGCTCTGCGGCATTTATCTTATGGCGCGAGCGTTGCTGGAACCGTCGAATTACACGGAGAACACTGTAGCTCAAAGAAGACTATTGTAGGCTAGTGACGTTAGGGGGAAAAATTCTCCCTATCAATATTTATTTGTTCAGCTTACTACATTCACTCAGAGGGCATTGTTGTAGGAGATACATAAAAAGTGTCCAGTGCGGAAACGGGATCACGAATCTCGTAATATACAAAAATAAAAATCAACAGAGGCGTCTTTTAAAAGCTTGCAGCAAAGAACCTTGTACAACATCAAACGACAACAGAGCCGGAGACAAACAAAATAAATAAAAGAGAAAAAAGGAAACAAGACGAAAGGCGAGATTTAAAAAAAAATGGACATTCTATAAAACGAGTCACAGCGGTCATCGCACATTGCAGTGGGCAGCAACACGCAGCAGCAATAATGAATAAAAAAACGAAAACAAATATTTGACAGCAACAAGATCACGGCAATTCAAGAAACACCGGGTTGAATGTCGCCACGCAGATAACACCTTAGAGCTGTGTCAAATCTAACGCCAGATGCGCAAACGATTCGGGAAGCTTATTCCAATCGCCAATTGTGCGTGGAAAAAAAGATGTTTTAAAAAGGAAGGTGCGGCAATGAATTTCTCTGATCAAATAGGATAACCCGCGGCATAAGGAAGAGTGGAACACGCGCTTATCTTGGGATGCAGATAACACAAACGGGTACAGCCAATCGTTAAAAACAAAACAAATAAACATATCCACTGCATGGTTCGCGGCAGTATCTTTTGTCTACAACGCGCCGCAGAAACAAAATTTAAGCGTGACCTGCAATCGCGGTGGCGCTAGTTACCGCACTTCATCACTGGTTGCTCTCAAGGACTTGTCGTGCGCACGGCACCGCATTCGTCCATCGCGCGTGGTATGTGTTGTTTTTCCTGTGGCGGTTGTGGCATGGGGTTTGAGCGCGATAAGTCTTTGTTCGCGCTGTGTTTGCGGTGTTTACTTGATATCTTTCGCACGTTCGCAGTTATCGCTCGGTCGACAGATAGCGTGACAGCAGGTAAGCGTCATTTCATTGCTTGCTTTGAAGTACTGCGTCGCGGGGCGCATTGAACCAACGCCTTGGTTGAATCTGGCTTTGTTCTCCCTTAATTCAGAGCCGTGTTTTGACGCGCGGAGACTGACACGTCGCCGCGAGACACCCGTCGTGCTTTTAGAGAAGGTGAGCGCGCTTTTTTTCTTTCCTTGAAGTGTTAGACTTTCCCCTCGAGGCTGGTCGTGGTGCAAGCGCGACATTTACGAGCTTCGCACGCTCACACGAGTTATCGGCGTCGTGGCTTAGCTGGGCGAATGAAATATAAAATGACTTGACAAGCTGTACTGTAAAACACGCTTATGGGGCTTAGTTCATCTGGCACGGCAGAGCATATCATATTGGTTGGCGGTTCTAAACAGCCGTAGGTTGTAATTGGCGTGCATTTCAAACCTACGCTGGCCTTAACTGTCGCTTGTTTTCTGGTGTATTTCCGCAGTCGAGTAAAATTGTTCGAGCCCCACATTCATGTTCAGTTCTCATCACAGTGTAAAGTCCTTTGAGAAGCACGCTTACGAGCATGCGGCGAGTATTTGCTGTTGCTTCTTCAGTTTTAGCATATCGTTACCGTGTTTGCGTTAGCGTGTTACCGGAAGCCGTGGCGACGGGGAAGCCTGTGCCGGTAATTTACCGTTCGTGGTAACTCTCGCGCTGCGCACTCGACTCCCACAAACACGGTAAACGGTAACGTAAACACGGTAACGACATGCTACAACTGCCTAATAAGTTTTACTCGCACATCTTTTGCGGCAGTCAAGCTGCCGGTTCTGATTTTACGAATCTCTTTCAATTGTCGAAGGCGTACCTCACTATCGGAACCAGCGCAACACATTTCTGTGTTAACCAAGGTACAGGTGCGCCAAAAATGTAACTATGCAGCTAAATGTCTCCCAGGTGTCGAAAAGTGCTCACGTACTGAACATATACAGAAGAACAGAACATATACAGGCTACAGTGCTTTTTACATTTTAATAATAATGTCATGTGCAGATAGCAATGCAGGATGAAAAGCTGCAGCTGGTGTAGAGAAACCTTTCCTGCGTGTCTCGCTTGCTTTGAACATTTTGCATTTCACAGCAGTGTACTTAGGGTTATGCCTTGTCCCACTAGCTTGCGCGGTGTGGTTTTCAGGAAATACAAAGCCTTCAAAAACCATATTTTCAGACACCAAAAAAAAATCAGGATGGACGAACAAACAATGTTGCATTTTTGTATTCTCTGCCGTCATGTGGGAGCCACGAATCAAGACGTATGAAGCCCATCCCACACATTGTGGACCACTTCAAGAACAGGATAATCTGTTGTGCATTCTTTCATAGGCTGTGTCAGCGTGGTGAAGTCAGCTGGCTCATTTATGACCCACGAGTCTAGGTGCCACAAAGAAGCAAAGGATACATCAGTGCACTTTGACGACCTAAACAACACTTTTTAAATGGAACCAGTAACTGCCCCAGAGCAATTACAGGGCCCCTGCCCATTTGCGTTGATTCATGATGAGAGCCTATTGTTAGCCAGTGCAAAGATGTCGAATTTAGCACTTTGACTACAGCTGCAGAGCCAGCAACAAATGCTGTAATGGCTGTCCAGAGGTATTTTATTTTATATTTGCGCAGGAAAAGTACTGAGAACAAGAAAAAATAAACCGCAACCCATAGGTGTATGTTGGTGGCACAAGGTGGGGTTTACTTTGTTCTCTTACCTCCTGCCAACTTTGCATCTCTTGGCTCCCGTACTGCCGTTTCAGCTTAGGCTGTCCGTGACGGTAGATTATCAGATCTAATTTTCAAAGGAACTGTGTGAACAATGACTGTTAAAAAAGAACCGTGTGAAATGTCTCTGGGTGTTCAAAATTAATTCGAAGCCCTGCACAAAAGCACACCACATAGCACAGGTGTAGCTTTGATACGTTAAACCCCATACTTTTTTAAATGCAGAGCATTTCTTTAACTCGCACTGTCACCCGTCGTCCCTCGGCGTTGTCCGCAGTCAGCCTCCCCCTACACTATAAAAAAAAATAGTTACGGGCGCCTGGTTTCGATCCCAGGACCCTGTGGGCGGAACACAAGGTACATGGTGCTCTTCCCATTGCGCCACAAAACACACAGAATCAAAGGCTACGAACGCGCCTTATATCCTTGATTCATTCAAACTACATCAAGAAGCTGCTGATACAACGCATTCACTACCTGTGGGCGGAACGCGAGGTACATGGTGCTCTTCCCACTGCGCCACAAAATCGACACAGAATCAAAGGCTACGAACACGCCTTATATCCTTGACTCATTCAAGCTACGTCGTCAGCGGCGTGGGTTGGCGACTCAGCGGCGTGATAGCTGCGTGGTGTACACGTGATACCACCAACCCCCCAAACACAAACGTTAACGCAATACACCCACCCCCTATGCGATGCATTTACTCGAGTTCCCTCGTGGGGAGATGGGCCCATTTTTTTTTTACATTTCTAAGATTTGTTTTGGGGACTTGCTTAAATAGTGAATTGCGTGCATGTTTCCTTCAAGCCACTCAGAATAGTTTGTTGACCTGCCAGTAGCTCAGGGACAAAGGCGTCTGCTGCTGCTTTGCACAAGGTCACAGGTTTGATATTTGGCTATAACACGTGTTTCTGATGGTGTAGTAATAAAATGATTGTGTACATGCTATGTGCATGTTAAAAAAACTCCAGGTGGGACAATCGAAAGCCAACTGTATTCAAATTTCGCATCGGCAAAATTTATTTTGGACGTACAGTGCGTATCACCGAACCAATTGCGACATTACTCGTAGCCCTGTGAAATTCCTTGATAATCAGGTGGAAATGTTTAAAAAATAGAAAATAAACTTCATCGCAGACAACGTGAGACCTGCCAGCGGATCGTGCAAACAGCGATGAAGCAGAAGTGACATTGCAGCCAACCAGGCGATTGGTCCTCCAGCCAGCCAGGGGAACCAGTCAAGCTCTGCTGGGTGGGCTTTTCCTGGACCTGATTCAGACGTGAAGCTGTTGTGCGCATGTTTGCTCTGGCTTGCTGTCTGCGACGTCACTTCAGCCTGGTTGTAATGTCTGCACGCTTCTCAATTTCGGTTTCACAGTCGCTGATTTTTGATGGTCATTTGTGCCATGCATACGCGTATGTCAGCTGTCATATTTTGTATCTTGCTGTCTTTTTAGGCAGATTAAATAGAAATTAGGTTTTCAAGAGGTCACATTTTTGAGTGCAGTTGGCTTGTAATCTGGAGTATTGCCCACCTTGTAGCAAGTTGTCGAGTGTTGAGCCCGGGATTTATTTTTAAATACCTCTACTGAAACACTGGAAGGCAAGGTTTATCACAAGTGTTTTCAATTGCTTGCAGGCAGCATCTAATAGTGGCGCCGCTGTTTTTTGCTAGCAAGAGGCACCATACACGGGGCTGACGATCCTTAGGGAGGGAACTTGCCTGCTGCTACTCGTGTGCTGTGGACTCGACCTGGAGTAGGCTGAGCCAGCAGCTACCACAGTTGAATTTCTCCAGAGGTTAGTTACTTTTTCAGCAGGCCCAGCCTTGTTTTCTTGTTTGCCGTATACTTAGGTGCTGAGTTCATTTGTTATCATGCCCGGAATTTTCTTGGTAAAGCTCGGACATGTAGGGCAGACACGATTTCTTAAATTTTTAACAAATTTTTTTTCTTAGGTATTGTGTCTGCCATGATATTCAATCAGCAGTAGAGCGCAGGAATTTTAGTAGTTTCGATAGGTTTTGTATGAAAACTATGAACCAGATAAACAAAGAACATAGAATAACCTGGGTTGTTTAATAAGAAACCTGTTGTCCTCCTGAGCAAAATATTATGGGGTTCTCGAGTGCCGTGGGTATATTTAAATAAGTTATTCATATTTATCATCATCATCAGCCTATGTACGCCCTCTGCAGGGCAAAGGCCTCCGCCATAGATCTCCAAAAACCCGGTCCTGTGCTAACTGCGACCAATTTATCCCCGCATACTTCTTGATCTCATCTGCCCATCTAATTTTCTGCTGCCCCTGCCACGCTTCCCTGCTCTAGGGATCCCACTGTGTTTTATTTAATGACAGATGGTTATCTCGCCTTCAGACGTGCAGTGTTCATATTATCCCATTTAAAATGGGACCTAAAATGGGATCCGTGTGACACATATCACAGGCTTGGCTCAAGGCATAAGAACTCAGATTTAAAAAAAAAAGAAGAGGATACAGTAGCGTATAGGGTGTATGCACTGGCCCCTAAAACACACGGCGGGGCTACACTCGCAAGGAGGCTGACTTTATTTTTACAGTGAAATGCTGCCACACAGACAGCGCATTCTCCGACGCAAAACATGGTATAAGGCTTGGTGTTCGCAAAAACAACTGTGTGTGTGGCACTTTTTTTTCTGGTTCATTCGTCGGTTTACAAATGCCTTGTCGTAACGAGTAGCTGGCTTTTTCTTTTGCTTCGAGATGCCAGACTGCATGTTCATGCTTCTAGAACCGCGGGCCTGAAACAGGCCGCATGATGAAAACAAACGCCAGGTTTTCGACTGTTTCAAAGCAAAGAATAGGGTACCGTTCGAAGACGGTATGGCCGCATGCAACGAATTCACAAAGAAGGCATTGATGATGGGGTGAATCAATACCAAGTCTTCTGTGCACATTTAATTGCAGGTGAGGACGATGCAACGTTGACACTGTTATCTCGCGCCGCGCCACATGCTTGAAACCTTAATTAGTGCGTGAAACTTTCACTATTTAGTTCATGCAGTGTACTTTATGGATTATGCGCACCCATTCGGGCATTCAGCATCACCCTGGGCTATTTGAGTGTTTTGAAGTGAATGTGCTATACAAGGCCACTGGTAAATGTGGGCTTCCAACCATTTCCTTTCGACTGTTTCCTAATGACCAAGCCTGTTCTGGGAGCTTTTTCTGTTCATGTGCATCGAAAAAAAAAACACTTGCAAACAATCGGCATAATCTTCGTCACCTCAAGTCAGTGAATTGTCCCTGCCGCACTTTATAATGCATACACACCTCACAAGCACTTCAACCCAGACCGTTTGCATAATCGCTTAACATCATTGGAAACCCAGATTGAGGATGGTCGCGCGTTCAATGCATCAGAATACTGTCGCTAGAGCTCCTTAACGTCTCACACTCCATAAGAAGCACGCTACAGGCCTTGGGGAAATGGTAATATGAATGGCTCATTGCACATGCCCCTACCACATACAATATTGTCACAAGCTTTGGTAGAAAAATTTTTGTAACTCCAGCCATGGTCTTTTGGAGCAAGGCAAGAAATAAGGAAACGGACGTTCGGGGATGATACTGAGCTAGCGCAAAACGACTGCACTGCTCGCGCAGCTCTCAAACCACACAAATATTATTGGCTCCACTTTGTGGCTAAGTGGCCAGTGCATACACCGTATAGAATACAGTGCAGCATGAATGTAAGCAGCATGAAGAAAATCAATTGTGCCTGCCCTCTTTTCCAGGCAGCTGTTCAAGGTCAACCCGCCACGGGCAGCAAGTAAACAGGCAGCGAAAGGATGTGCACTAGCGTGCACTCGGAGTTGGTGCAAAGGCTGCGGACCAGTGAATCAAGCTGACGGCAGGTATTTTACTTCTTTTATATGGCGCTTCGTTTGGCATCCATTCTTAAATTCGCACTTTTTCAAAGCTTATAAGCTATTTGTCAGGCTAAATATTGCAATTTAAATGAATTTTCAGTGTATAATACTTGAAGGTTTGAACAAGCACTTACAGAAGAAGACAAGCCTTCTGGGTCTTTTTTTTTTGTTGTTGTCCTTTGACATACGTCAGTTTCTCATATTAAGTCATATTCTTTTATGGCACTATAAGACAATTTTAGGAGGACAGGATAAGCATGTGTATCTGTTAGACGTGTGTATAAAGACGTGATGCCATCAGCACTTTCAGACTTTGAAAAGGCACTGTCTGCACTGTTCACAAAGCTCAGCATTTCAGAAGCTGCAGACTTAAAAAAAAGCAATTCAATGTTGGAGGAATAGTGAGGTGCGCCTCTATTTTGGTAAGCATCGGGCCAAACCATTTATACCCAAGATATATCAACTTCGAATAACCATAAACAAAATTTTTCATTGGGAAGTAGGGCTTGACATAGTGGTTACAAAAGGCAAATCACCCCTCTTGTTTAGCTAGCCAGTCATCTTGTTTATTTTTTGTGTTCGGTGTTACAGCATTCTGCAGCAATGAACCAACAGGCTCAAGCAGTGAATTTATCAAAACTGGGAAGCATATTACCTAAACATATGATCTTGCCAGTATGACTAAAATTTTAGCAGTTCTCATTAATGCGTCAAACTACATTTCGCATCCTAGTTATGCCCGTGATGCTTAAAGGTTATACCACGCAAGAAATGCTGCGTTGGGTGCTAACTCTGACTGTGCACAGTCCGCTTTACGCACATTGGGAACATTCAACCACCTCATGAGCTGTACACCAGGGCCGGCTGCCTTACCTGCTTATTTCAATGCTTTTTATTCTCTTCGCATTGAGCTGTCTAGCCTCATTAATGTAGCCTTACTAAGATTACAAGCTTTCTTGTGCACATGGTGGGCATAAAAAAGAGTAACACAATTTTGTGGCCCTTGTTGACATTGCAAGTTAAGGGGCCTTTGATTTTACCACCTAATACAGGTAACACACAATTTACAGAGCATGAAGGCAAAGCACCGCTGAAGAGGACATCGGGCCAAATAGAATCGTAGAACCTCACTTTCAGCACCGGCACACCATGACCATGGGGCTGTATTTAACGTGTCTTCTAGCTAGACCGAATACCGGTATTTGTTTAACAGACCTTAAGACGCACCAACAACCTTTTCATTCTGGCTCTGCTGCCAGGCAGGCTGCCAGCAACTGGTTACAGCAAGTCCAAAAATCAAATAGAATAAGTTTTTTTAGAAAAACAAGCTCATAGTGTAAGTATTGGGTATGATGATATATCATCATTTGCTCTTGTTGGGAAGTTTGATGTGGGTTCATACGTGCGCACAAAAAGTTTTTTAAAGGAAAGGGGCAAAAAATGTTTCAGGCTGACCACGCTGCGAGCACTTGGCTACCAGTGAGGGAGCAACAAAAATGAAAACAGAAGTGAAGAAAAGGGGGTGCTTCGGCCACTGCAGATTAGTCACGCGAGCGTGCGCCTGTTACCGTGACATCAGTGTGAAAGGCGCGGGTGACGGGTGGGTGCGGGAGGCACTGCAGGGCCACGATATTTCGTCCTCAGGTTCCTTGAAAGCCAAGCATTTTTGGGGCATGCCTTACTGCCAGTTCAGGTTCACCGTGGTGGCCGCTGGGGGACCGGTACTGGAAAAAGGTCCATTAGGTTACGGCACACACTGCACCCCTGCGAGGTGTGCTGGGTAATTTTTACCTGATTGTTGGACTAGTTGTACGAGTCTTGTACATGAAGTGAAATGGAATGCCAAAAGCGAGGTGGCTAAAGATAGCAACGTTATTTAAATTATGATCGGGGTAAGCATGTGCTTTGGAGTGTGAAATGGTGCAACGACTGCCACATCGCTTTGTGCAACATTAGCTGTGGCTCGATCGGGTATTGCACAAATAATAATTGCAGCATTCAAATGATCGATTGTAATGTTTTTCAATTTAAAAATTTGTACTACATTTTACGCTGTCTATGCATACAGACTCAATAGAATCTAAGAAGTTTGCAAGAACGAAGTGCAGTTCGTAGGTTGCGGTACTCTGTTAAAAATCTTTTCTGTAATGCAGTGGTTCTCAAGTAGGGGTCCTTGGACCCCCTGGGGTCCGCGAGGGAATTTTAGGGGTCTGCAAAGCTCTCCCTGATGCTCTCCAAGAACCTTCCCACCCCATTCACTCTTTCTGCTAAACCTTGCTGGAAGTGTGAAAAGGTGGCTTTGCTGCATGACCTGTATGTTAAATTTCTTCGTGAAACCCGTTTTAATGTTGGGTGGGTTCAGATAAGGACAGCCCAAGTGGTGCCATGTCCATTTTTTTGTTGAAATGAAACTTTAATATTGTGTAGAACATTGTATTTTAACCATGGAACTGGCATTAGTTTAGTGAGAAGCACCATCGTTGATTTAATAAAAAAATATTTAGAACGCAATCGGCCGTGCTAGTTTCCACATTGCTTGGTGTGCCAACTTTGGGGACCCCTAACACGAAGCGAAATTTTTTGAAAATTTTTCTAATTAAACAAATATTTGCAAACTTCTTCTGGATTCGCGAAAATTGAATTTGCAATATTTATATTTTTTGAGAAAATATTTCTCAAACTTAGTAGCGAGAGCAATGTCGTTCAAAAGTGACACTTCTAAAAAAAATGTTTTTTACACATCGCCCTAAAGGCTAAGCAGCCTAGTTTTTTAGACGTGTTTATGAGGTGCTGCTGAACACCTCATACCCTTCTGAATGCTCTACAAAGAACATTTATCAAAATAACGCTTCGTGAAATGCGACCAAAAATGAAAATTTGGAAAAAAAGGTCCACCTTTTGACGTCATTTAAAAAAATAATGTTTCTCAATTTTCGCGATATTTACACAAAATGGCACTCAATTCTTGAGTATTTAGAAAGCTAAACATTTGTTGCATTATTTTTGTTCTAACTCAAAAAAATGAGGTCACATTCAACAAATTTTTAATGTCCGATCAACGGTTGAGTAGCAGTTCGCAGTGAAAAAAGACAAATAATTATGGCTGTTTTTTGCAGTTTAGAAAAAGAAAGCGACTGATATAAAGAAAACTGATCGTAGTATTCATATTTACCCTATGTTCAACTTGTTAGTTGCGGTAGACATTAAAATAATTGTGAGGTTTTTGAGCTTGTTTCTTCCATCAGACTAAGGCTACCATTTTATTTCGTTATCGCATTGCCCTAGCTGTGTCATAAACCCATATGTTTCATTTCTGACGCTGCTTAATCGCACATTATTGGTAATTTACCCCATTTATAAGCAAGTAACCTCACTGCTGTCACTGAGAATATTTGACATGCGATCGTCATAGTCAAATGTGCATTTCCGTTCTACCTGGTACATGCGAAGCGCTAACTGCAAAACAACTTCGTCTTCCTAATTGTCCGTCTTTTAGCCTCCCGGGGATAATAAATAGATTTGCTTCTTGAACATTTTGTTTTTAGCTGTTGGAAAGTTAAACTTTTATCCCACTACAAAATCTGCCATCCTTTACTGTGAACACTTCAATGTTAAGGGGAAGGTGCAGCGTTCTAGTTCGAAGGCCCTTCAAAGTGTCGACAAGCAGAGGTGAAAACCGTCGCTGCCTCTCCAAGTCCGAGTTCGATGTTGGGTACCTTCATTTCCGGGAGGATACGGGATGCCGAGTACCGGCGGAACATTTTTGCTTTTCTCTTCTTTGTTCTCAAATGTGGCAATATTGGCATTGTCAAGATATAGCACGACGAAATTCAGTTTTTCAGGATGCTGTCCACGAACTGTTTCGTACTTTGTGCGGCTTCGGTTGAAGGTCAACGCAATATATGCACAGCAGCTTGATGCTTCACAAGGCTCTCCACGCCGTTGTACGCACTTTTGTCATGTCCGGTTCCAGAGAAAAGCCACTTTGTCACACTAGTGACCCTACATTCACTTCTGTGCACCTCGAGGAACTGATGCCTAAATAGGGTGGCACCACCGTTATTTATGCACATTATTAAAGCGCATATTGATGCATGCTCTTCAAGAAGTCGCTTGATTTCGACCAACCCCAAGCGTGCATGAGCCGAATCAAAGCTGTGCTTCCTCAAAGAGTCGTAGTCTTTCTCGACATCGCAACGCACGTGAACACACTTTTTTGCCTCTGGTCAATGGTATCCTCTATCTTCGTCGGGAAGTAATTCCTACAGCACAAGCAAAGCTTCTGACCACTGTTTGTCGGATCTTTGAAGATCTCTGTAACTAGAAAGCTGCACCTTCCCCTTAACCTTGAAGTGTCCAAAGTAAAGGTTGGCAGATTTTGTAGTGGGATAAAAGTTTATCTTTCCAACAGCTAAAAACAAAATTTTCAAGAAGTACATCTATTTATTATCCCCGGGAGGCTGAAAGACGGACAGTTGGGAAGACGAAGTTGTTTTGCAGTTAGCGCTTCGCATGTACCAGGTAGAACGGAAATATACATTTGACTATGACGATCGCATGTCAAATATTCTCAGTGACAGCAGTGAGGTTACTTGCTTATAAATGTGGTAACTTACCAATAATGTGCGATTGAGCAGCGTCAGAAATATGAAATATATGGGTTTATGACACAGCTAGGGCAATGCGATAACGAAATAAAATGGTAGCCTTACTCTGATGGATGAAACAAGCTCAGAAACCTCACAATTATTTTAATGCCTACCGCAACTAACAAGTTGAAGAATGGGTAAATATGAATACTATGATCATCAGTTTTCTTTATATCAGTCGCTTTATTTTTCTAAACTGCAAAAAACAGCCATAATTATTTGTCTTTTTTCACTGCGAACTGCTACCCAACCGTTGATGGACATTAATAAAATGTGTTGAATGTGACCTCATTTTTCCGAATTAGAACAAAAATAATGCAACAAATGTTTAGCTTTCTAGAATACTCAGGAATTGAGTGCCATTTTGTGTAAATATAGCGAAAATTGAAAAACGTTTTTTTTAAATGACGTCAAAAGGTGTGGACTTTTTTTCCAAATTTTCATTTTTGGTCGCATTTCATGGAGCGGTATTTTGATAAATTTTCTTTGTAAAGCATTGAGAAGGGTATGAGGTGTTCAGCAGCCCCTCGTAAACACGTCTAAAAAACTAGACTTTAGGGCGATGCGTAAAAAAAAATTTTTTTAGAAGTGCCACTTTTGAACGACATTTCTCTCGCTACTAAGTTTTCTCCAAAAAATATAAATATCTAAAATTCAATTTTCCCGAATCCAGCAGAAAAGTTTGCAAATATTTGTTTAAGAAATGAGAAAAATTTGGAAAAAATTTCGATTCGTGTTAGGGGTCCGCAAAGTTGCCACACCAAGCAATGTGGAAAGTAGCCCGGCCCGATCGCGCTCTAAATATTTTTTTAATAAATCAATAATGGTGTTTCTCACTAAACTAATGCAGTTCCATGGTGAAAATACAATGTTCTACACAGTATTAAAGTTTCATCTCAAACAAAAAATGGACATGGCAACACTTTGGCTGTCCTCATCTGGACACACCCTGTTGCTTTCTGCGCGATACAAGCTATGCGAAAAAGCCAGACTCTCAAAACACCTGGCAAAGCGATTCGGTGGCAACCCATTCGGTTTCGTTCGCATAATTTGCGAGCACGTGTGGTTTCATTTGGGTGCAATCCAGTGTCCAATCCTGTGTGCAATCCAGGTTGATAAGGCTGACGGTGCCATACCGAAGAAATATAAATAACGATGTGCAAGTTCATATCGATGCAGACTTTCAACTGATCGTGTCAATCACTTTTATGTTTTACTGATTACCGATTTACCGATTCCTATGAGGAGTTTACCGACCCCTATGAGAGGGATCAACCACATTTTTTTTCAGCTGACGGGGCCCACATTTCAAAGGTGTTCTAAGAAATAGGCTTTTCTAATAGGGCTGTTTATTAGACAAAGGTTCAAATGAATCTAGCTCTTAGTTTTTGTTAAGTGGCTAATTGCTCTTGCGGTTTTTTGTTTCCTTTTCTCTTCTTTAGGTGATGCCAGGGAACACGGCAGAGGGTGAACATGGCAGTTTTTGTGAAAATAAATTGCAACGCGTTGTAAAAGACATCAAGCGCCCGCGTGGCTCACCGATTAAAGAAGGTCGCGGGGAGGTTTGATGTCAAGGTAGTGTTCTCGGCACCAAACAAATTGTCCTGTTTGTGTGGGGCTATTGCAAGAAAAGTCAACCAAATGAAAGAAACTCGGGCAGACAGGTGCGGGGTCAGGTATGAAAAAAAATTCGTAAAATGCGCGAAAGGCGTTGGTTACCGAATCCCGTTTTATTGCGGTGGATCCTATGTAGTCCAGACGGGCAGGTGCCTGAACATCCGTCTTCGAGAACACTCGTCTTCCTTGAAGAGGACCCCATGTTCCCATCTATCTGACCATTGCAGGAAGCATGTGTGTGTGCCTCTGCTGGAAAAAACAAGTCCTGTTTGGGCACCCTCAGCAACGTACACCCGAGGTAGCAGTGGCTTATCTTTTTGTGCTATAAGAATGTAACTTGTGTAAGCGCCCCATCCGTCGCCCTTCTTAATGAGGAATTCGCCTATCTTGAAGACAGCGTCCAGTGAAAAGGCAATTAATTTCTTGGATTCGCAATGTTCGGTGCTAATGTTATCGATCTGTTAACATTCGCGCGGATCATCGGGCAATTTGTTGCGGCGCATGTAATTGCTGATTTCTTCCCGATTGCTGTTGAATTACGTCAGTTTTGTGTGTATGATGCGGCACAAGGGTGCGCTGTGTCGGGATTTGTTGTTTTTGGTTTCATTATACTCAGTTGTTAGTAAGTGCTCGTCCTGTGTGGTTCTTCTCTTTGTCCCGCGTTTTTCTGTGTTTTTATTTAGCAAATAAATACATTGTCCAGTGCCAGCAAATCAAGTGGTGAGCGTTGCAACATATAGCCTCTGAGTAAATTTCTGTTCTAAAGTGAACAAAATATTCTCAGAAAACTATAACAATCATCAATTAGGAATTTCTTAACACCGTTTTTCTTTTTAATGTTCATTTGCATTGGGTATGAGTGGTCAAAGTGGCCGTTTCATTAAGCCGAACCAAGCTGTAAGCATTAAATATGAATGTGTTCAAGATTACTATTTTATAAAGGAATAACACTCCCGAACTCTGTTTTGTGTATTTTATTGCCGTGTTTTCGACTTGTGAGTTGTATTGTTCTACAATTTTTTTCACTTCAGTTGTCTAAAGTGACATTTTCGAATATTTGTTCTAATGGGGTTTTAAGAAAATTTGTGTTTTCATATTCACTTATCAGCTGATCACTGTTGCAGGGTTGTGTTTTGTATATGTGGGCTCAAGTGTTGCCTGTCCCGTTGAATGCTACAAGTTTTTGTTATTTGAGACAAATGTTGTCTAAGGTGATAATTTTGAATCTTGTATTTCTCAGTTTCTTCTAGTGTGTATATGTAGTCTAAGACAAAAACCCGTGATTTTTATTTCTTGTAACATTTTTTCTAGTCATTGAGCCAATGCAATATTTAAAAGGTTGTAGGCTTTATTTCAATAAAATAGTTCTTTTGGTACTTTGCATTGATGTTTCTTGCATGTATGCATACCCTTTCGACTCTCAAGGGATCCTGTTTGGTCGATTTGCAAAATAGCCGACTGGACTTTTTCTTTGCAGATTTTGAGTCTCGGTGACTGTGCTGCAGAGTCCTGCATGCTATATCTCTGGGGTCACGGGACTCCCTTTCAGCAGGTCAGGGCAAGTTGGCTGGGGTCATGTAGTAGCCAAAGTAGCCAAGCGGGCTCTTTCTAGCCAAACGGAGAGTCTGTGTGACTACTTTTACTGGTCGCAAAGTAGTCATGACGACTCTCTTCGTTTGAAAATTAGGAGTCGAGGTGACTTCTTTTACAGAGTCCTGCATACCCTTTTCTGACTCGTCTAACAGAGTCACAAGACTCTTTTCCGAACAGAGTCAGGATGACTCTTATTACTGGGTCATAACGTAGTCAAGCGGACTCTTTTTGTTTGCTATATCAGAGTCGCCGTGACTAATCTTCAGGAGTCCTGCAGACTCACTCTTGACTCTTCGTCACGACTCCCTCCCTAAGAGTCCCAGGACTCTGTTTGAAAGAGAGTCTGGTGACCCTCCCCATAAGAGTCCAAAGGTAGTCAATTCTGTAGCAAGCCAATGACTCTGTAAAATGAGTCACTACTGACTACCATTTTTCTTAGAGTGTAGAAGTGAGGCGCCATGCATTGGTGTGAGCTTCCTTTACTTTTTGTAACTCCTAGCCCACGCGCAAGGCCGCTAGACGTACCGCGGGCGGAGGGCACGGCGAAATGATAGGTCGCCTGACGCTATCACGTGGCATTCAGCGAGAACGCAGAGGGTAAACCCGTAGATGGCCTTGGTGAGTACACCACCGGTCTTCCCCGTCTTCGCGTGGGCTCGTAGCTAAATCGGTAAGACAACGAGCTCTCGCTTTGTTAGTCTATTAGTTGCAGGTGCGATTCCCGGGGGTGCCAATATATTCTTTTATTTGTTCGCTGGAGGTTTCTGGTGACACCAACAGTCGCGAAAGAACCCTTGGGGGGTAGAGGTAAAAAGCTTTGCTTTAATAGGCAAGTGATCGCTAAGGCCGCAGCTTATCGTACCAGCCAAATGAACCTCGGTGTCTGCACTAACAATAAAAAGATCAAGAATTGATTGACCAGATTCTGTTACACGTGTCGGCGTTGAAATAATGTACCGGAATCCGCTCGAGGAAATATGATTACAAAATGCTCGAGTAGTAGCGGTATCATACAGCAAATTGATATTAAAATCGCCCACGAGCAGCGTTTGGTACTGATGAAAAGAAGAAAATTCAAACAGTTCTGCTAAGAATTCCAGAAATACAGTTATACTACCAGAAGGGGGGCGGTATAAGACAGCGTAAATGTTGCATTTGTCAGGCACAATATCTCGTTGTCCTCAGTCACACGTGTGTACTGTTGTAGCACTTCGCACTGCATAAGCTTCTAACGTGTATCGCAACCCCACCACCCCGCATTCCAGTTCTGTTGATGAAGTATTTATTGTATTCATCTAAAATTACATGTCACTATGCATGTTACTAGGTTTCAGATAGCATTATGATGTCGAACAGAAATTGAAACTCAGGGAAAAACATGGTCAGGATATCTTCTTTAGGTGAGGCGGAACGTGCCTAATGTGAAGAGCAGAAACTGTGATCTGTGCTTTGGGTTCAACTGCAATTTCCCATGGCAAGGACTGTTCATAATAAAACATGCCACAAAGAAGAAAAACAAAAAGGAGAATGGGAGCCACTCACTAAATCAGCAGATTTTATTAAGGCCCCGGCGCGTCCAGACAAAGCGCCACTGACACTTGTCTCTTCCTTCCTACAGCCAGTGACAAAAGACGCTTCAAAGCGGGACAGAGATGCTCATTAAAAAAAATGGGCTTCACTTGACAGACCCGAGCGAGCACAGACAGACAGATTGGGATAAAAATACTTACATAGAAACAAGAATATTTGTGTTGAAGTAGCACAGGAAAGACTATCGTCTTTATGAATTCGAGAACGAGCAAGGCACCTGCCCTTATTCCATGTGACATCATGCCTGGCAGGCTGTGCAGAAGCTCGACAGTCCAGCGCCTCAATTTCATGTGGCGAATACTTGCTATATTATTATGTATTTCTAAATAATACTATCGAGGCTGCAAAAGGTTATACGATTCTTTTAACTCAGCTGATACCTCATCCGGTTGGGTGTTGGGCCGTTTTCACAAAATGCGCTGCCACTTTTAATGAAAGAATGTAGTGTTAGGCTGTGGCAAAGTATCAAAATAATTAGGCGCATTTCTCGCCAATACGGTTTAAATAATGGCGGCTCCTTGTGCATTTTTATTGATACTGTTTCACATTTTTATTTCATCTATAGCACCAGGATAAGAGACAAGTGTCGTAAACAATACCGACGTGGCAAACGCGTACAGGCACACAGTTCCGTATAACTAGAAAAAAGTGGTTTTCACATCATTTACAATTCGACTTAGTAAACTAAAAGAGAAGCAGATTTTCTAACAGAAGCACTTAGCTAGAGTTTTTGCGGATAGTTAGGTTTAACCATAACTTCTAGCAATTCCAAAATAATACCGAAAAAATTGTGTTTTTTTAAGTTTTTCTTTCGCGTCCCATACGCAATTTCCTCTTCCAGGCAGCCATTATATTTACTACTTTCTGGGCAGATATTGTGACAACGCCTTGCATTTTACAGCGGAGCTTGGTACGACTAAGGAAAGTTAAAATCTGGCGGACCCCTGTGCACAGTAAGCTCTTGTGGTGCAAGTAAATGCACATACGCAAGAAGATCAAGACGGAGTGTTATTATAAGTATACTGGAAGAAGCTGCACGGGGTATCTATCTCGCAGCACAGCCCATGCGGAGCGACCTACTTTTTGAAGGAGAGGTCAAGCGACAATTGCCTACGGGAGGAGGAGGAGCGGCCGGAGGTGGCCTGGATGGAGTAGCGTTAAAGTGGAAAGGGCAAACAGTGACCGCGCGTTTCTTCAAGTTGGGTAGACCCCGCGCTATGCATACTTCCCAGGAACAGGCAGCATACGAGAAGCTATGCAGCAAGCAAGAACGGGAACGACGTCTGCTATGCCGAGCCCGTTGCAGCTTAACAAACCACAAGGAGTGCATGGGCGCATTATTTTCTTCTTTTAAAATTGGTAAGAAAAAATATGCGCAGCTTGCACTAGTAGGGCAAGGCTGCAGAAACAACAGCGACGGCGTTACTTTCCCTTGGTCGGACCACCGGCAGCTGCATCAGCATCATCAGCAACAGCCCAATAGTTGCACTGCAGGACAAAGGCCTCTTCCATAGACGTCCATCCGCTTCTGTCCCGCGCCGCTCGAGTCCATTCATTGCCTCGAAATTTCGTTATTTTATCTCTCCCTCGTGTAATTGGACTCCTCCTTTTTCTCGGTGGAGGTAGTACTGGCTTCGAGCGGCAGCGCCAACTCGGCGCCGGGAGCGCGCGCTGTTCTCACCATAGCAGGCGCGAGCGCACGTGCACGTCCAAAATACGGTATCCGAGCTTATCGAAGGCCATCTATCAAGCCAACCATTTCGTTTAACACAAACAGCTAAAGGGTTAGCTCTCCTAAACAGTCTCCATATTCGCATTCCCTCAATCTACTCGCTCTCAGTCCCTCCCTGACAATAGGAGCAGCCACATCCGGTTCTCACTTTACTTAAACATAGGCATCCTGACCACCGTCCCGGCCGCCTACAAGCCCGAAGCCTTGTGCAAGATAATGTTTAGAGAAAAACGGCAGATGTCGCCCATACGGATGAGCGCACCTAGCCTACCGTCAACACCAAGTAGCCACAGCCACCACAAAGGGCCCCCTCATGACTTGTGCATCAATCAAGACATTCTTAACCAGGGATGCTGAGGAATAAGCTATCGCCTTAGGTGTCATACATTCCAAGCCCCTATCATTATTAGGGATTCTCCGACGGCGGGGAGAAGTTTCTTATCCAGGAGATTCGCCCCTTCTACTTTTAATTTACTATCGCTACATCAACACCATCAAAAATAACATCATATGTACTCCTACCAATTTCTCACTGACGGGCAACAACTTTGATCATTAACAAGCTAGCGCCCTCTCTCTCTAGTCTTTCGGGGAGACCACATCATCCATCCCACTCGTACCATATCAAGCATAAGGCAATATTACCTGAACGACAGGCTACACATTCCTGCCCTCACGCTGCACTCTCCAAGGAAGAGTGATCGCTACTTCGCAGGCTACAAAACCTTTCCTTATCCAGTTCCCCTGAATCGCAGGTTTTCAAGTCAATAGTCTGCTGAATGCCAGTTCTGTTCACAACCCGGAACTCTACCTGATATTGTTGCGGGAAGCGCAAGTGGATGCTGGTGCAGAGCTCCATGGGACCAATCGCTGACGACGAAGAAATAGTAGATGGCAAGGGCTCGTTGTTGAATAATTATGGGCGCTTGTAAAATACATTGCATAGCTCTGCGACAGCATCTTGTAAATACATTTCTTCATCCTGGTCCATGGTCCGCTTCAGCATTGTCTTGCCGCCACGTAACAATAATATAATACAGTGTGACTGGCCCCCTCTGCCTTTCAAACTGCAACAACATCACTCTTGAGATGTAATACAGTGCGAGTGCAATAACAAACTTCCGCCTCTCGGATCGCCTCTTCCTAACCGTGAGCTGTAGGAGCACTTGGTGACCAGCGGCCATCTGGACGTCCAGCAACTCTTCAACTTGCACCCAGAGCGAAGGCTTTCTGCCCAACCCTTTGAATCTCGGACTAGGGAACCACTCCCACTTCAGAAAGCTACAATAAACATTTCTCTCTCTCTCTCTCTCTCTTTCTCTATCTCCTGTCCCGAACGCTGGCAGAGTGTTCCCCACTTCTTCGTAAGCTGGTGCGGTGGGCGTGTACGCGTGTGCATTGTGAAGAGATTGTTGAGAGATTCGTCGTCATCGGCTTCATCGTCGTCATAGGAGGCACGTGCTCGCGTGCGCTCGAGCTCCTCGTGTGGCGTAACCCCACGCGCCAGCCTGGATGACGCCGGGCGGTTGCCGCGACGCACGCCCTCACGTGCGCTCGGGGATTTCTGTCTCCGCCGGACGGCTTTGTGCCCGCGGTGAGAGCCCTGATGATAAAAAATCATTCGGCGAATTTACGCGTGCAAGTTGGATGTCCAAACACTGCAATGGGACCTCGCAAACGCAAACCATACGTTTCACAAAATAGCTTGTTTTTCTTCTGCGATGCAAAGCCACCCCTTCTTTTTTCTCTTATATACCGCGTGTACGTCTTGACTCCCATTATGCCGGGAATGCGTGGTGTTATAGCTCCCTGTTCGGGTATTGCGGGCCGTGCATAAAAGGGCAAAAATACCAGGGTGACGCCGGCCAACAAAGGGCGCTATGGGGAGCGAAGACCCCTCTTAGCCTCGGTGTTTGAAATCCTTCCAGGCAGGGTGTACACATCCTAATGAGTTGGTGCGCCGTTGTTTGACGCCCATCTTAACCGGAAATCTTCGCGCTTTAATAATATTACCCGGTCCCGCAATACTTGTATGTGTCCTGCAGCGGCTTGTGTGTCTCTTGCATTGCATGTTCCTTCAATGCTCAAAATACTGCAGGGGGTATACTAAATTTAAACCGAATTACAAAACCTATTTTTCCTATATAAAAAATAAATAACATTGAAAATAAAATGTAAAACAGCCCCTTTTATATTTTAGTAGTCGAAACTAACATGTTATTAGGTCTTCTGTTTACGAGTTCAATGATACACATTAGGATAGGTTTTTCTTAATAATCATTCCATAATCTTTCATAATGTTTTGATGAGAATCTTTCTTTCGAATATTGGATCTAGAAACGCAGCATGCAGGCCACCATAATAAATTATGCTCCTGACTCGAAAACTCATTGATCAAACAAAAAAAAATCGAATTGTTGCGCCACCATTTTCTAAACGAGAAGCACAACACGATGAAGACGATGCAGACCAGTGTATGCACAGATAGTGCGATTTGTATACAACTGCTACGCCGGTCAAGTCATCTACAAAACTAAGCCCGATAAGTCGAAGCCAACGCGAAAACCAAGCAGGAAATTTTCAATTGAGGAATCAAGCTGAAGACTTATTTCCTATGACAGACCGCTGCACGCTATCTTCACGGCTCTATATATACGTAAAATTCCGCAAGACAACGCTTGTTCTGCTAAAATACCAGGATATCCTAATGGGGGCCGTATATTGTTTGATGCATTTTCTATCCAGTAACCTGAACGCTCAAAAACAACAGGAGTAAGCAACAAATATTTGTAGTAGGGTAGTATAGATTGCGAATATATTCTTAATGTCAAGAGCATAGTTTTTAAGTTATTTTATCGCAAACAATTTTAGAAGCCATTATAGATGCATTCAATCGTCAACATGTACTTAATTAAACAGCAGAACACCCAAAAGTAAGGGTGGCCTTTGGAAGTGCCACTGGTACGTTTTACTTAACTTTATTATCCTATCAGAAACGTAAAAAATAACCGTTTAGTTATGCGACAACAGGATATTCCGATTGCGCAGCGAGCGAGCTGCCCAAAGAGAAAGACACGAGCAACGAGTTTGCTCGCGAATAGCAGGCAGTGTTTCATACCATTTTTCTTAATTTATAGAAAACTTGGCAAGAGCAGTAAAAAAGGCTGCGAGAACACGCATAGTGAACGTTGATATTTTAAATAGGTATAAAGAAACATTTTACCTTGTTATGCCGCAAAATTTATACTGGGTATGCACATCTTAGTATGAACCAATACGTTGAATAAAAAGTAATTCTTAAGAATACAAGCTTCATCCTGCCAATTCGTAAAGTGGAATGTAACAAACAACAATCAATCGAGTCTGCATGAACTTTCGAAGTAAAAGGGCAAGTCTTTTTTCTCAGTTCTAAGTAACATTTGGCTCGGTCCACTCGCTTTGTGATGTATTGCGAACTTTAAACTTCACACTAGGTTCATTAAAACTTCGGTCATTTATTTGCGAGAAACACGTTTCGTTATAGATACCACGGTTCTCGTCTTCGCGCGAAGAGGCACGTTTGTAGTACGGAATACACGGCTGGTCTTTACAGAGGCCGGAGATGCTTCCGCCAATTCTGTGATGTTCCAGAGCGCAATAAACAGCCACCATATTAAAGATATGCTCCGCAATCTCTATTACGTCTCATCTAAGACATCTACAATAGCTCAGACCCGCATAATGAAACCAATAAGGTGAAACAAATTTTCACACTTGTTGAAACTGCACGTGCAACAACTTCAATAAAGCTTGGTGTTGGGCTAGTCGGTGTCTAGACATAATGGAACAAATAGCGCTGAACCTAACACGAAGACCACAGCATAGAAGGAAAAAAAGACACACGAAACGGAAGATGTGTCCTTTTTTCCTTCTATGCTGTGGTCGTCCTGTTAGGTTAGCGCTATTAGTTCAATTAGGGGCAACAACTGTTTTAAAGCACCTTGTAAACAATCATGTTAAACATGTATGCAGTATTCTCCTTCTAGCTGTTAATAAGCGGTGACACGCAAATTATAAACGGAGGAGTTAAGTAAGGGCGTTTACAAAAGGTGGCGCTGTCTGTACTGTGGCGCTATCCTTTGTCTCTTCTTCCGCCTGCGTGAGCTTGGTTTACAAGATACCGCACAGAGCTTACGAAACCTCATGGCACCTTTTCGACTACAGAGGCTATTTTTCCTCTTAAAACGACCACCAGCGTTATAGAGAGCGACGTGCCCACAGCAGCCGGCGACAATTGAAGCAGGGTGCCAAAAAATTGCTGGGTAGGGACGGTTCACTACGTCAGGTGGCGTTAAGTTTATTCCCAAGTTTATTCCCAAGGAAGAACTATGCGCAGGCTGCGAAAATGAGACAGAAACCATGCGACATCTTGTAACGGAGCGCAAAAGTATCCGCCCAGTCCTCAGTGATGGAACCATCCAGCTTCCGGAAGCCCTTGGCTTAAAGTTAGCGGAAACGTGAATTGGACAGTAGTAGAGGTTAGTAAAAGAAGGTTAGAATGTTGGTGGGAAAATAGCAGAGAACAATCTGGGAAGACATGCCAAAAAAAAGTCAGTCTAGCACAAAGATTTCGTAAAAGTATCTTTTTTCTATTTTGACATATTTTTTTTATTTATTTTGTTTGTATTTTTTGGTGAGGTGATTGTACAGTGGCGTTGCGACTAAGGCCGCGGTGCAACGCCACCCCGTTACAAAGGGGAAGCCACTAAGCATCATCATCAGCTCGCCACATTCGCTCTCCTCGCACTGGGATCTTCGACTGCGGGAATCAGATGTTGCCACCGTACCAATCACTACCGACCGTACTGCTTGCTCAGTACATACATTACGCGTCAGCAGATGGAACATACGGGTGCGTCCAGACCCCATTCTCAGCTATGCAAAAGTCAATGTGAAAAACTAAACCACACAGGTACTATGCTTGCCCGCTGGACGGGTATTATTTGTTTTGGTGCATTTCCATAAATTGAAACAAAAAGAACCCTTCCCGACTTTAGTATTTACACCAAATAGCTTTCTTTTCGCGTGAATCTCGTTTGCGCACTTGCGAAACGTGAGCGTAAAGGCTTCAATTCGCGTACACCAGCTCCAATGAGGCCATTTTGACAGTGGCAGGACCGCCATTTCCGCACGAAAGAAACGTGCTTCCAGCGAGAGGACCACTAGCTATCGCCAACTTCTTCAATGGCAGCGGCTCTTTCGCGCCAATTGTGCTACTCTTGTACCAGATCACCTCGGTTACTTGGCAGCCCTACAAATGAAAAAAGTGTGGTATTGGAGAGTTAACCCCGTTAAGGGCCTGCGATAGCGCCGCATCCGCAGTAATTTGTAGGGTACATCTTTTTGAGCCACTGCTCGTCTACACAAGCTATAGGAGCCCAATGAGAGGAAATTGCTTTTGCCATGCGGCCGCTGGCTTTCCCACAGTGATTGATCGTGAGGTTCAACGTGCCCACTCTACACAGACGATGAGACGCGCGGTAGTGAAGGGCTCCGTAATAATTTTGACCATCAGGGGACCTTTACTGTGCCCAAAATCTCGAACACACATGGGCGTTTTCGCTTTCGCCTCCCTCACAAAAGCGCACGCCACGGCCGAGAATGGAACCCACGTCCTTGGAATGGCCCACGACGGTGAGTGACTTTGCCCTGATGTACGCAGAAATATACCATATACCGTCACGTTTAGTGAAAGTTTCACTCATGAAAGGTGCCCAATATTCCTAAAGTTACACACATGGCATGAAAGCGCAAAGGCGTTTCTGTTTGCTAGGTTGAAATTGCCGTCCACTCTTCTGCCGATGCAGACTTCAGCCTACAACCGCGACAGCGGACTCGCTGCAGCAACTGGATGCAGAATCACTATCTGTGCTACTGCACTGCCTAGACTGAAGCTGAATCGCAACTGATACTGCCGAAGCGAGTTTGTTGCGCACACGCTTCTTTGCGTGCTTTTTGTGTTGGACGTCCCAAGGAACTTTTCACAAGCAAATGGGAATTGGTAACACGCGGAGTGGTTCTTACCGCTATATTTTTCGAGTGCTGCATATGAAAGAACTAGGTACAAGTGACTCTTGTTGGTTATTTGTTCTGATCTATGCCATGAAAATAAGGGCAGCGAAGAAACGTTTCTGTATGCCTTATTTTCTGGGATGTGTGTACCGCTCCTAAACACGTGGAACGCTTTGGAATGAGTTAGGGAATTGGTAGCTGTTCTGTACGCTTTTTGCGGACGATAGAGGAATGCGCGGTCTGTGGACGCCGGCTGGGTGCGTCCTTTCACAAACCCAGGAAAGTAAAGTTTCGCCTGTAAAAATTCATTTTATTAACGCACACCGTCGAGCAAAGAGAAGGTGCGTACTTCCAGCAGTGTGAATGGGCTAGCAGTAAGTTCCGCGACTGAGAATAAAGTTGCTTGTGACACCTATGCTTCGGTCATACGATGTAGGAGGCGATAGCGTTTCTTCGACTCCTATGGACAATTTTCAGATGCATTTGCTGTATTTACGATCTTTGTTTCATGAGCACTGAAGGCGAGCGAAAACAAAACGACTAGTAGCGAGTCTTTTATTTAGTGTCGCCCAGGAGATACAAAAATACACTCCGCCCCTGTGGCTGATAACGTGAGCATGAAAGGTTGCGGCTGCGGGGTGTTGGTCCTTTTGAACAAGGCGGCGTCAATGTCATTGTCAAAAGTGTTTATTTTGTATGTCTGCGAAGAGTGGGAGAGGGAGAGAGATATAAATAGAGATATAAAGAGAGCGAGATAGAATTTTTAGTAGAAAAGGATGGCCACTGATCTTTGTCAAGGAAGAAATAAATGGGGCTGAGGAAACAGGGAAAGAGATGGTAGGGAACTCCAGTGTGGAACCTGAAGCCGGATGCAGCAGCTCCTTCGCTTGCTCTTTCATCAGCTTATGCTGATCCTAAAGTACCCAGCTCTTCAGGGCTGGTGTTATGTCTGGATATAATGGAAGTCGTAACTTTTGCGTTGTTTTCCCTTGAGCATACCGCTGAACACGGCTAGGTCGCGTGGAAGAGAGTGCTGGTTCTCTTATTTTATCAAAGCTTTAGGTTTAAGTGTTATGCTCCCAACATACATCTTTGCCCCCATAGATTTGCAAATGCTTCCTTTGGTTTATCCTCCACTGAGTTTGCGATTCGTCGGCATTGAGACCTCCTTGAAGCAAGGAGAAAATGTGAAATGTTTTATGCAGGAGGGGCATATGTACCAGTGGGGAAAACTACGAAATGTGGGTGGATATGCTAACACATAGTGGTAATAGACTTAAAGGGAGCAAACTATTATACAACCTAGCATTCTGTTAAAAAGATCGTGCCTGGCTTAATGTAAATGAAGCCTAAATAAACCAAAAGATGACGCAAAAACGTAAATGTGACACATTTTATTTGTCGAGAACATCTATTCAAGCGGCCATTGGAGTCGGTGTCCTAGAGACCATATGGCGCGAACGCTTTCGTCTGGAGTTGAAGAAATACCCAGCCTTTCTGCTAACAAAATATTTAGGTCTGGTGATATTCTACGGACTGCCTTCTTACTGTCGCATACAAGCTCTTCCCCGTACCTGGAAAGTTTGCAGGGAAATATAATACCCAAATTACTCAAGAACACGCACTACAGTCGTAAAACCCGGCGATGCCCGGGTGCGCTAATTTGCCCGTTATCTCAAATGATATATACACTACGTTACTTATTAGTTGTCGTCATTTCGTCTGAGGGTAGTAGCACAAAATTGGGAATACCCGACTGCTGTCAACAGATGAATGGGCTCTTGCCAAATGCTTCGGATTTTAAAAAAACGTCTGGAACTCGTGTTTTATTGGAACTATCTCAAACCAAACTGTAGCACATAACTGCCCATATCTTCAAATTTATACCCATAAGAAGTGTTGTCTCAGCAGTTGTGATGCACCGGTATTCGTTATTTTTCTAATAAAAAACAAAGGCTTCTGCATGAGGCGTGTAGGTGCATGAAATTCCAACCTGTAGCGGGTGAGGGATGTCAACGCGGAATTATATCACCAAATTTTGCTTGATAGGGGGTGTTATTTAGGTTACGCTCGTTTCTGCATATGTTCGCGATAATGAACTCATAAAACTTGTTTTTAAAAATTTGTTTTGATAGCATGTGTACGCATTATTGAATTGTATATATTATCGAGCTGAGTAGTTTCTCAGAATCCATGAAAACATCTCGTTTCCAGAAAATCATGATTCTCCAGATTGAGGGGCTGTTACAGAAAGATCTTAGATAACTATTTTTGCACAGTTGCACGGGGGACGGATACCCAAAAACCCTTTCGATCAAACTCAATGGGGCCTACGATACATGAGTACATTTCTGAAAAATCATTTTAGCACATTTCTCTCTCTGGGTGGTGCAATTTTTGAAACATTCGGCAAATGAAACTCCTGCGCTACAACAGTAGTGTTCTCCTGAAGTTTAAACCTTTCAAAAACATCAGACTGGCTTGCCAATTACTTCACCTCTTCAGACTTTTGGTCTCGTAGGCCTAAATAAATGCTTTCGCTCTTGTGTTGGCATCGCATGTAGGAATACTTAAAATTGCTTCGGCGAATTTTTATATCTAACTGTTGCCAGCCATAGCCGATTATATATAAGAATCATGCGAACATAAATGAGGGAGTCAGTAAAAACAGGTAAATATTCTGAAATACAATTTCTGATCATACGTACGTCCGAGGACATACCCGGAAACAAATTTTAAGGACGCTCGCGGTGTACATGCAGCACAAGAAACCACTTCGATACCTCAACGGGCAGAAGTGATAACCACGAATGTTCGAAACACAATTTCCCGTTTTTGTGCTGGGCTAAAGATTCGAAATGTACTCCTGATACTTCACAGCCGTAGTTGCAGCAGTCTTAGCTGAGCGTTAATGATGCAGCTAGTGAATCAGCACGTGAATCGGCGCTTCAGTTTCAAGGTATAGATTTTTACGCCCATACTTTATAATATTACCTCTATTGAATCACTTTTTGATGCAAGATATTTTTAACGTGGTGGTGTCATCACTAAAGCAACGGCGCAGCTCTATTGGGATTCGCAAATCATTTAGCGCTTTTCCTGCCACTTCACCTTGACAGACGTGCCTCAGTGTGCAATTGTATGAGCTAAAAGCTTGATTGTTTGCTTTTAATGTAAATTTATGAAATGTTCTGAAATTCGTGTATATCTGGTTATTAATGAATTTTTATACGATAAAATATTCAATTTCGGTATATAGTTGTCCATCTCGGTCGCTATATTCTACCTTCTCGATTTTAGGCAGTTGCCTCTGCCAGTTAATGTTGCCTTCTACTGAGGCTGAAATGGAAATCTGAAAACCTTAAATGCGTTCGACGCACTTTCAGGTGAAATTTGATGAGATAGAAGAACCATTTTATTTTAAATATTAAATTTTTTGTTGTTATCAGTAGGTCGAACCCAGGCACCACTGTTTTCTCTACGTATCGTCACAGGAGAAAACGCTGTTAATTGCAGTTCAAATCTTTGTATTTCCGGCACACAATTTCTTCCTTTGCAAGCTTTACACGAGCGAGCTTTGCGAGCTTTGAAGTTTTCTTAAACGTTTTCAGCTGTTTCAGCTTCTGATTCCTTCTGTTGTTAGCGTGGGTGAGTTGTCTTCTGGCACGCGCATAAATTATCTCAAACTCTCTTGTACAAGCGCAACGTCTACCACTTTCCTTGTTTGACATTATTTCTGCAAATTGTGTAATGCAACCCAGTATTGATTTCCCTATTTTTAAGCCTGTTCCCATGTATTACGCCATATTCCGGCTTTTCAGCTCCTCAAGATTGAGAACATTCCTTGCGACTAAACCTAGTACGCCATCTTGCTGCGCACCTTCTAAAAATAAACGCGCTGGCGTAGTATATGCGCAGAAATGAATTGCGACTCATTGATTTTGAGATCTGTATATTATATCACTGCTTATCCGTATTAGTTGAGCCCCGATTCGGGCGTGTTTGCTCAAGCCGCCATGGTTTTTGTTCTGGTGATACAGTAAAGGTATGGTTTCCTTGTAAAATTCGGAACAGCTATTGCCTCCAGAAACAAAGAGCTAGAGAGAACAGCTTTCTGGAGCCTAAACCAGCCAAGCAGACTGAGTAAAGGTTGTTCTCCGAACCTTCGTTATGAAATGTGGCTATTACGCACAATACAAAAGGCATTTATCTTTAAAAAGTTTGAGTAGTAATTACGTAACTGTTCAAAAGGGCAGAGTGCACGATTCCCCAAATGGGTAATTATTGTTCACAACTAGAGTGTGCAAAAAAAGAAAGGAACAGAGCGTAGTCAGACAGGGCGAACGCCAACTTCCGATGGAATTTTTATTGCGCAAAACTGTCACATTCAAACCGACACACACGCTCAAGCACATGCGCACATACACACACAGAATCAGTCCTCTAAACAACTTGCAACACTGAATAGACCAAGAAACATAATAGGCATCCCTTCTGTGACCCTATGCACGGGTCTAGCTTATGGGATTCCGGGGGCATGCAGAGATGTATTGGCCGTTAAATAATCAAGTTGCATTCTCGGCATGGTCATGCCGAGCACACTAACGAATGCGACACATAGCTTCGTGATTTTTTTAGAATTTACGATTTCTTTTATCATTTGGTCACTATTCTGCTCGAAGACGTGGCACTGGTGAAGTTACGAAGCGCATTTTTAATGCTGCGAACGTAGTTATTTAGTTTATTTTCCGCAGCAACAGCATGGCGGACGCCTTGGCTGGAAGCTCCGAACAACAGTTGGACTAAGCCAAGGAGTCGTGCGTTATAGATGACTAAGAACAAGAAAGGCTACATAGCATTTACACACGTTCAGTGAATAACGCGTTCAGGAAGCAAAAAGTAAACGTTCCAGAGTTTCGAGAAACATTTTTTACAATAAATACGCGTGCAGAAATACAGTATCCAGACGTCTCAAATACACTTATTTTGTATTGATTTATTTTTCTTTTTACACACTGCAGCCCAAGAGGGATATCGCAGGAGTGAGTAGGTACAATGCATAAGATTAAAACAAGGTAAACTCACAAACATTGTTACACAATAACAATTATTGATTCTCAAATTCGTACACAAATTCATGATAGGACAGAAAGCGGATTCGCCTGGACAGAATTCCATTGTTCAATTGTATGGGGAAATATACTGTACTTAAAATACTAGCGCGGGCAAAATACGGGATAACGTTGAGTGGGTGGCAACTACGCGTGGGGGACGGTTCAGCGAGGATGATGCAATGGTTATCGGAATGACGACAGTACGAGTTGCTAAAACGATAGTCTTTCGTGATTCGGTAGTGCGACGTGCAGCTACAGGTGTTAGGCTTAAGAAATAAAGTTCATTGGTTTGTGAAAATTCTGAATCAAAGCGAAGAGAAATAGAGCGAATGATTTTCTTTTGAACATATTCAATCTGGTTTGTTTCGTATTGCTTGTAGGGGTTCCAAACTGACGAAGCGTATTCGAGCATGGGGCTTATTAGCGATTTGTAAGCAATCAGCTGTTTCCCTGGATGCTTCAACCAAGGTGCGGCGTGAATAGCCAGTTTTTCCAGTACATGTTTGTTATAGAGTTGATATGGTTTTACAAAGACAAGATTGACGTAAACATAGGCCCAGGATATTTGTATTCACCTACGGTATTAAGCGATGGCGCGGTAAATGTGTAACTGAAAATGGAGGCAGAAAATGGAGGAGGGAGCTCTACAATTTGTAAACCTCATTGTCACGGTTTTACGAAAGGTAATTTTCTTTTGCCATGTTTGCAACCATGAAAAAAAAATCTGAAAATGATTCTTGCAAATACTAGGGATCTCTAAACAGGGAAATCTTCGATTTAATACAGAATCGTCCCCCTAAAGCCGACTCTTAGATTTATTGTAAATAGGCAAGTCGTTATTGCAGAAGAGAAAACGCAAAGGCCCATTATTGACCCTTGTGGTACCTCTGATGAAACCAGTGCTATGGACGAGGATAATTTGCTGAATTATACAACCTGTCTGCGTTGCGTAAGGAAGCCAGATATCCAACCAACCCGTTGGGGATTTTTAAGGATACCGTTTAATTTTAGCAACAATTTGGGATGAGATACCATGTTAAATGCTTCACGCCGAAACTATGGAATATATCATCAGAAAACTCGGCTAATTGGTTAAGAGTGCTGAAACCATGCCGGAAACCGTGTCGCATGTTAAACAAAAGTTCATTACTTTCACAGATAATGGGTAATGTGTTCGTATGCTACATGTTCTACTGGTTTGCATGAATAGGCGGTCAGTGAAATATGTCTAATTACCGATGATCTGTTTATTACCACATTTATAAAATGGGAGAACTTCCAAAAGGAAGAATTTCTAAGAGAGTGGTACTATTCTATAGCTGAGTGATTTTCGAAAACTCTCTGCGAGATATCTAGGCGTCCGCTACGAGTAACAGATGCGAAAAGGGATCAATATATCATTGTGCCCTGCAAATATTGCGGAAGCAAGAATAAACCTTGAACAGCGAAGCCAATTTCTGCTATCGGGATGCCTCGGTCAGTGTAAGAAAAAGGGGAATATAGAGTATTGTCGAGTGAAAATACAGACTGAAAATAGGCATTGCAAGCGTTAGAGATGAAAGCCGGATCATTGGTAATTTCGCTGCCAACAAGGATAGAACTGGAGGGTGAGTGGTGGGGTGACATTGACGACCAAAACTTGCGCCGGTTGTTCTTCAAAAGGCCGGTCAGCTGGTGCTGATAAATGAAGTTCTTTACCGAGTTCGATTGCCAGTGTAACTCTTCCTGAGCACGCGTGAGGCGCTCAATGCCACTATTGTTATCCGCGCGCTTCGCTCGGCCGAGTCTGCGCACGCGGCGCGAAAGCTGCAAAATCTCACGGTTCACCCACGGAAGCTTAGTGTACGTTTTCTTAACTTTCAAAGGGATAAAAATTTTAATAGAGTTTTTAAGTAGTTTAAACATAGCTCATGACAGTACGAACATCGGAGACGGTGCTAAGCAATTGAATTCATCAAAACGTTCCGCAGTAAATCTGCTATTGAAACTTTGTCGGCCTGCTGAAAATCATGAAAACGAGTGAACATGACATTTTGCCGTTGAATTGGAAAACATGATGTGGCAGCAGCGCCTTGTGGTTTGAAATACTACCGATACCTTCCCAGTGAATCCTGCTTCTTCAATGTGGGAGCTAGCACAAACCAAATCTAAGAGTGCTTTGTTTCTCGCTGGTGGAAACACAATTTAAACAAGGTCAAACAAAAGTGGAGAATTTAGTAGCTCTATTTTGAATAGACTGTTTCTATTGGATGAGGATAACAAAGGTCAGTGAATCCCTGGTACATTAAAATCGCCTATGCAGACAAGATTGCTAGCGGTAAGCTTCCGTTGGCTTACGTATTGGCTAAAGTGTTAGATGTCATTTAAAGACGAGATTGGGGCGCGATAAACAAAGCCGTTTACGACGTGTCTCTTCTGGAGATATAGCTTGCACCAAACAAACTCTGTGCTCAAGAGAGAAAGAGGCCCATGAAAGGTAAAGTCAGAACGAAAAAGAATAACAACGCCACCGCCATATTTAGCGTGCTGTCTGTCTGTCCGAACTTCCACGTAGCCAGAATAGTAAATTTCGAGTCGTTAATTCCATCGTGCAACGAAGTCTCAGTGATACCAATCAAGTCAAGGGAATATGAGGAGGCTGACGAATTGGTTAGTTATACATCTAGCGTTAAGACGTAACACCTGACGTTTTTGGTTAGAAGTATGGCGCTGTCAATTGAAAGACCCAGAATCAGTAGCCATGTCTCCTGCCAAGGAATTAGGGGTGTTCCTGTGAGAGTCCCCAGCTAGGAGCTTGTCTCAATGGCTGAAATCCGGCACAAGAGCTTTGGAAGCCTCGTCTCATGTGTAACGAATATTGTCAATAAAGGCATGGTCCTAACAGAGCCCCACAGCTGAACCATGTGCACGAAAGTTTTCCGAAGACGCCCAAATCGTTTTTCGGATGGCTCTTACACTCGGAGAGAAATTTTCACTAATATAAAAGTCACCCCCTTTTAGTTTCAACAAATTACACATTATGGCACTTTTCCCTCTCAAATTCAGCGTCTTCAGAATGACGGGGCGTTGGGTTCCTTGTCGTTTCCTATCGAGTCAATGACGGCGTTTTATAGGCTGCCAATCAATCTGCAATTCAGTCGTTATAAATTCTAAAAAAGTACCCATCAACGTGGAGTCGTCTGCACCGGAGCCTTCGGCTAAACCATGGGTACTATTATTGTCCTTCGGGAAAGATTCTCGAGATCGTCGTAGATTTAGTAAGCTTGCCCAGTGTATTTTAAAGAAGCCTAACTTCTGAACGCAGGTGTTGTGCATGTTGGCTATTACCAGTACAGTGACCAGACTGGGATTATGCGACTCGTCTTCAAGAAAATCAAAACGAAAGTTAATGTTCTCCTGGTGTAGCGTTATCGCAGCAACATCGTCTGTGAGTTGCTTCGGACATTGTAATAGTTCGACCAGCATATTGGTGATGGTGGTATTGTCAGTTCTAGTGAACTTGGAAGCAGCGGGAAGTAAGGAAAGTGAAGAAAAACAAGCATTGGCTACACTGCCAGCAGTAGTAAATGATAAAGTAGAGGAATGCTGAGCCACCGTAGAGATGGTTGCATTCTTATTGTCAGAAGAGAAGTGATGATGAGGTCGATTGACTGACGTCCTATGTGTAGGAGCCGTTTTAGGAGGGTCCGGGTTCAACTCTACGTCCCCACTCAGCAGAAGTGCGATGCAGAGTACATTGAATGGACACAAAAATCAGCTACGACAAGTGGGCTAGGGAACTACAGCAGTGAACGATAGTCAGAACGAAAGCAAGGACCATTTTTATAATAACATACCTGCACATAAAAACACATCTTTTCAGCATTGTGTCGCAGCAGCTGCCGCCTAGTCCACTGACGAGTGAAGGCGATCCTGCAGAGTTTATACGGCTTGTGGTAGACGTCATAGGTCTAGGCACGTCGATGATCGGCTCATTCAACGTGCCGACGTTGCTTGGTGAGTGCAGGAAGAGCGGAGTCGGTGCACCAGATAAGCTTGAAATATAACGGACGTGGCTGATATTCCTGCTTGACGGATTTCTGTCGAATGTTACCGCGTACAGTTCTTGACACAGTGAGGCACACGGAAACAGAGCAGTGATGCCCGCAGCAGCATTGGGGTAACGTGGAACTAAAACGACCAGGAATCCGAGGGTCTGCACAAAGCAGACACATGTTCTAAGCACTGTGTCGCAGCCGCAGCCTGCCAGCTTACTCCGCAATGCAAATAAGCCGATATAAGAAGCACGAAGTCTATGCTTTCAGGTACGGGGGTTATGATACAGTCCCTCAGCGAAGAATTAAAGGAACATTTAGTACATAGCCTATGTACAACGTTCGGACATGTGCCAGGTAGAAGCCAAAAAAAGATGACGCTGTCACGCAGACTCAGGCACAAAGATGGAACTAGATGTACATCTTCCGACCCTGGCCGTTGTGGTGCTCTCAGACTTGTAAATACACAGCATGAATACACATCTGTTAGCTCCACGTATTCCTATATGTCCTCGTTACTATAAAATTTATGTGTAGTCTATTTTTCGTTTATAATACTTTGATTCAGGTATTCACCATCACATCTGCAGTCACTTCTGATATTTCTATTATCCCCTTTCACGTTATAAAATACTCTCATAATGACGGTATCTTTGAATTAAGGAAATCTGGCCGGTAATATTCATTTTAGACATTGTAGCCTATACATTATTCAAACCCAAGAAATAAACAACAATTCACAATTTCTGTTCTAGCCTGAACTGTTAACATTTACTATGTTCAACAACATGCTTTTTGCTAAAGCAAAAATTAAAATGCGTCCCTTAGCAGTCGTTCTATAGGCTAACATATATTGATGAATTTGCGAAGCAAAAGAAACATAATATTGTTCGAGCTTTCCGTTCATCGGAAAGATCATTCGACAGCGGGATACAGATCGAGGTATTGAAGAAACTTTATTGGAAATACATCTAACGTGTTACTTCCAAATCCAATATCATAAAAAACAGGCACCGAGGCTTTTTGTTTACAAATAAATTCTATTTTGGGTATTATGAACTAAGGTAATATTAGTTTTAAAGTTTTATTTATAGCTCGGAAAAACGCGGCTTTTCTTTTATTTACCTTTTAACCGCGCATAAATTTAGCAGAACGTTATTCTTCGTGCCCGCTGCTAAAAATAGCACGAAAATGTTCAGCGCACGTGAGCACGTGCCTCGCCGTGACCTACCGGAACTTAAAAAAACAAAAACAATGAGCGCCAATGTGTGCATGCCTTGCGGCGCCGCCCAGCGTTCCTGCCTCACGTTTCTAGAGCCAAGTACACCAACTGAGAGAGATTGGTCAAGATTGCAGCGACAACCCGGCAGTTAAAAAATCAAGGACAATGCCGAGCGCTCATGTGTTCGTGACTCGCGGCAAACACACAATTTTACCGAAAAGTACCAGGATTTAAACAAGCCCGCTTGAAACGCATTCTTCGAAAAAACGCAAGTATCAAGTGACGTGCTCGCGGTCGCCGACTTTGAGCGTGCACCCGGAGAAAACTTAAAGCTTCCCAATCCCTTCGACGTAATTCCGAAGTCACCGCAAAAAGAACGGAACAAATTATTGGCTTTGCTGCGTCGCTAAAGCGAAACGTGTTTTGTCGAACTCAAAATTACGTCAGACACCTCTAGCGAAGCATCGAATTATACCCGAAGATGGAGCCCGACCTACTTGACAGTGACCGTACCACGTGCCTTCACACGAGTGGGAAGCATCCGGGTAGAAGTTGCAGACATGCTCAGCCACGATATTATACAGCCATCGAAAAGCCCCTAGGCTGTGCCGGTATAACTCGTGAATAAAAAAGACGGCACATTAAGGTTTGCGTTGACTACCTGCGACTGAACAAAATCACCAAAATGGACGGGTACCGCTTGTCACAAATCGGCGACGCCCTCGACCACGTCTGCCACGCCAAGTCTGCCATCGATGAATATAAAGACATGCTGCTGGAAAATAGCAGTTGACAAAAGAGACCGAGAGAAGACTGCATTCCTAACCCCTTACAGGCATTCTTGGGCCCCCCCGGAGATACGTGAGGGCGTTGCTGAACAACCGGACCCTTCGAGCCAAGGTGGGCCGAGCAACCAGCAGCCAACGAGACGACAGCTCTGGGGTTGCTCAGGGGAGTATGCTGTGCCTCTGGTGCAACTCAAGCCACGCCGGTGAGAGGAGCTAGAGGTGGATCAGTGCCGGGCTATGCGCCTCTGCCGGGGCCTTGCGAGCCCATCTCCGGTGGCGGTAACGTACGCAGAGACAGGCTCCTAGCCTAGCCACATGCGGGCCCTGCAGGTGGGGCTCCACCACATCCACCGCCTGCAAGGCACATCGGACGGCACGTCACTCCTCCAGCGCAACCGCAGCCGGCCCAACTCTCAGATGGGCATGCTGCTCAGTACCTACGAGGGCCATATCGCGTTGCCGCAGCGGCCCGGCCTGGATCCACCACCCCCTGGCACGGGGCAGGCTCTACGCATCGCCATAGCATTCCCGGGTTTCCATAACAAAAGGTCCACTCCACCCCAGGCCATGCACCAGCAGGTGGCCGCCCTGCTGCAGGACGACACTGCTGCACTTCCGCAGGTGTACACGGATGGCTCCGTGCAACAGTCGACGGGTAGGGCCGGAGCCGCCAGCACAGCCCTTGAACAAGGCACCAGCGAGGTGTGCAGCCTGCTCTTCGCGGCCTCATGCACCCACGCAGAGCTGGCTGGACTCCACTTGGCCGCGGACCTTCTTCTGCAGCAGGGGACCCAGGTCCGAGGTGCCATCATCCTGACTGACTGCCGGTCTGCCCTGCTCCCTCTGCGAGCTGCTGACCAGCCAGGCAGCTCCAGCGGCTACCTAGAGCAGTCGCTGGCGGTCGAGCTTCATGCGGTGGAGGCTAAGGGGTGTCCACGGCGACTTCACTGGCGGCATCGCACGTGGACACCATGGGCAACGAGGTAGCAGACGCCCTGGCCAAGGGAGCTGCTCACCAGGCAGGGGTTGCAGCCTCCCGGGGCGTGGTGCCATTCGACGCTGCAAGGACTATCCTGGCACGGGTGGTGGAGGCCCTGCATCCAGATACGCGAGTGGTAAGTGGTCGAGCCCCACGTGTCCTGCCCGCACACATCCGGAGACACGCCCGGTCGCTCCTGCTTCGCCTGCAGCTTTATTGCTGCAAGGTGGCAACCCGCTTGCACCACCAAGGCCGCCGGGCATCCCCCACCTGCGCCACCTGCCCAGAGCCCGAGACGCTCGAGCACTTCCTGTGCCCTTGCCACCAACAAGCATGACACCGCAATGGAGGAACTCCGCACCGCCCTCCAGCGACTTAGTGCACCAAGCCACAAGCTGAAAGACTTGCTTTTCCCAACGGGTCCGCACGCCTTCCTACGGGAGGTCTTCCAGCACCTCCTCAACTTCCTGGTTTTTACAGGACTGGTGCATCGTTGGTAGCCATCGAGCCTTCGACGAGATGAACGCTACATAGACTGCACCCAACTCACCTCCTTCTTTCCTCGCTTTCTGTCTTTCTATCCTTTGCAACCCCTTTCCCTTCCCTCGGCTGGGTTGTATGAGAGCGAATTCCCCAATGAGTTCAACAATGTCCCCAGTTTTTTTCACTTCTCGGCCTTCGTAATAAATCGCCACCACCCCCACCACGGCTTTTCCGAGTTGAAGGTGATGCCGTTCGTGCTGTGCATGGCACTACCAATATTTCCAAGAGACAATGACACCGTGCAGCTGGTCAGAACAGGCACACCTGTCTCGGATACCTCGACGACGTTGTGGTATTCGTCCGGACTTTCGACGAACACCTTGCAAGGTTGGAGTCTGTACTCGAGGCTCTTCTATCATGAGGAATAGCACTCAAGCCTGAAAAGTGCCGCTTCGCGTACGAGGGACTCACGTTTTTGGGCCATGTCGCCCACGCAGCTGGAGTACTGCCTGACCCGGCGAAAGCTTCAGCTATAGCGAAATGCCCAAGACCGATAGACAAGAAGGGCGTGAGAAGATAGATTTCTTAGACGTTGCACATACTACCGGTGCTTCGCCGCAAACTTCCCATAAATTGCAGGTCCTTTACAAAACATTGCATTCCTTTCAGCTGGGAAAACGTCCAACAAAAAGCATTCTACGAGCTGCAACAATACCTGCAAAGCCCGCCCGTGCTAGCTGATTTCGACGAAAACTCCGAAACAGAAATGCACACAGACTTCAGTGATATAGGCTTGGTGCCGCCCTCGTGCAGTAGCAAAGCTGTTGCGAAAATGTAATCGACTATGCAACCCTTGGTCTGTCGAAGGAGGAGAACAACTACTCATCCTCTGAGAAAGAGTGCCTCGCCATTATATGGGCCATTACAAATTTCGCCCAAACGTGTATGGCAGACCTTTCAAGGTTCTGACAGACCACCATGTGCTGTGTTGGCTCGCAAATAGAAGGATCTATCTGGCTGTGTTGGGTGGTGGAACTTGCACCTGCAAGAGTTTAAACACAATCGCCGATAAATCCGGCTGGGAACACTCTGACGCCTACTGCCTGTCCGGCGGCCCCGTGGACCCACCACGTAAAGCCTCTGATGAAGACAGCGCGTTCTTCGGAATCTTGACGGAGAGCGATCTAGCCTCCCAGCAGCGTGCCGACGCCTGCCCACGCTCCATGATCGACTACTCCAAAGAAAAAAATGTCACCGTGCCTAGGACGTTCAAACGAAACTTACCAGCATTTACCCTGAAAAACTCTGTTGTAGAGAAGAATTTGAGCCCCGGAACGATAAACTAATTATCGTATTGTCATCAACGCAGACCTTTGTGACTTCATTGTGGAAGCATGCCATGATGACTCGCCTTCCGGAAATCACGGCACAGCTCTCACAATTGGAAAAATCAAGACGAAATATTACTGGCCCCGCTTCACATATGACGCCACCTACGACGTCCGGTGCTACCGTGGCTGGCAAAAAAGAAACATTTCACCGACGAGCCCCGCTGGACTTTTGCAGCCGATCGCAGTCCCATCTAGGCCCTTCCATTAAATTGCAATGAACCTTCTGGGCCCGTTCTCTACGTCCCGATCCGTGAAAAAGTGGATTGTCGTAGCAACAGACAAGATGACGCGCTACGCAGAGATCGCAGCTCTTCCGAGGTGGTCTGCTCAAGAAGTCGCCAATTTCTTTATAAATCAAGTTGTGTGTCGACATTGAGCCCCTGAAGTCCTAATCACGGACTGCGGAATGATCATGAATGCGGAGGTTATGCAAGGAATCTTGTAAAACAGCAACAAAGATCACCGAACAACGATGGCGTACCACCCCCAATGAACGGACTAACCGAACGTCTCAACAAGACGATCGCGGATATGCTAACTATGTACGTCGACGTTGAACCTAATACTTGGTACGAATTCTTTCCGTATATCACGTTTGCGTACAACACGGCTAGCCAGAAAACTACGTAGATGACATAGTTCGAGCTTGCCTACGGAAGACGGTCGACTACGATACTTGACGCCATGCCTACGCTCGTAGAAGACGACGGCCAAAACGCCGACGGCCAAGGATAACTTCAGCAAGCGGAGGAGGCCCGCCACCTCGCTGAAGTTCACACAACGGACAGACAGCTGGTTTATGCCGGACGGTGCAACCTCCGACGCCGAGACGCCGAGAACCGCCCACGGGTTATATGTGGGTTTTGATTTCCATCCGACGACTTGGACTCAGTGAGAAGCGTCTGCGACGGTATTTCGGACCCTACGGTATTTTACAACGTGTTGGCCAATTTACCTGCGATGTGATCCCCGATGGCGATTCCGGAACATCACCACGCCGCACGCGGCCCGATGTCATCCACGTGGTTCGCCTAGAACCCCACTACGCATAATGACAGACTTCTTTTCTGTTGTTTCTTCGGACTCCGTCTTATTTTAGCATCGCGTCGATGCCTTTTTAGAGAGGGGTAATACCATGAACCATGTTTTGGGTTTGCTTGTTTTCTTTTGTTTTTGGGGACCGGCTGCACCGGGCTATGTTATCTGTGTTATCCATCGGCCAAGTGAAACGCATCTTTCATTCTTTATGCCACACGTGTTATCTCCTTTGATAGGAATAGTGTTTCCAACTAACCTAACCACCCTAGAATAACATTCTTTGATCTACAGTGTTTTGGATGCAATTCGATTGTTCGAGAAACCATCGCGCCGAGAGATAGAGTCCACAGATCAGGCGCCGCGGCATTCGACTCGCCAAAGCTCGCCTGCGCGCGTAACTTTCTTGACTGGTGCTTCGGCGCATGTGTATTTAGTTAGTTGTTAGGATGCACAAGTTAGCTCCAATAAACTTGTTTTCCTTGAAGACAGCTGCATCATCTTTGGCTTCGTGACAATATGTTAGCATCTGTTTCAAATGCTACATGAGACAGTGGAAAAATTTCTCCTGGTGGGAAAAGCAATACAGTTGAACCAGTTTTAAGTCAGGTGAGCAGAACCAAGCAGGGAATGTACGCCTCGAGCGCTGCGTTTAGAGGCCCCACTGAAATCCCCCTAGCGGCCAATTTCAAAGTAGTCGCGGGAGGCTAAGGCGCACTCACCACTGTCGCCGCTGCTTTTGCGACACGTTTACGACTGAGATGAACCATTTGTGTGTTGTAAATTCATATTCATTGCAGCAGCCACTCTGTTCGCAAATATGGTGTATTTACGAGAGCGTAAGTATTTCCAACGCCATCTCAGTGCGGTACATTCACTTGGTATACGCACCAGGCGTGTCTCACAGCCCGCGTCGCGAAACCGGCGTATGCGTGGAGCTGATTGTAATTCCACTGCATTCGATGTTACTAGCAGTATCTCAGTAAGCAGTGTTCCTTCAGATGACCATGCTACGGCTATACAATATGATGTAAATCGGTTTTATTTGCCTATATAATCTAGCGCAGCACTCATACCTAACTGCACCAGTTACGCTTCATACCTTGATATTGATCACTTCCCTGACAAGCCATGGTGCCATAAATTTAAGCACATAATACCAAAAAGTACGATGCATAATGCAAAATTCTACGCGGGAATCAGAACACGGCAAAAAATTTATGGTGGGTCGTCTTATCTTGAGGTCAGCGCTCGCACTCGAAAAGCTGATACATTTACCTTCCGGGAGCTGCGCGGTGACGGGCTTATAGAGTAATCAGCGTCCGCGACTGAACGTTTCTTAGAATTATCGGTATATGACACAGGGAGCCTGAAGAGCTAGCACAAACTAAATAAGAGGGCTTTATCAGACACCGCACCCCTCTAGCCATACCGTTTATCGTTTGTGAACTTACTTACTGTATACTTTATGGTCGTATACTTCAAAAATGCGTCCTCCTAGTGATCAGCTGTTTGTTGAAGTGGAAAAACAAAAGGAAAGTGAACGCACAGCTTGTGTGTGAGAGTACTGAAACGTTCATTCCTTTATTTCGCTCTGTATTTGTACACGACGATAGTTAATCCTTTCCTTCCCTCTCCTCCTCCCTGTCTTGCGACTTATCACTGCATTTCGCATCTGGATGGTCTAGTGAGCACCACCTCGCTTAACTTTCGACAGAAGTTTTTAGCCTTTTCGAAGCTGCCCTGGTATTTTTTTTTCGTTCGTCTACGAACTGTTCTGTTACTCCCAGACTTGGCAGACAATAATTTTTCGTGGTTTCAATAACCTTCCTTGGTCCTTGCTATAAACGTGAGTGGGCACATATTTAACGAGCCGAAGAATTGGAATATACTTAACATTTTTCCGTGTCTTATATTCCCACAACAGGCACGTTATTGCCAGGGGATGGGGAATCACATCCCCGAAGCATACTTTTTTACGACGCATATATTTGAAACAAAGCTGATTCTTTGGCGGTGCTGAAGACAAAACCAACCTCTCACTGTCTCAGTATCAGGTCTGAGCGAGGCGATAATATAATTTATTTGTGCCTGACGTATTCGGAGGTGACAGTGATGATATGCTGCTACCATCGACGACGCCCAAAAGAGCGGCCTAGAAGCGCGCAGAACCGCGTCCACGTATACCTTTTGTTGATGTTCGAGCACAATACCAAAACGCAGCTGTTTTCTGAAGTGCTCTAAAGGTGCCTATTGCTTGCAGACTTCACCATACCAAGTTCTTTTGGGAGCTTAAGGAAAGAACATAAAGAGAACCAAAATACTGCACAAGCCGCAATGAGCAACACAGCCCTGCTCCCGTAAGCGCCGAGGACAAGTGGCGGCAGGTGGCGCAGGGATAGCCATGATCGAGGCGTATACGCCTCGATGGCTGCCTGTAACGGTGCCGCGAAAATCTGCCTAGCCGGGCGTTTCGAAACCAGCCGCGGGAAACTGGCCAGCTCTCATGGTCGCTGTTGCTTTTGCAGCACCTTCCCGACTGAAATTTACCGCTTGTATGCGTTGGAGACACATATTGATGTGGAGCAGCCAGTGTGTTCGAAAATGTGGTGTATGTACGAGAGTACATGCTTCAGACGCGGTCTTAGTGCGGTACCTTCGCTCTCTATAAGAGCCACGGGTGCGTCACAGGCCAGAGTCGCGAAACCAGCATATCCATATGCATGGTAGTAAACAGTAGTAAATTACCATTTGGGCGCTCTTCTTTGCTTGTCATTGGGCGATAGGTATATGCGTTCTGATGTGTTTCACGTTTCTATATAAATAAAGCCTTTGAAAAGGGAAATCGAAACCTTGTCACCCCCCCCCCCCCCCCCCGCCCTTGCAAAGGCAGCTTCACCCGACCAGAAACACCGCCCCTTACAGAACACTGTAGCACATGGACGCGGCAAATTTTCAAACCCGGATATCTCAAGGATTGTGTGGCTGTTAATACCAGCGCTATTTTTGCGCAACTCCGCCTGGACATCGGTGGTTGCTACCCCAGTTAAATGGTGGTGTAACAAAGAAATGAGTATGGTGACGAAGCAGATATGTCGTGCCTCTCCGGTTTGTTGTACTATTTTAACGGTACATATTCACATCACTAGTACAACCTGTGATCTTTAGTAAAACGGTATTCGAATTTTATTTGTTGGGGACTACATTCATTCATGCGCGGTCTCTTTAAACTGGTTGGAATGCTTATACAGGCGGTTACTCCGAACTTCATCTTAAGAAACCACCAAAATAACCGAGCAAAATCAGTCACCTTTGGGAACTGCGGAATCTTTTACACACAGACGGCATAAACAAGGACACAATACGGATAATTGACGCGTTTCTCCATCCATGGAAAACTCTTCACAACCAGCTAAACAGTGCTCTCAAGAAAATAAAAACCAAGAGGGTGTAGTCGTCGGAAAAGCCTAGAATCAGACATTAAAATAACGCAATGACACCTCCATGGCCTAACTTCTGAATCTCTAAATTTACCTCACCACCCAATAATTTCTAAATGCCAGCCTTGCTGGACGTATTCTATGGTTGGACATTTCATCTGCGGAATGCCTGAGCGGGGTAACAGACTAACGCCAAATTCAAGAACTGTAGCAGCTTCAGATGCTCCCTACAAAATTAAAAACATCATCTACTCCCCCGTACTTCCAACAAAAATCGAAAATCGTCTTAAAACAAAAAAAAAAGTCTTAGAAATCACGAAGGTGCTTCGACCGTATCGGAAGGGCGCAATCGGACAAACGCGGGTTTCATAACACAAGGGACAGTTTGATGCTTTTGAACTTTGCAGCGCGCCGCGAGCGTTTTTTTTTGTTTTTTCATGGCGGATGTTTTTGTACTATAGCAAAAATCAAACAACCACGTATATTTATTAAAATAACAATGCAGATATCACTTAGTGATCAAGTTTTTTCTGAAATATGGCTAATGTTTTCTGTTGCTTAACACTGTTGAGGAGCATAAGCAATGTAACCACAATTAGTAGTTTAGAAAAGGTTTGCCTATACAGCATCTCGTTAAGCATTCTTTTTTTTGCTGCATGTGTGCTTGCAACTTGCTTTTTTCCTCACTAGATTACGACATCTCCAGTTAGCTGTGGCGTGGTTGCCCCATTTCGCCTCATAAATGTCTTGACCAAAAGAGCTTCGCTACTAAAAATGCTTGGATTCCGCAGCATCGGGCATGTATGGCCAAGTTTACGTGGCTGCAAAAAAAGCTCATCGCAGTGGGCTACAGCAGCTGCAACATAACTTAACGAACTCAATCCTGCTGACCCTGTGACTTCGCTGTGCCGTCCCAGTGGAGGTTGTGGTTTACACGACGTCGGCCAGATAGAAATAGCTTTTGTCGTGCTTCTGCCGCGGACTTATAAATGGGGCCTGAGAGATATTGTTGTCGTGCTAGGAGAAACGGGAGGCCGGAGAGAGAATCTTAACAACACTCTCTGGGATCACAGGTTCACTGTGGACCGAATCATGTAGGCGTTCCACAATACCTTAGTGAAATGACTAGTGAATTTGTAAGATAGGGCAATGCAAAGTCGGTTAGATACATGTTAATACATTACGACAGAAAGTGTAGAAGCCGCGTAAATGCCTAAGCCTAGTGACTCATGTGTCAGTATGCTCTTTATGATTCATTACACGTTTTTAAATTGTAAAAAAGAAACCCCGTGACATAGCGTGGTAATCTTGAAATTTGGATACGTGAGCAGTGTCAAGGCAAGGAAGTTTATCTATATACTATAGCCCTTTACCTCGTTTGCTCATTTTGTGTACGCGTGTAAGTTTATAAGAGTGACATATTTCTAAACCAAACAATGAGGAAGCTCACACTAACACGTAAGACTGGAAGGTAGCGAAGGTTCCACAACCTTCAGGAACATCCCGCAGGTTTATGTCCGCGATGCATCCTAGTTTCTTCTTCGCTGCCGCAATAAAGCGACCTCTGCTGCATAATTGTTGCTATAAATGTCAACTTCCTTCATTTTCTTGGAAGTAATAATATTTGGACATCATCTTGGAGGGCGTACACTGTGACCTGTCTGTCTTCTTGTTAGCAAGTGCTCCCACGATTATGGGGAAATATGGCAGCTTTCTCGTTCCGAGCAAGTGTTGCAACGATTACAGAAAACGCTGGAGCTTTTTGCCAATCTTGGCCAATCTCTCTGAGTGCGTATACTTGGCTTCCAGACGTGCGCCCGAAACACTGGGCGGTCACCACGAACACGCGCACATGAGCGCTCGTCTTTTTCTTGGTTGTTTTACTGCTCGGCGGTCACCCCAGTCTTGGCCAATCTCCCTGAGTGGGTATGCTTCAATAGCAAACGGGCACAGTGGATGCTCCGCGGTCGTCTCGAAGCAGGCACGCACGAGCGCTCGGCAATTTCTTGGTTTTGTTGACTGTCCGGTGGTCGCAGCGAAGCCCGCGCTCACGTCCGCGTGTGGTATTTTTAACTGCACACAGGCAAATTTTAATTTGGTAAACAGCTTCGCTGTTTAAAGAAATCTTTAAGAAGGCAGCCATCGTCCTGTGTGCATCACGTTTTATAATGGTTTTTTCGCACGCAGTATATGGCAGGATGAATTACAATGTGACCCAATAGAGCACTCTACAATTCCCAGGTTGCGTTTTTTCAAGCTGCAACAATTCGCTGAAAAGCTACTACTATTACCAAAATCAATTTATATACCCTTGCTGGGGCCTAGCTCTTGTAAAGCATGATTACAGAAGAATCCTTGCAGAACCTACTTGGCCTCCACATTATTAGCCTCGTAATACAATATATTCTGGAGCTATTGCAAGATATCATATCTTTAGTTTATCTAAGAAAAAACATAACTTCGGCCGGTGTGTGCCAAATTTATTCTATTCTTTTCCCAACCTCTCAGGTTCATTGGGCATACAAACATTAAACATCAGTGTTAGCTCATAGATGCTGTGCAGAGCCTTGGCGAACTAACGTAGGTCGCAAGCAATATTCACAATTTTCTATGTAGCTAAAATACTCGGAATTTGCAAGAAAGACCGAAAATATTTCAAAACAATGTGATCGATCCTGATGTGTGCCTTATGCAGTTCGCAGAAACCCCGTAAAAACTACTGCTAAAACAACGGCGCTTCCAAAAGGGTAGTATGAACATGCACAAGCAGGAGACAAATGAATTGTGGTAGCGTCCAAAGGAGGAGGGGCAAAAGCGAGTGAAAAACGTTAAAAAGAAACTTCGAAGATTTTTCGGGAAGTAAAACAGCTTTATGCGATGCGATCACGCAAACACCGGCAGGCTCTGAGCTGGGGAGAAAATAAACAGCTCTTGTCAAAGTTGATTGCCTGACATTTCCTCATGCAGCAAAAAACATTCGGTAGTCTTTCAAAGAATTGAAGTAGAAAAAGTAGAAATACAAAAAATAGGAACAACGAAGAAACAGCTTTGTATTTCCATAGATGCATACACGGACACAAACATAAATGTAACGGCGTAAATAACAGCCTACCCTTGGCGGTGAATTAAAGCAACACAAGTTCTTGCTGAAACGTTATATAAGTAGAGGTGGAAAAACATATTGTTACCGGAACTAGCTTGCTACGCTAAGTTTCTCCGGGAAAGGAAGAATATGCAAGAATGTAATGTGGGTGGATGCGCTAAGTAGTGGTATTGTACTAGGAACGGCGCCAACTAATATACAGCCTGGAACTCTTGCAATGATACTACGCGGCCTTAGCAATGTAAAATGAGTTTTACTCTACCACCATTTGATGGAAGGAACTCTCAATGTGACACAACTTTTATAACTAGAAAACATCTATTCAAGCGCTCATGGATGTCTGCCCCATGGAGCCTCTTAGACGAGACCAGTTTCGTTTGTGGTGGAGGACATACCCAGGATAACGGCAAACACATTACAGTACAACCTTCTTGATACCTCCCCAATTCATATGATTGCCCGGGTATTACGCTCTGAAATGCGACCACAAAAATGTCCCGTAAGTGTTAGTCTTTTATTGCGCAGCATTCTTTGCCCCGCACCCCAAAAGCCAGGACCGTGTAACGCGATGCATTTCGCCAATAATGCCTATTTTGCGAAAGGTACACCTGTATAATCGTCATAATATCGTAAATAAACATACATGCTCCAACGAAATTTCGAGAAATTAACAAAAAAAATAAAAAAAGCGAAAATGGCGAACCGTCTAACGCCCTGCAGGCCCACAATAATGCACAATTCACAGAAATTTTAACAGTAATCGATATATTAACGTAAATAGAGATAATCTGTGGAACACATTCTCGAAAAACTAAAAATATCAGAAAAGTATAAAAAATTCTAGAAAATGGCGAACCATGTAAAGCCCAGAAATTCCACAATAATGCAGATTTCGCGAGACTTCCACCTCCAATATTTTTAATAGGCTAAAGGGAGGTAATTTATCAAAAACGAAATTGTGAAAAACTAAAAAAGAAGAAAAAGTAATGAAAATAACGGAAAATGGCGACCCGTATAACGCCCTTCACTTCCACAATAATGCAAACGTCATAAAAGCTCGTCCTCTAATCGGTATAGTGGCGTAAATAGAGATAATTCGCCGACCAAAATTTTGAACACCTAAAATAAGAAAAATATAAAATGTTGCGGTTAATAGCGAAGCATATAAACACTGCATTTGCACAATAATGCAGATTTCACGGAAATTCCACCTGTAATTCGTGTGCTGCCGTAAATGAACATAATTGGTTGAACTGGATTTAAAAAAACCAAAAACAATGGCTGTAAAGAGCTCATCGTCAAAACAAGGGGCAGAAATGAAACGCATAAGTAGACAATCCTCTGGATTTCTGTTTGTTTTCCCCTGTAATGTTTTCCTGAATAACGCGATTTCAGGGCTAGGGATTTGAAAATTTTAAAGATTTTATTGAACTACCACGAGATGATACATTTTATGGTGAACAAAAAACGTGCTGACATGCGGGCGGATCAAGCTTTAGGTCGCGCGGCGCAATAGTCAGGTGCCTGCGGCGGTCAGGCAGCCTGGGTCACCGTGGCGGTTTTCCCGCTGTTCTGGGCTCGCCGGAGTCACTTGGTAACGTAGCTGCCTCTAGCCAACGTCGCCTGTATAACGATCTCCCCACGTGCGAAACGCTAACATTGGAATAAATCGTGGCGGAATCACGCTATGAAGCAGCACCGGTGCTGCACAAAGCTTCCGAGAAAGAAAGTGGCGACGATGAAGAGGTAGAGGTAGCCACTACCTCTCAGATGCTCAGGCCGTAGTCGGCTCGGATGCAGTGTAGAGTTACTTTTGTGCGAAGGGCAATCCCAATGCGGACAAAAGTCTGCAATGATTAGAAACGAAACTCGTGCTCTCAAAGGGCCGCTGCATGCGCCATGAGACGTTAACAGACACGCAAAAGTAAAAAAGGCCATTAATGGTTATGTTAGCGTCTAGATTGCGTTTTTTTACTTCGGCGGATTATACGTTTTCCCGGATAATGCATTTCTCCCTAACGATTCCTTTTTTCTTTGAAAGGTATCAACGAGGTTCTACTGTATTTAGGTCTGGTGATGTTCTACGTCTACCATTTTTACTTACGCATGCCAGCACTTAACCGTACCTGGAACGTTTGTAAGCCTATATATTTCACAGAAATGCATAAGAACATGTAATACAGCCGCAGCACTTGGCGATGGCCGGGCGGGGGAATATAGCAGTGCTATGATGTAACAAATACTGAGTTACATTTTATTTTTCACATTCTGTTCTGAAGGAAGTTTTACAAATTCAGGAATTTTGGCTACTCTTAACACATGGGCTCCGGCCGTAGACGTCTGTCTACTGGAAGCATGTAGAACTCGTTTTTTATTGGAAATATATCAAACAAAACTTTACGACGTTACTGTGCATATATTCTATTTGATACCCATTGTAAGCGTCGTCTCAGCAGGTGGGATGGACAATAACACGTTATTTCTCTAATAAATAACAAGACCTTCTGTGGGAAGAATGGGGTTGACTGACAAACACGGCTGATAACGCTGGAGTATTTAACCTAATTTCACTTGCTAGAAGGCGTTATTCCACGGCAATATGCTTGCCGTTTTTAATGTTTGTTATGATGAAATCCTAAAATTTGTTTTGGGAAACTTGTTCTAGTAGGCATGTGTTGGCGAAAACGAATTGGATATATTGTAACGTGGCTGCAGAGCAGATACATGCTCTGCTCTACAGTATTTACATGCTCTGCATGTAAATACTGTAAATAAATTGTTCACCTTTTTCATGGTTCGTCTCACCTGCTCTGCAGCCACGTTACATTTGGTGGAGGTTCCCAGACATCTCCTCCCTCTCGTCTCAGCTATCCGATCCTAAAGGCATCGTGACCCTTCATCACGTATCTCCGAAGCGGGCGTCATATTACTCTTGCCAGCATGGCTCCACCGAGCGAGTCGTCGACTCCACTGGTCGTCGTTTCGCAGCCCCGCGAGCCCGGTTTCTTCACTGGCACTGATGATGTTGACGCCGAAGTTTGGATAAAGCGCTACGAGAGGATCACATCCCACAACCGTTGGGACCCTACGTTCATGCTTGCCAATCTTCTTTTCTGCTTGAGAGGTGCGGCGTTCACGTAGTATGAAACCAATGAAGCCAGGTTAACCAGCTGGGACTTCTGTAAATCCGAACTCGTGAGAATATTCGGCAATCTCATCCAACGTCAGCTACGTGCAAAAACTGAACTTGCATCCCATTAGCAGACATCGACCGAACCGTACGTTTCCTATATTCACGACGTTCTGGCTCTCTGCCTTAAAGTCGACGAGAAGATGACTCAGCAGGACAAGGTTTTGCATGTGCTTTAAGGGAATAGCTGACGACGCTTTTCACTTTCTCATGTGTAAGGGCTGCACTACAGTCGATGATATCTTAAACGAATGCCGACTGTTCTAGCAAGCGAAGAGCCGCCGCATCACGCAGCACTTCAAACGGTTGCCTAACACCGCTGCGACTTCTTCCTGCGAGCCACCATCCCCCCAGCCGTTTTGGTCCGCGACTCCTCGCCACGGCTCCATCGAACATACCGTCCAAAGGTTAGTGCGCCGTGAACTGGAAGCCACTGCTTCTGCCGTTACTCTGCCCCATGCGGTCGACAGGCCTCTCGAGCCATATCGCTGATTCAAGCTGTCGTTCGAGACGAAATTAGCAGCATGGGTCTCCAGAAAGTCTTCTCTGTGAGTCCTCCTACCGCCCGCCACAGTTATGCCCCACCTGGACCTCGCTATGCGTCCGGCCTTCCACGCTACCGAAATCCCGCTGACTGGGGAACCACAGACGAAAAGCCCATCTGTTTCACCTGTCGCCGTGTTGGCCTTGTCGCTTGGTACTGTCAGAACCATTGGCTACGAGTTTCCAGGAACTACTTCTCTGCAGACCATTCCTCGACTGACGTGCCCCGCCGTTTTTACTCACACGTCGCCAGAATCCGTAGCTAATGCCGCTGGCTCTGCCTCCCGATTTGGACGCTCGCCACCGCCGCCGCGCCACCAGTCACGTTCGCCGCAGCGCCGACACCTTTCACCGTCAGCGCCCCCTCGACGCTTCACACCAGAAAACTGATGGATGCAGCGCCCAGAGGTGACGCTGCATTGTGATCCCAGCCCGAAAATCCTGTTTTCACGTTGCCGACTACAGACAATTTACTCGACGTTGAAGTAGATGGCGTTCCGATCACCGCTCTTATAGGCACTGGCGCACATATCGCTATAATCAGTGCTCCCCTTCGTCGTCGCCTCCGTAAAGTTTTGACGCCACCCATGTCGCATGTCCGTGTCGCTGATGGAGGGACGCCGCCCGTTACCGGAATGTGCACGGCCCGTGTGACCATTGCGGGTCACACAACAACAGTCTTGTTTTCTGTTTTAGAAACGTGCACGCATGATTTGATCCTGGACTTTGACTCTTTGTCGGAACATTCTGACTAATAGATTGTGCAACGGGTTTACTACGCCTCGAGGTACCGCTTTCGCCCGATGCTGCAGACGCCTCAGTTTTCCCGTCGTAATGTTCAGCTGAGTTCATCCGTCTGCGCCCTGAAGCCTTCACCGAAGTTCCCTTATCCTCCGGCCACCCTCTCCCTCACGGTCCGTACATCGTGTCCCCCGCCAGCAACGTTCTCCTTACGCGCAATGTGATCCTGCTGAACTCTGTTATAACCATCAAAAACAGCCAGACCATCCTTCCAATTCTGAATTTTGAATTGCATTCCAAAGTACTCCCCCAAGGAATTTCACTCTAGTCAGTCTATCCGCTGCACGACATTGAAATTTCTATGCTTCCCGTCGACACTTCTCTACCGGCTTCCTCTCGTTACCTCCTATCTACCCCGAACTTAGCGGAGAAATTTGGCACAACGATCAATTCCAAACTTTCAGGACCACAAGCCCAAGAACTACGCGAGGTTCTTCTATAGTACTGTGACATTTTTTTTACTTCCAGAACCGCCCCTAGGGTCAAACACATGAAGTGAAGCACCGGACTGACACAAACGAAGCCAGGCTAATCTACAGGCGACATTATCGAGTTTCCCGTGCGGAACACGATGTTACCCAAAAAGAAGTAGAAAAAATGCTCGATAAACACGTCATCGAGCCTTCCTGCAGTCCGTGGGCGTCTCCAGTATTTCTGGTGAAAAAGAAAGACGGCACCGGAGCTTCTTCGTCGGTTACCGCCACCTCAATAAAATAACCAAGAAGGATGTATACGCACTGCCCAGAATAGACGACGCTCTCGACTGCCTTTACGGGGCTAAGTACTTTTCCTCAATTGAGCTCCGCTCGAGGTATTGGCTGATCTCTGTCGACCAGATGGACCGGTAAACGACCGCCCTTGTCACACACGATGATGTTTACCAATTCAAGGTGATGCCGTTTGGGTTGAGCAATGCGCCTGCGACCTTCGAAAGAATGATGGATTCTCTACTTCGCGGATTCAAATGGTCGACGTGGTTGTGTTACTTGGACGACGTGATTGCTTTTTCACCATCATTCGAAACTCATCTGTCTCACCTTTCCGACATTCTATCTCTTTTCCGACGTGCTGGCCAGAACTAAACTCTTCTAAATGTCGATTTGCTCGCCGCCGCATTACGATCCTCGGCCATCTCGTCGGCGCTGAAGGAGTTCAGCCTGGCCCAGACAAAGTCAACGCCGTGAAGAACTTCCTGTTTCCGTATTATATAGACGCCGTCCGTGGGCTTGTCGGACTTTGTGCCTATTTTAGACGTTTCATAAAAAGCTTCGCTGATATCGCCCGTCATCTCACTGACCTTCTCAAGAAAGACGTCAAGTTCGTCTGGAGTATCAACCAAGACGAGGCTTTTAACACCCTAATCTCCCTCCTTACGTCCTCCCCAATTTTAGCCCACTTCAACGTGGCCGCTCCTCCGAAGTGCGAACCGATGCCAGCGGTCATGGGATCGGCGCCGTACTGGCTCAACGCCAGCGTGGCCACGACCGCGTTATCGCGTACGCCAGTCGCCTCCTCTCCCCTGCCCAACGCACCTGCTCTATAACCGAGCGGGAAGGCCTTGCACTCGTGTGGGCCGTTGGAAAGTTTCGCTCCTACCTGTACGGACGGCCCTTCACTGTCGTCACCGATCATCATGCGTTATGCTGGCTCTCCTTGTTGAAAGATCCGACTGGACGCTTGGGCCGCTGGGCACTACGCCTTCAGGACTATTCTTTCTCCGTCGTCTACAAGTCTGGTCGCCTTCATCAAGACGCTGACTGTCTTTCTCGTTACCCGGTTGACCCTCCCGAACCTGTGCCCCAATCCTGCTTGCTTTCCATTTCGGGATTACTCCACATCGGTGATGAGCAGCGTCGCGATCCCTCTTTGAAATCTATCATCGACAGTCTCACCATCGGCTCCCCTGCACCTACCACGCATCTGTTTCGACTCCAGGTTGACAACTTTTACCGCCAGAATCTCCGTCCAGATGGCTCACAGCTCCTGCTTGTTGTCAATAACCACCTTCGTTTAGACATCCTCAAACAATTTCACGACCTATCTACGGCTGGTCACCTGGGTGTTTCCCGCAAGTACGACCATGTGCGTCATCGATTTTTTGGCCCGGCCTTTACCGTTCTGCAACGCTATGTGGCCACGTGTTACCTATGCCAACGCCGGAAGAAGCCAACCGCGTCACCGCCCGGTCTCCTACAACCGTTAAGCATCCCCACTGAGCCCTTTTATCGGTTTGCTGTCGATCTCCTTGGTGCCTTTCCCGTGTCTACCTCGGGCAACAAGTGGACAGCAGTCGCCACTGATTACGCGACGCTCTACGCCATTACCCGAGCTCTTCCCACAAGCTGCGCATCCGATGTTGCCCACTTTCTTCTACGTGATGTCATTCCTCAACATGGAGCACCTCGCCGGCTTCTTACTGATCGAGGCTGCTATTTCTTGCCCCGAGGTGTTGAGGACCTTCTTCGTGCATGCGCAACACAACACAAAGTCACAACTGCTTAACACCCGCAGACCAACGGTCTCACGGAGAGGCTCAAACGGACGCTTACAAAAATGTTGTCCATGTGCGTCTCCACCGATCATCGCTACTGGGACGTGGCGTTGCCTTACGTGACGTTCGCTTACAATTCGTCCCGTAACGACACTGCAGGCTCGTCCCCATTCTACTTGCTCTACGGTCGCGAGCCATTTTTGCCGATTGAAACCCTTTTACCGCCTTCTCAGCCCACAACTGAGTATGGCGAAACCGCAATCGCTCATGCCGACCACGCTCGCCAAGTCACCGATGCAACGTACGAAATATCACCGGCCATGCCATCGCCAACTTCCCACCGCTCAACAACGGACGTTGTTCACGTAGCCCGCCTCAATCCGTACCACGGTCCACGACCTGCGTCGCTATGATTAGCACCGAGACGGCGCTTTCAGCCGCGGGGGCTCTGCTACGCAGAGGAAGAGTTTGTGCATAGCCTCGGTATGTATCACATTGGGGCATGTGCGAGGTACTAGCCAAAAGAAGCTGACGGTAGCGCGTTCGGACTCGGTTAACGAGCCAGACGGCGAAGTAGAAGAGGATATTTCGCCTTGCCTGCGCGGTGCTCTCAGTATTGTAAATACACTGCGTGGATGCCTCTTGTACCGCTTGGCTTCACGTCTTCCCTCACGTCACCGTAAGAATATTAGCGAGCTTAGTACTTTTTGACACATTAGTAACATGTAATCTCTATAAACTCCGGATTCTCCAGATTGGTTGACTTTAATAAAAAAGAATTCTAAATCTATTTCTACACAGTTGTCCGGGATGCCAAGATTTAAAATTCTATGGAAATTAAGCGAATTATCTACTAATGCATAACATTTTTATGCCACTGGTCTTGAGTGTGAGTTCATACAGTCAAATTTTGAGGTCTTTGAAAATCCTGTCGGAGAAATTATCTCCATATTCACTATTATAAAGATTTGAAGGGGAACATTCGCGCAAACTGCATTATTGCTGAAATGGAGGGCGTTTTGCAGTTTGCATTTTCCGGAATCGCCTAATACGTTTAGGATTCTAGTTCTTCAAAATTTGGTTGCACCAAATATCTGCATTTACCCTGCTATAAGATTACATTTGGAACTTTCGGGAAATCTGATTGATTGATTGTGGGGATTAACGCGCCGACGCAACGCAGGCGATGAGGCGCGCCGTAGTGGAGGGCTCCGGATTAATTTTGACCACCTGGGGATCTTTATCGTGCGCCGAAATCTCGTACACACGGGCGTTTTTGCTTTTCGCCTCCATCAGAAAAGCGGCCGCCGCGGCCGGGAATCGAACCCGCGACCTCGTGCTCAGCAGCGCAACGCCTTAGCCACTGAGCCACCGCGGCGGGTGCTTTCGGGAAATCTGCATGTTTATGGAAATACAGGGCGTTAAACGGTTCACCATTTTCTGTAATTTTGATTATTTTCTTAATTTTTAGGGTATCAATACTTCTTTCCACCCATTATCTCATTTACGCTAATATAACGATTATAGGTGGGAAAGGCAGCGGCAACCGCGACAACACGCGGATAATCCGGCACTTTTTTCTCATGCAGCTGCTACTTTCGGCGACTGGCGATCACCAACACGGCGCATCCCCCGATGCGCCGACTCTGCCACAAAACCAATATAGCATCCGAGCAGCCACTATCACTGAGGGACCCTGGGGGCGTCACCGGCACGTGCAAGATTGTCGTCTCGAGTACAAACGCAATGTCCGTCGGGAATAGCGACGTACTTCCCGGACGAACCCTTCAAAAGAGAGAGCTTGGGCCACCCAAGCTTCAGTGGGAAAGGCAGCGCAAACCGCGGCAACATGCGGATAATCCGGCACTTTTTTCTCATGCAGGTAAGGGGCTCTGTTCCTTGCTTTCGCAGTGACCATCGCTTTCTATTGCTGCTGCCGTTCCCACAAAGCGCGCGTAACTTGTTTACAATGGCAAAAGATTTTATTTTTAATTTGTTGATGCTAGCGGGGGACACCGAAGAAAACCCCAGTCCAAGTACAGCTGAGATTCTCCGCAAACTCCAAGAGGGTCAATCTGCTATCTTGGAAAAATTAGGTAACATTGAAAAAAACCAAACAAACTTAGGAAGCACAACTAACAATTTAGGTACACGAATCCAGCAAGTAGAATCTAGACTGGAAAGATTAGAGAAAATAGAGGCAAGTGGAGCAGAGATTCAAAAGCAGACTAGAACGCAATGTGAGCATGTGGCAACTCTCGCTAACAGGTTAGACGACGTGGAGAACAGGAGCCGAAGACCGAATCTTGTGTTTTATGGTTTAAAGGATGATGACCAACTTGAAAGTTGGGAAGCTTGTGAAAACGCAGTCAAATCGTTTTGCCAGCAAAAACTACAGGTGAATATGGGAGCCATACAGAGAGTGCACCGAATGGGAAAACATGACCCAAAACGACACCGCCCTATCATTGCGTGGTTTTCTTCATTCGAGGACACTGAAACACTAATGAGCAGTTGCAATAAACTGAATGGTACCGATTTTAATGTTTCAAGAGACTACTCTCCCCGGCTCCGGGAAATTCGGCGAAAACTTTGGGAGGTTGGCAAAGCCCGAAAAGCAGACGGCCAGGACAAAGCTTTTCTTGTGCATGACAAGCTTATCATAAACAGCGAGGCCTTTGTATGGAGCAGTGATACGCAAACCGTGATTAAACTAAACAAGAAATGACACCCACCAATCGTAAAAAGTTCCGACAGGACTGAATGTGTTGCCCTTTTGTTCAACCGCCAAAGCATTAAAAACAAAATACACTCGTTCAACGGGATCCTCCTAGCGATAAATCCTGATATTGTATTCGCAACAGAAACTTGGATAGATATTTCAGTGAAAGACAGTGAACTGTTTCCTGCGCACTACCACGTTTTTAGGAAAGATAGAAACTCACAAGGGGGGGTCTGGTTGTAATGGTGAGAAAATCCTTACAATGCTCTGAAATTGAGATTGAGACCAGTGAAGTGGAAACCATTTGGAGTAGAATGAAAACTCTTGACACGGGAACACTGGCCGTAGGCTCATTTTATGGACCCCCTCACGCTAGTATGGAAAATATCAGAGTATTAGATTCAGTCTTGGCCTCTCTCCCTGACGACCACATCATCCTTGCTGGTGATTTTAACATGCCGAACCTAAAATGGGACGAAATGGAGCTGAAGAAACTAGGTCCACATTTGGCGATATAAAAAGCAGGTGTGGTCTTCAGCAATATGTTTTTACTGCTACTCGAGGTGACAATATACTAGATTTGCTGTTTTGCAATGACCCAGCTATTGTTCGCGAGGTATGGACTTTACCCGGAATTAGCGAGCATAAGATAGTTACGGCTAAGTTCTCACTGCCACAGTTAACTCCGCATAGTATTGATGTAAAGAAAGTATACCTCTACAACCAGGCTAATTTTAGTAAAATAATAAACCAACTTGAGCTCAAGTACGACACTTTTGCCTTACAGTCAGAATATGCTGATACTGACTCACTTTGGGTAAGCTTCAAAAACTCCATCAGATCACTCGTTGAATTACATATTCCAATGAAGCATGTAGTAGACAAAATGAAACCTGATAAAACATGGATGTCACCCCATGTCAAGACATTAATCAAACGAAGAGGCCGGTTGTATAAAAAATAAAAAAAAGCCCAACTGAAAGTACTGAGGATCAGCTTCGCAACCTTGATTTGTTATACGAAGTGGCAGTAACCACAGCCAAAGAAAACTATTTTTCCAGGCTGGCCAAGGACATAACATCCAACTCAAAACCTTTCTGGAGCTACCTCCGAAAGACACGGTAGGAAACAATTAGCACCCCGAAAATGGTACACGAGGGTACCGATATCACTGAGAGCTCGGCCAAAGCAAACCACTTTAACAACTACTTCAAAATGATCTTTTTGAAACAATGCAGCCTCGAAGAGCTCCCCACATACGTGGTTGACATAGAAAGTGCAATGCCGCCTATTACAATATCCCTAGAAGTAATAAGGGGTGGCCACCAGGTGGTCGAGTCATGTTGAAGTGCGATGCATAGGCTCACGTTTTACAATCGCCAATCTTCAGTCAAATCCTCCATCCGGTGGATTACTTGGCACCACGCGATTCCTCTCTACAAGCCGCATCTAACAAGCCTACAATGAAGTGGGTGAGTGGACAACAAAGAATTTTACGACGACTTGAAATTCTGAGGCGAGGCCTGTCATGAAAATATAGAACTCACGAGCGAGCATAGCAGCCACTTGCGCGTGCAATGGAGCCCACCGGGGCCGAACGCCACGTGCACGTGCTCGCTCAGCAGCCGCCCACCGCCACAGAGAAACGCTTCCGAACTCCCGGCTCGCCGGCGACGGCCGCTCGGCCGCCTTCTGAAAGGATGGCTGCGTCTGCGGAGCCAGCAAACATGGACATCGGATCTATCCCCACCTGCATCGAGAGATCCCAAGATCATTATCACCAAATCGACCAAAGACCAGGCCGAACCTCATCGCCGTTCAGGGAGCCGAGCCCCCGCCGACGCACGCACACGATGGCTGGCAAGTCGCTGGTAAACGACTCCGGCAACGAAATACCCCCGCACCCAACGGTAAGCCAAGAACCATCATCAGAGCGCCCACTACACATCGCTCCTCATATGCGAAAAGAGTGACGGGCCGAACCACCAAAGCAGCTCGCATGCCCCACCTGCTTCCGAAAGGAGGCTACAGAATCGTTATGCGCCCACGAGAGGGCCTCAACATTGCCCGCACCGAGGCATTAACTATCATGTCGGCCGTTTTTGCGGCGGCAACAATATCACAACTAGAGTCAAAATAGGACACGATCTGCACCAACGCGGCCCAAAATATCATTGTAATTAGCACCCCCAATGAAGCAAGGGTCGAACGATACGTCGGAACAGGTTGCCTCTGCACCGGGGGACGGGAGCACGAAGTCAGCGCGTACCTTTCAGCCCCAAACGGAACAACCAAGGGGAATATTAGAGGTATTGCTGTTACGGACTCGCACGAAGAACTACAAGCAAACATGATCAATGAAGCCAACCCACTGGCATTGGAAGCGCACCGAATCGGAAAGTCGACCACTATCCTAGTAGTATTTGAAGGAACCAAAGTTCCAAACTGCATCAAATACGGCTCTATCCAAGTGAAAGGCAGTCTGTACCGCCAGCATAAAGAAGTGTGCCGGCGGTGCGGCAAAATTGGTCACCGCACAGATGTGGCCCCTTTCCACACGTCAACGTATGCTACGCATGCAATGCACCGAACCCTGACCCAGACCATGAAAAAAAATGTTCACCACGATGTAAACGGTGCAACGGCCCACACCCCACCGGGGTAGCGGGATGCAAGAACCGCTACAAGATTCCATACATTGTAACGCGTCACCGGTGGGAACGAAACCGCGTGGAACAGCAGCAGCCGCCATCAGGCCTAGCGGACTTCCCGCAGCAGCAGCCACAAGAGCAGGCGCGAGCGCAGGTTCAAGCGCCAGCTGCGGGCCGACGGAGCCGCTCAAATCATCGCAGCAGCAGTCACCGCCACTCGGCCAGCCCCCGCTGCAGCGCCAGTCGCAACGCTAGTCGGAAAGGTCAAGCGGCGCGCTCAAAAGAGCGAGTGGCGTGGGCCGACGTAGTCAAGCCGCCAGCTCCCAAACCGCAAGCACCCAAGCCAACACCTCCACCGGCGAAACCTTCACCGAATCCAGAAATGATCGCCCTTCGAGCAGAGAATTACCGACTAAGACGCCAGGTCACGGAGCAAGACGCCCGCATTGCTGAAATGAACAGGAAGCTGGACCAACTGATCGCTTTCCAGCAATAACCACCGACACCCACCCAAGATGCACCTGCTGAAGAAATGGTCGACGACGATTCGGAAACAGATGAACCCGAACCCCAAGTCAAGAGAAGAGCCACTTACGCACCCAAGGAGGGGAAGCTAAAAGCAGCCTTTCGCCGCCTCGAAGAACGTTTCAACAGGCATGAAGAACGATTCAACCAACACGCGGAATCAACCAACACGCGTCTAGCAGAACTCGAAGCTACCACTGCAAATATCATCACACGCCTCACAACGCTCGAACAGACGTGTCAAGTCATGCAACACAGCATTCAGGCGATACAAGAAACACTCGTACAGATGCAAGCGGCCATCGCTAAACTTGGCTTCGGAACGCACCACCCGCAACCCAACCAATGCCCAACATGGCCAGAACAGCATTAGCCGCTAAACGAGAACTAGTTGTCTGGCAAGGGAACGCAAACGGTTTCCAGCGCAGACGAGCAGCCCTACAACAATACATCAAACAGCTCCCACGATCACCAAATATCATCCTACTCCAAGAAACCCATAGTGAGATCCCTCTGACTTTTCCGGGGTATCGCTCCCACGCCAGCCCACCCAGTGCGCGAGCCATCGCTAAAGGCGCCGGTCAGGGAGTATGCACCCTGGTGAAGAAGGTTGATTGATTGATTGTGGGGTTTAACGCGCCGACGCAACGCAGGCGATGAGGCGCGCCGTAGTGGAGGGCTCGGGATTAATTTTGACCACCTGGGGATCTTTAACGTGCGCCGAAATCTCGTACACACGGGCGTTTTTACTTTTCGCCTCCATCAGAAAAGCGGCCGCCGCGGCCGGGAATCGAACCCGCGACTTCGTGCTCAGCAGCGCAACGCCTTAGCCACTGAGCCACCACGGCGGGTTGGTGAAGAAGGGTATCACCTACATCGAACATACACTTCTACATAACAGCGCCACCAAACACTGTGTAGTGGAACTTGTCACCGGGAAGAAGAAGAAAGAGAGCACTTTCGTAGTCAACGTATACAGCAACCCCAAGCACTACCAGCAAACGTTCAGAACCCTAATGCACAAAACGAGCCAACTAGCCCGAGAAAACACCGCGGTGCTATGCGGCAACTTTAATGCGCCTCACACCGACTGGGGCTACCTCAAGACAAGTGCCAAGGAACGCAACCTGCTCGAGGACACCATGATCCCCGGCTACCAGCTGATCAACGATCATGCAAGGTACACCGGAATCGGCTCATCCGTACAACGGGACACGAACCCGGTCCTTACTTTCTGTAAGGCGACACGCAGCAACGCTGGGATAGGTGGCGCATTACCGGCGAAACGCTGGGCAGCGACTATTGCATCATACAGATCACAGTACCGCTAAGGACCATGGGGCACACTCCAAAAAAACAAATCATAACGGACTGGACAGCCTATCGTAAAGCACTGGAGAACTCCCCGACCCAGATGGAGGACATCGAAGAATGGATGCAAGCTTTAAAAGAAGCGGTTCGAACAGCCACCACAGACGTAGAACTCGATCCCTCCCTCAAGGCGACAGCCGACTAGCTCACCTGCTGTAAGCAAAGAAATCGTTACACAATAGATGGAAGAAACAGCGGCACAACCGAAAGCTTCGTAGGAAGGTCGCAATACTCAACCGCGAGATTAAGCAACACTGCGCAGTCCTCTGTCGCCAACAATGGCACGCAGTGTGCGATGAAGCTGACGGACAGCTGCACAAAAGTCGAACTTGGCACTTGTTACGCCATCTGTTAGATGAGACCATGAGCAAAGGGACGCAACACCACGTACTTGCGCGCATCATACACCGAGCTCAGAAAGAACTTGGCGAAGACGAGGTCTGCCGACGTCTAAACCACAAATACTTGCCCGCTACTCCCCCCGAACCTTTCCCAGACTACACGGGAGCAAGCAACGACCTCCTCGACAGAGACATCGAGGAATGGGAAGTAAGGGCAGTATTGCAAACGATCAACAGCAGCTCTCCGCAACCTAAGCGATAATGCCATCTCCGCACTAAACCGCTTCTACAACAAATCCTGGAGCAGTGGCCGATTGCCCAAAAGATGAAAAGAAGTGAAAACAGTCCTTATTCCTAAACCCGGAAAGCCTCCTAACATCGACAATCTGCGTCCCATCTCACTCACATCGTGCATAGGCAAAGTTCTGGAGCATGTGCTGCTTACCCGATGGCAATGATACCTAGAGAATCAAGGATTGTAACCAAACACAATTCTGGGTTTCCGAGCGAAACTAAGCACACAAGATGCTATGCTGCTACACTAAGACGAACTCATAGACGAATCGACCAACACCCTGGACAACAGAGCAGTCCTAGGCCTGGACCTCCAAATTGCGTTCAATTGAATCCGCCATTCGGGAATCCTGAAACAAATATCTCACCTTATTATGGGACAACGGACCTTCTGCTACGTTAAAGACTTCCTGTCGAACCGAACAACAACAATCCATGCTGCGGATATCCAGCTCCCCACAAAGTCGTTGGGCAGCGTCGGAACAACGCAGGGCTCAGTAATCTCACCCATGCTGTTCAACTTGGTAATGATTGACGTGGCAAACAGGCTTGGTGGACTCCCCGACATCAGGAACACAATATACGCCGACGACATCATCCTGTGGGTGACGGGGGGCAGCGATGGCCACATAAAAGCCACCTTACAACAGGCAATTGACGTGATAGAAAATCGGCTGAGAGGTACCAGTCTAACCTGCTCTCCCTCAAAATCTGAACTCCTCATCCTACCACCACGAGAGAAATGCGCCAGTACATCTACGACCACAAGCATCACCCTTCGAACAAGAGACGGTACTGCAATTCCACATGTCAAGACCCTGCGTGTCCTCGGGCTTCATCTGGACGTGAACAGAAGGAACGGCTCCGCCACCAGCAAACTGGAAACAAAGGTATCGGCAGCCACCAGACTCATCCGAAGGGTGTCCACCCGATACGCAGGCATGAGGGAAGCAAGCCTCCTCCGCCTTGTCCAATCCTTTGCAATCCGCCATATTGCATACCTCGCGGCCTTCCACAATTGGAAATCAGCCGAGCGCCAGAGGCTCGACGCAATCATCCGCAAGACGTACAAGGCAGTACTGGGGCTATATCCACTCACTAGCACGGACAAGTTCCTTGAGCTAGGCATACATAACACCCTAGATGAAATAGCAGAAGCCCAGCATACAGCGCAGCTTACAAGATTATCGCTAACAAGAACGGGACGCTACATACCGCAACGGCTCGGCTACCAAAATCAAGCACTACAAGACGACAAGGACCATGTATCACTCCCACAGGACCTGCTCCGCAGACTCCACGTACCGCCGATCCCCCGCCACATGCACCTCGAACACAACTAAGAGAGAAGGCTCGCAAGAGCGAAGGCACTCACGGCATCGCGCGCCAACGACTCAGGGGCATACTACGTAGATGTGGCCAAGTACCCAAATCAGCCGTACACGTATGCGGCAGCTGTTATAGCCGCCAACACAGGCGAACTATACACCTCAGGCACTGGCGATCGCACTGGCACTCACAAGTCCGAAGTGTACCACTATGATCAGCGGCTCGCGGACAGCGATCGTGAACTACGCCACAAATCGTGTCTCCCACAGTGCAGTGACGGTGTGCGGGGCCCTACCTCCCAAAGAAAGGACGGTGACTATTAGGTGGTTCCCGGCGCACGCCGGCCCGTTCGGCACGGACAGCAACCGCAATGAGGAGGCGGACCGAGCAGCGCACGCGCTCACCGGACGCGGGCAAGCTCGAGCCCCCAACTTGCAGAGCAAGAGCTCGACGAAGCGTCGCCACTCACCGCCTATGGGAACATCCTTGTGTGGTATCGAGCTAGCCGCCAGACCTTCCCACCACCGCACCCTCGTCTGACGAGACGAGACGCGGTCGTGTACAGACAACTACAAACTAATGCGCTAAGGACTCCGGTGATAGCCAAACACATTTGTCCAGAAGTGTTCCCAAGCGACGTGTGTGTGTTGTGTAAGAAGGACAGAGCCACAGCAGCTCACATTCTGTGGGACTGTAGACTACACCCCAGTGAAGACAATACAGCCGAAACGCTCCCGCCGCTCCTCGCAAGTGCGACCAGAGACAAGGACTACGAAAGACAACATACGGCCGTCCAGCAGGTGTTGGGGGCCCTCGAACGCCAGCTCCCTGAAACTGCTGCCTCTACTGGAGGCAATGCATGAGTAGGGAGCCGACGACGAATGGCAGCCCGACACGACGACTAGGCTGCGTCCCAGCTGCCGGACTCAATAAAGATGTTTACTCTCTCTCTCTAGAAGGAATAAGAAAAAGCTTAGACTCACTAAACGAATCGAAGGCTACTGGTCCAGATGAAATATCTCCGAAAGTGTTAAAGGCCTGTTCCTCCATCGTATCACAATATTTTTATGTCATATTCCGCAAGTCTCTTGAACCCGGATGGGTACCGCAGGACTGGATAATGGCATTTGTTGTGCCAGTTCATAAAAATGGACCAAAATGAAATGTTGAGAATTACAGGCCGATTTCACTTTGCTGTATCTGTTGCAAGATATTTGAACATATTCTTTACAGCAACATCACAAAGCATCTTGAAAAAAATAGTTTTTTTTATCCTAATCAACATGGATTTCGCCATGGGCTCTCTTGTGGAACCCAACTAACTGAACTATTACATGGCCTTGTTACTTCCGCTGAGGATAGTCTTCAGACGGGCGCTATCTGCATTGATTTCTGTAACGCATTCGACCGCGTTTCACACAGCCTTCTGATGCACAAATTGAGAGCCTTAAGAATTGATAATAACGTTTTAATTTGGATTGAGGAGTACCTTTCCGATAGAAATCAATGTGTTGTTGTACGGGGCAAAAATCGGAAACTGAAGCCGTGACGTCCGGCGTACCTCAAGGATCGGTTCTGGGGCCACTGTTATTTTTGGTCTATATTAATGACATTGTAACTACGACTTCATCTTGCATCAGGTTTTTCGCAGATGATTGCGTCATCTACCGCACAGTGAGTGACTTCAATTATGTGTCAACCCTGCAAAAGCATTTGAACAACATTAACTCGTGGTGTCACACGTGGGAATTGGGGCTAAACACAGCTAAGTGTTACTATGTTTCTTTCAGTAAAATTAAAAAAATTGTCGATTCTTCCTACCATATTGGTACTGAAGCCCTAAAAAAGTATCTGAAGTTATATATCTTGGCGTCACACTCAGTGCGGATCTGACTTCCAATCATCACATTGATAACACCGTAAACAAAGCAGTTAGTGTACTAAACTTACTCCATCGGAACCTTCGCAATGCTCCTTCATCTGTGAAAAAGCCGCGTATATTTCTCTGGTCAGACCCATCCTAGAATATGAGAGTGTCGCATGGGACCCTCACCAAGAGTATTTAATGCAATAACTTGAAGCAATACAGAATCGCGGAGCCAGGTTTATTCTCAGTAATTACACTTGGGGGGCAAGCGTCACAGAAATGAAATCATCAATTGGCCTACAACCTCTCAGGGAGCGACGTAGAAAGCATGGGTTAAAACTCCTCTATTGTATATATAACAATTTAATAGGAATAATGAAGGATAAATATTTGCAAACCCGCCACTATGTATCCCAAAGACATGATCACATTAACAAAATACGAGAGATAAATTGCAGGACCAATTATAAAAAGTTTCCTTTTTTCCCTTTGACTATATCTCAGTGAAATGAATTGGCAGCCGACATCATTTCGAATAGTGTTGTGACGTTCACTCGCGCGCTTAGCGAATTGTGATTCTTTAGTTGTATAAATGTTATACGGTTGTGTGCTCTCTTTTAGGTACTATACTGTTTACTCGCGTGCTTAGTGAAGTGCGATGCTGTCGCTGTATAAATATTATTTTGTTGTGTGCTCCCTTTTACTTTTTATATATTGACAAAACAGTGACAGTGCTAGTGACTTTATTGCCATTTGTACTATGAAACCCACTCCCTTGCTGTAATGCCTCAGCGCTGCAGGGTAATGCGTAAATAAATAAATAATAAATAAATAGGTGAAACTTCCACAAAATCTGCATTATTGTAGAAATGTAGGTCGTAATACGTGTTGCCATTTATCGTATTTTTTATAGTTCTGTTATTTATTTTTTTGTAACTTCGTTCGACCAATATTTCCACTTACGCTATTATAACGAGTAACAGGTGGAAGTTGTCCGAAATATGCATAATTGTGAAAATACAGAGCGTTACACGCTTCGCCATCTTCGGCAATTGTTTTAACTTTTGCTTATTTCTTTAGCATTTCTGAATTTCGTTCGACAGATTATCTCTATTTACGCTAATATAACGAATATAGGTGGAAGTTTCGCGAAATTTGAATATGGCGAAATCGCCATGGTTTGTATTTTTTGCCAATTTCTGTAATTTCTTAATATTTTTCTTTTTGTATGCTTTTTTTTTAATTTCGCCCGACCAAGTATCTCCACCTATGTTATTATAACTAGTATTACATTCGAACTTTCACAAAATCTGCATTGTTGTGGAAATGCAGGGAGATGCATAATTCACCATTTTTCGTGTGTTTTTGTATTTTTAGTATTTCGTAGTTTTTTATTTTTGTGTGACCAGTTAGCTTCGCTTACGCTATAATAGCGATTACAGGTGGAACTGCCGTGATGTCAGAATTTTTGTGGAAATGCAGGGTGTTACAAGGTCCCGGCTTTGGGGGTACTTGGCAAATACACATTGTCTGGGCAAAGACAAAAAACACGTCGGACACCTCTAAGAGGCCTGTGATACATTGATAAATTTCTGAAAAATCATGTTATCACCTTTTTTCTCTCTGGGTGGTTCAAGTTCAAACATTCAGCAAATGGAGCTCCTAATTAATAACAGCCATGTTCTTCTAAAATTTAAAACCTGCAGAATATACAGGTTTCCATGCCAATTACATCACCTCTTTCGCCCTTACAGCTCGTTAGACGTTTAAAGAAATAATCTCGCCCGTCTGGGGGCGTCGCAGGTGGAAAACTTATAAATTATATTGGCGAATTTCCATGGTTTACCTTAGTCAAGGAAAGCCACTCCTGTATAATATTCGTTCAAACATAATTAGAGAAGTCCGTAAACAACCGGAACGTATTCCATGATGCAGATTTGTACCATACTAGTTCTTTAGGTAAAACCCGGAAACGGCTTTTAAAGACATTCATGGGGCAGATATGCGAGAAAAACCATTTCGATATCAAAACGGGTAGACCAGATAACCACGAAGGTGCGAATACCATATCTCCCCTCTTTCCTGTCTTGGTAGATATTTTGAAAGCTCAATTTTAGTGAGCTCCTACCTCATAGCAGGAATGTACTCCTGATATTTCACAGCATTAGTTCCAGCAGTTTTAGCTTGGTGTTAACGAGTAATTTAACAATCAGTCAGTGAATCGGGCGCTTCATTTTATAGGCAAAGATTTCTACGGCTAAGCGTTACAGGCGTTAGTTCTATCGAAGTGCTTTTCGAGGTAAAATATTTTAACCTCTGTCGTGATCATTGAAGCAACGGTGCTGTTTTATTAACTTCCGAAATAATAATCGCGATATCTGTAACTTCACCTTCACGAACGTGCTTTGGTGCAGTTAATTTTAAAGATGTGACTTTAACCATGCATATTTTCTGCCATTATGTTCGCTGAAAACTTGAGTGTTTGCGTTTATTGGGAATATACGGAAGCTCATAGAATTCATGTCAATGTGCTTATTGATCAGTATTTTGCAAAAATAATTGTTTAGTTTCAGTGCAGTTATTGTTTTAGGTTTGTATTTTTTACCCTCTTGATTTATTCCTAGAATAATATGCCCTTTGCCTAATATCTCACTGATGCTAACTGATTTTTAGAACAACTTGTCTTTATCTTCACTCTTTTGGTTTCTTTATGGGCATGTAAAAGCGAGAATACTGTAACGAAAAAAAATCACGCCCATCTTCCCCCGAGGGAAGCCTGGTGTGATGCGACGCTTCGGGGTGTTCAATTGGTGTTTCCGTTGGGTTGATTCTCTAAATCGCGTGAAACGTGTTGTGAACGCGTATGATGCATTTCCATCACATGCGGGTGTTCCTATGATCGGGACGATGGGCGTTATCTTACTTTTCATGCACATGCATACGCGAAATGAGAGAGTATATGTGTTTTAGCAACATTGACCACCCCCAAGTTCTTTATTACATTTAAGAATGATGGCTTTATGGTCAGTAAAGTGGACCGTCAGAGGTTGCTGTAGCAATGGGCTGTTAAGCAAGGTCACGTCAAGTGCGAGAGCGAGCGCTTGACTGAACCACCGCAGCGCGATACCCGCTTTATATTCACAGCGCTTGAAGGAGAGGAGACAATGGAGGAGAGTCGCGCATGCGCGCACTTGCGCTCGCCGGAGCAGTTGTAAATGCAGCGTTACGCAGAGAAGCGCGCCCAAACAAGCGCGCCAGCGTGGTATGCTTATGAGCCGGAGTGAGAGTGTTGCACACAGCTGTGGGAGAGAAGAACGGAGGAGCGATGCGGACGGACGGCGCGACGACGATGCAGGACGGACATGCCTCAGAGCAAGAGATGCGTCGCATCTTATAAGAAGAATCGCAAAGCATTAGGCATCGCCCAGTTGACCCAGTACCGGCGACGCTGAAAGATCGGTCAGCAAGCCGCCTGGCTAGAAATGCTATGGCTATTTCTAAATAGATCGCATCTATTTGTAAACAAATCCCTTGTCGATAAGCCATGAATTGAACCATGTGTGTCCTAGCTACCACCGCTAAAATATCAAGTTCTTCGGTGGCACTACAATGTAATTTTACTTACTGATGTCACTTTAAACAATTTCTTTCTTGAAAGAAGTAGAACACATTTTGGAATAGGTTGGGACGTGCTGTTAGGAATGGTTGTCCTAATTTGACAATTTGAGACCACCTTGCAACCACTGGCATCTGTTCTCGTTATAAAAATTACCCTTAAAGTTACTTTACCTGATAAATTGTTTTCGAACCTTCAAATACAAGCCTTTCTAAGATTAACACGTATAAAAAACTTGATCTCCGACATTCTATATTGAAGCAGTTATACATTTGCGGGAGATTTTCGGGAATACAGCACGAAAATTTAGTTCATGACTCGGAAACTTGTATTTACGACCAGGAATTTTTTCAAGAAATTATAAATGCTTTTTTTTGCCCACCTCGTCGATGGTGTTATTTAGGTGTATAATTTATGGCCTCTTAAACGTTACATAATTTATAAAAAAATATTAGAGCCTATAGATTTATTTAGCCAGTTTTTTATCATACCCTATGTTTTCATTTTTAAAATTACATATTTACTCCAGAAACACCAAATAAACACTGCTGTATTTCCAACTTGTTGTTTTTGAAAGCACGCCTAAACAAACAAACCTTGGTTTGTGACAAAATCTTCTGGGAGCATAAAGTCTATCGTTGTACATTAAGAACCTCTTTGTTATAGCAACTAAGTTTTTCGGACAGCGTTGACAAATTTGGCATATTTATCAATAGAAAAGACATTACTAATGTCAATCTGGAGCTTGTTGTGGGCTAAGTTTGTGGCCTGCTATGTAGTTTTATATTTAGGCAGTTGCTTGTAGAGTTACTGATGGCTTTTGCGGAGGCTAAAGTGAAAATCCCAAACACTGGAGGAAAGTACAGTGCTCTTTCAGGTGGAAATTGAGGATAGAACAGTTGTCTTTTCTACCGAGTATACACACGGTTTATGCCAACCTGAAGACAGAACTAACGCCATTGTTTCCCTTATCGATCATTCCTGTAGTAAACGCGTAAACCAGACGTCGGCAGTGCAAACCTCTATCCACGGAGAAAGAAGTATTTCAGTAGGAGAAACTGCTGGGCTGGGACAGCGCGAGCGTGTGTGCGTTAATATCACTGGAGGAAATGCAGCTTGCGGAGCAGCAGAACAGATGGCGCGACAAGTGCGTTGCCATAGTTTACACGTTCTCCTATGGACGCGACGAACAAAAATTGTAATATCGTAGAATATATTGTAAAGATTGCCAGATTTCTTTGTGTAAAATAAATAAATAGAAGTGCTGGACATTTTAGCAGCAGTTTTTAACAAATACTGCCCTAGTTACATGCCGTACCGCGCTTGTAACGAAGTGCTAGAAGGAATCCCGGAGCAGACGACGACTGACGACGCCGCCTTCTCTCCACGAGTGGTTCACTCTCGCCGCTCTCGCCTCTCGCGGGCTTCTCAGATTTGCGCGCGCTTTTCATGTTGCACACAGGCGAGTGTTTTCCATCCCTGCTTTCTGAGGATGGGGCGGAAATGTGTCGTGCCGAACTGCAACAGTGGCTACGCATCCTGCAAAGAAAAGGTAATTACCTTTAAAGTTCCCAGTGACCCACTGCGATTGGCAGTGTGGGCTCGTGCTATTCCAAGGAAAGATCGGGAGCTCACGTCTCATGACTATGTTTGCGAAAAGCACTTCTCAGAGAGCGACATAGAGAGGCGGCGGTATTACGGCGAGCTTGGTGGCGAAGTCCTTCTAGACAAACCTAAACGGCCTGTCCTGTCACCAGACGCCGTGCCGTCAATATTTCCAAACTGTCCCAACTACTTGTCTTCTGTGCGCAAAAAGAGAAAGCCAACTCGACTCGCCGTGACGTGCGCGAAGCATGCCAAGACGGAGACCTCGGTTGTTCAAGATGCCCACATGCACGCTACTAGAGACGGTGAGGACAATGAGGCGGTGTGTCCTGTCACCTCTTACGTTGTTCAGGAGCCCGCGATCGGCCGCGCTAGCACCAGTGCTTCGAACTGTGAGGAAACAAGCAGCGGCATCTGCGGTGTTGGAACGAATGACAGACTCGGCGCCGTTACTTCTGGTGTCGCTGACGTGCATCCGCAGATCGCCACTCCGAAATTGAAGTCACCTGAGATGTGCTTGTTAGATAAGTTAGTAGGCGAACAAGAAATCGTCATGCCCGGCGTTGCTTGGAGCCAACAAGACATCGTAGAAGGAGCAGTCAGCATCTGCTTTGTAGAGATGAAGAAGCCATCACCAACGATCCCGTTGTTTGTAAACAAAAGTCTAGAATTCACTGTTTGCAAAGGGAGCGTAAATGTGACGGAGTACGTCCTCCAGCGCGAGGTCAACAGCATGGTAGTGAACGTTCCAACAGGTACCCAGCATGCTATTGACGTTACGCAAATGCTCGAGACTTTCCACAAGAAACCTGTTTGTCGGGGTGGTCCGGCACACAAAACATTTCCTGGGATAACACTAGAATGCGGCTCCGTCGATGCGACTGAATTTTGGCGGCATAGAAGATGTTCAATTCTCTTTGACGGCCTAGACGATAAATGCAGTGCGTGTAAGACGTTGTCCAACACATTACGGGTCCACAAAATTCGAAAGGAAAAGTTCAAGAAGCAGATACGAATACGACTTCCCTTGAGTCCAGCAAAAAAAATAAGATTGAAGCCTTGCGAAGGCGGTATACTGCCTGCTACCGCTCGAAGAAACCAATTTTGGAGAGGAAGAAAGCACTCGAAGCTGACCTAGTCAAATGCAAAGAGCAGCTGAAGGAAGTGAACGAGAACAGCGTGGACGAGTTCATGCAAAAGGCATGCTTGACAGAGACGCACAGTATGCTCCTGAAGGAATGTGTAAAAGCTGCTAAAACTGTGTCGAAACACGGAATGCGTTACAATCAAGACTGGTTGTTACTGTGCCTACTTCTACACATCCGGACGTCCTCCGGCTACAGATTTCTGCGTGACAATAACATTTTGCCTTTGCCTTGCGTGAAAACAATCAGAAAGTATCTCGCCATGGTTGGAATGCAATGTGGTTTTGATGCCGATTTTTTCGAAGCATTAAAAACCAAGCTGGACTCGAAAACTGACTTCGAGAGGCATGGCATGCTTCTATTTGACGAAATGCTGGTGAGGGAGCGGAAGACTGTCAACTCCAAAACGCTAACCTACACGGGTCTCGTGGACTACGGTGAGAAAGATCAGCGATGCTCCGAACTGGCAAATCATGCGCTAGTCTTTTTGTTTTGCCCATTTGGGGACAGTTATGCGCAACCGATTGGTGTATTTGCATCAAAGGGAGCAACTAAAGCCACAGTTCTAAGCCAGTTGGTACTTCAAGCGATTGCCATGCTCGAAAACGCTGGCGCACAAGTTGATGGCATTGTCTGTGACGGAGCGGCAACTAATAGAAAAATGTGGACCCACCTGGGCGTCAGCGGCAAACTCGATGAGGCGAAGAATTTATTCGAGCAGCCCTTAAGTGGGGAGCGCAAGGTATTCGTCTTTTCTGATGTGCCGCATCTATTCAAGTGCATCAGGAACAGACTACTTAAGCAGCGCCTTCTCAAGGTGAATGGCCAGTGGGTGAAGTGGTCTTTGTACACGGCTGTGTATAAGGAAGACTGCAAGAACGCGGGGGGCTTAAAAGTTTGCCCAAAGATTACGGAACACCACATTTACCCGTCAAAAATGGAGCTCATGCGCGTAAAACTGGCAACGCAAGTCTTCAGCCGGTCCATGTCTTCGGGTCTCAAATTCTACGCTGACCAAAAAGTTTTAAATTCCCATGATGCCGTGGGAACAATAGCTTTCACGGAAAGGATGAACGACCTTTTTGATGCTATGAACCGACGGCATCCAGCAGAAGGAGTGCGAAACAGCAGCCCTGATCTCGCTGTGATCAAAGACTCAGTGCAGTGGCTTGACGACTGGGAACGGGAACTTCAGTCAGGCGCCATTATGAAAGAACGTTTTCTCACTCAAACAACTGCGGAAGGCCTTCGTGTCACGATGCTTTCAACTGTCGAGCTAACAGAGTATCTGTTAAGCAAGTGCAATTTCAAGTACGTCCTGACGGCGAAATTCAATCAGGACCCCCTTGAGAGATTCTTTCGAAAGGCAAGACAAGCAGCGTTTGACAATGACCATCCGGACATGCCAACATTCCTGCAGTTGTACCACATGCTTTCCGTGTACAGCCTGCTAAAACCACCCAAATTCGGAAACTGTGAAGTGATTGAAGAAAAGTCAGCCCGTGACCTCCAAGAATTCCGGAAAATCTTTCAGAAAGCTGGTACTGACCCTTCACATCTCGAACAACTGAAGGCAAAGTTAGATGGGCTTATCGAAACAGGAGACTGGGATGGCACTGTCGAGGATCACGAAACCACTGCCGAAGTCGCCGACGCGGTTCTATATTATATCACAGGGTTCCTCTCAAGGAGGATGAAAACGATGCTGCCCTGTGAACTCTGCAGGCAGTCACTTTCTTCTGTGGCACCTAAATTACCCCAAGCATCTCTAACACTACACAAATCAAGAGGGGGTTTGACTCATCCCAATACACGGCTGTACGACCTGATTCGTTGTGCGGAAGACTTCTTCTCTAAGAACATGGATGACTGCGACGTCTTCTGGGGAACCGTTGATCACGTCCTGAAAAATTTCGATCTAACGTTTCCGTGCCGTGAGCACAAAAATGACGCGGTAGCAAAAATCCTTCACTACTATGTGGCAATGCGCATGAGGCATCACTGCGCAAGTGAAGCACGAAACAAGAAAAAATCATCACAGCAGAAGAAGATGTCGAGGCTAGCAAATGACTGATGGTTGTGCTGGAAAATGTGGCTTTGCGAAGTTTTGCAAGCATGATTCCTTTTTTGTTTCTTTTCTGTTGCTTACTATTGCACCACTGAACAAGAACAAAACGTAAATGTTTCTCGTTCAGCCTTCTCTAAAGACTTCATCCGTACATTAAAAAAACAATTGGAAGTTCAGCACTGCCTTCGTCTTTTTCGGCTGCGCGTGTTCACTTTCAGTTCGTGCTTGAATTCCTGCTGGGCACGAAACACGAGCTTCCGAAATGAAACTGTGGAGCCGTTGCCGAAAGGATTAGCAATGAGTTAGTGCTGTGATATCGCAGACTTCGAAAAACAGGGTGTTAAATGATGAATGGGGACGTTCCGGCCAACTCTCTGCCTTCTCGCAGTGTATAGCTAGATAGCAGCAGCAGCACCAGAAAAGAAAAGAATGAGTCGTTATACTTGGAAATTGACGCACAGGACACAGCAGTAGGTGTAGTGCACAGCACGCACTTTTTTTACCAGCGCCCACGGAGCAAGAATACTTTCTCCATGACAGCGGCCACCAAATCGTTAGACACCGGAAGCGATACTATCGCAGGTGGTCGCAGTTAACAGCAAGGCTCATAATCGATGCCTTCAATTATAGGAGGCAGGGCGGGGAAGTTAGGGCAGTCTAAATATGAACTAATGGCATAGAGGATTACAATTATTATTTACTGGAACTAATCATACCTAGCGTCTCAACTGTAGGTTTTGCTTTTTTAAAAAATCATAGCCCTTTCGTCTTTCGACAAAGATGTTTGGAACGCGATTTTTCCCGCCGGAAACCGACTCGAATGAAAGTCCAGTCACGTGAAGTCGGCGTCGTCTGCCCGTTACGGCAGCGCTTATGCGCCGACTGACCTTGAACCGGTGAACCTCTTTAAGAAGCGCGCTGGGCGCATTTTCCCTGTGGCACCTCCCGACAGAGGGCGCGTCGGTACCGTGCCCAGCGCCGTGAGTTTATCGCGCCGCCGAAAAAAAGCCCTGTTGCGCCTCCTGAATAATTCTTGCTCCGTGCCTCTATCTCCAGCACACATTTTCTCCATTTGCGAACTTAACATGGGTAGCCTGGTATTACAGATAGCATTATTTTTAGTGTTAAGCTTTATAGCATACCACATGAATTGTTATTGCGTCACTTAATTCACCGCCGAGTGAAAGGTGTTGTTTACGTCCGTACGTGGTGCATGTTAGTGTGCATACATATATCTACAATAATAAGAAGCTCTCTGTTGCTCTATATATTCATTTCTTCTGCCAAGAGGACGCGATAGCTTGTTCGCTACCCGCCGAAATGTCATAACTTTGCAGGAAGCGATGATTTTGGAAAATAATATTTGCTTTTGCACACCGGAGCTTGACAAGTGTTCTTGTGTGTGTTTCTCGGTGACGGGTTTCCAGTTAGAAGAAAGCTATGAAGCTTTAATTACGTTTTCAGCTGGTTGTGCTCCTGGTAGTTCAAACGTTACCCATGTTTACCTGTCTTTTAGCAGGCCCATGAACGATTTAGACTGCTGTGTTTCAACTGCCACTTCTTTGAGAATCTTTGTTTGGCATACTTCTGCATAACGAGCAACAGGTTTTATCTTGTAGACGGAGAAGAGAACAGTGACCTTTTGTAAAAGAAAAGTTCAACGCGTTTGATCGATGGTGGTTTTTAAATTTTCAGATTTCAAAGTTTTCAGAAAGTTCCATGGAACTCCGCGCCTACATTCTACAGCGTAATAAAACTTACCAGAATCTTCAAAACCGCTATAAATGTTTTTTATTGAAGCATGCGAAACATTTCCCTCAATATCACTCCAACACCTAGCACGGACAATGCACCGGCTGCTAATCGCACTTTTGGCTCTCCTTGGTGAGTTTGTGTTTCGTTTTCTATAGATCGTCGTTACCAATATTACTAGTATTACCAGAACAGTTATTACCGTTATTATCTGTTGTACTGTTGTAATATTTGCGGATGACAGCGTTATTTATAGACAAATTACAAACCACCACAATTTTTTATTGTTGCAAGTAGGCCTTAATGAACCGACAGAATGACGTGGGGGTTAGCAGATGAAAATAGATGTGTCCAAAACTAACGGGCGGCATCCCATTTTCTAAAACTAGCCTGTCAGAGCCACGTTACTATTTTGTTAGCCTGCCTATACAAGACGTGACCATGGAAAAATTCGGGGGAGGGGGCGGGAGAGGGTCACATAACATCTAAAGTTAACTGGAACCATCATATCAATACAATATCCAGGAAAGCATCGAAATCACTCAGATCGATTAGGCACACTCTGCATTCAGCTAACACGTGCATAAAGCTGCTGGGGGGCAAATACTTGTTGAAACCCCATCCATGGTATCTTATTAACAAAGTTGAGGACCTCTAAAATAAAGCTTCCCGATTCTGTTCACAAAAAACTCACGAATCTGTTTTTCTTAGGCTGTATCACAGCCAAGCGTGTCTCGCTGTACCGCTCATAAAACGCGCTAATCATGTTTTTGTCGTCTAGATTATGCACGCAAAGTCAAGCGTATATTTCGCATTTTGCGTATTAGCGACCTTATTTTGATGCATTGAACGCGTGACCATGCTCAAACTGGGTTTCCAACGAAGTTAAGCGATTATGCAAACGGTCTGGGTTGACGTGCTTGTGAAGTGCTTGTGCTTTCAAACAGTCGAAAACCTGGCGTTTGTTCTCATCATGCGGCCTATTTCAGGCCCGCGGTTGTAGGGAGCATGAACATGCAGTCTGGCATGCCGAAGGAAAAGAACAAGCCGGCTACTCGTTATGACAAGGCATTTGAAAATTGACAAGTCAGGCAGAAAACAAAAGCGCCACCCGCACAGTGGTTTTTGCGAACACCAAGCCGCATACCATGTGTTGCGTCGGAGAATGCGTTGTCCGCGTGGCTGCGTTTCACTGTTTAAATAAAGTCAGCACCATTGGGCTGGTTGCCCGGCTATGCAGTTTAGGGACCACTTCAAACACCCTATATGCTACTGGGTCCTCTTTTTTTCTAAAATATGAGTTTTTATGCCTTGAGCCAAGGCTGTGATATTTGCCACACAGTGATACCAAAATATTTTAGGTCCCATTTTAAATGTGATAATATGAAGCCTGCACGTCTGAAGGCAAGATAACCGTTGGTCATTAAGGGTAACAGAGTGGATCCCTAGAGAAGGCAAGAAGTTTGCAGGGATAGATTCTCGCAGTTAGGGCAGGACCCGGGTAGTTGGAGAATAAAGCTAGAGGCCTTTGCCCTGTAGTTGGCGTAGATAGGCTAGTGATGATGATGATGATGATGAATACTATATTAAGGAAGCCTTTGTATACAAACAGAATGGTTTATTTTGTTGATATGCAGAAAGCCTATGACACAACATGGCGTTATGGCATTCTTTGTAACATGCAGCGTATTGTGGTAACTGGAAACATGGTTAACAGTTATAAAGAATGCTTCTTAGAGCGAACCTTTCTGGTTAGACTTGGAATGTCTTATCAAAACGTTAAAATCAAGAAAGTGTTACAAAGGTGGTGCTCAGCTGCAGCTTCATTATTTTTGTGAAATATTCGGGAAATGCAGTTCCTCCTTCTATTTCCTACTCACTATATGCAGTCGCCGTTCCTATTGCCTATAAGTCATGCAAAACATATAGTCTGGTTAAGATGAACTAGAAAGGGCCTTAAAAACGTGTTTGTATTATCATAAATTCTTCTTGAGCGGAAGTTTTTTTGCATTCTGAATGTGTTAAGACGGCAAACGTTTTGTTTCTATTAACCCTGAAGCTTGTGTTAAACAAGTTTCTTTTAACCGGAGTGTGTTGTATGTATATATGTGAGAGGCAGATTCAACGAGGTTTAAGCAGACTTACGAATGGGCAGATGAGAATGGTTTCGACTTTATTCCGGGCAAAAGAACATGCGCGGTTTTCTGTATTCAGCATTGTATTTACCCTGACCCCGCCATGACACTCAATAAAACACTTGTGTCTCGAAAAGTACCTTGAGTGTTGGGAATATCAGTAACTATCATTCATTTACCATGTCAAGCACCTAAGAATGAAATGCTTGGAGGCGCTGAAGGTTATAAAAGTCCTCTCACACCAGTTATGGCGTACCAACACAAAGTGCCTAATGGCTTATTACAATTTTCTTTTGAGTTTACGCATAGATAAGGGACGTGCTGTGGATAACTATTTGGAAAAACAGAGCTAGGGATGTTAGCGCAGTCCTTTTTTTAATTGTTTTGTGGAAGCAAATCAGTCACGTTTAAAGAAACAGCTCATATACACGGGGGTAACATGCGCCTTCAAAGTGGCATACTTGACAGGATATCAGAACACCCCTAGAAGCAAACAAGTGCTGCGGCTGTTTGAAAAGTGGCATAACTCTGCCTAACCACTTCTTGTGCAAGTTCGGACACTAGCCAGGGTCCTTATATTCTTTGCTGATCTGAATAATCTAGGGTTGATGACTTTGTTCCTCCTTAGGGCCAACGTCCCGGGCAGCAGAAAGAAACGGGGCTAACGGTCACTTACGGCTGGCGCGGGTGAGCGACCAGATAATGTCACAATGAAAAAAATTAGCAGTGGCTTAGCTCGGCTATGCCAGGATATCCGTAGCGTGAGCTAAGGTTCAGCTGGTTATTCTTAGGATTCATGGTTGTCTAGGATTAGCTGATCATTATGCTTGCTGCTGCTAAAACGATTTACAATCCAACCCAATACAATAAAATCCAATTTATCCCAATACAAACTAATTATTCTAATCCAATCCAATCCAGTCACGGCGGCGGCGGCTACGCCGCGCCAACAGTTGCCTTGAGACGTCACTCTTCCTCACGCATGCGCAGCACGGCTCCCCAGAATCCACGCGGAACTGATAAACCTCGGCCAGTGCAGCTCACGCAACAAAAAAAAACTCTTACTATGTACCACCGTAGCTGCGAAACAAATGAGAGGTTAGCGATACCTGATGAGCCAAATTATAGAGGCCACAATTTATTCGAGGGTTTGCAGTAAGTGCTGATCATAGTGTTTTTTCTCCCATAAGAGATGCCGCTAGCTTAACTTAGGAGAAGCGTTTGCGGTGTTATCTGGCTGCCCTTCTAAGCGTTGTTTCATTTTCTGTCTTGTTCTACTTGGTCCGAGGTCTGTCGATAAGTGTTTTGTGGAGACTAAAAGAAAGCCGCTCTAAGCAAATTAAAATGTAGCATTTAGTGTACGTACAAATAAAAAAGAGAGCACTTGATTGCCACATAGACGACCCCAAGTACATAGAAGGTTTTGCATCTGCACAACATGGTTGGAACATGCATTGTTCGAAACTATGCCCAAGACCATAGTTATACCCCTGCGGAAACGCACGGTGTCCTGATGGCTGTAGAAGATATTATTCTGGGTGAAGTTCACAGACCAGTGATATTTACGAAGTCTTAAAATTGAGTGCATGCTTTGTGCTTAAGCAATTTACAAAAATTCAGTTTTATTCCGCTTATAGAACAGGTCCATCTAGCCCCAAAGCACAAACTGAAAATCACAATTTGTTTGGTTCAGGCGCACTGCGGGGTCCCCCGAAGTGAGAAAACAGATAGGAATGTCGTTGCTTCTGGTCTTCAGAGATATTTATGTTTGATGAGTCTCTTACAATAATGTTAAATGAAACATTCGGAAGAGGCTGTGTGAACATTGGCAGGAAAACTGGAAGTGGCATACAGCAAATAAAAATAATATGACAAAATCAAGAATACGTAGATCCATCCGTGGTAAACGAGAAATGATAGTTGAGGTAACTCTGGTTAGGTTGCTCAGAGTCCACACTAATGCTACTCATCGTATCCAATGAGAGGTATAAAACAGCCACGCTGCATAAGATGGGGAGGGTTGTTATCTGCCGTTCATATCCTCGTGTAATAAAAACTTCTCTAACCCCAAAGGAAGCACCACTTGCAAAAGTTTTATATACACATGATACCACAATATCTATTCCTATTTTGATCTGACGGCCCAATTTCTGAAACCGCGTTTTTTAAGCAGCCATCGTGCTTAGATTTCTTAAGATTTGTGTTTCATTCCTTATAAACAAAACCACCATCCCACGCATGAAGCCGGAATGGTCCGGCCTTGCTTCCCCAAGAACGGTGGCGTGGGGCACCCGTAGTAAATTCAAGAGCAAATGAATTTAATTTTTACATGGCCATCTATGCCTGTTTTGGCAAGGTTGTCCTTTTCACTTAGTAACTTTAAATATGTACTATCCCTTAATCTTTACTTTATATTTCCACTAAGATAAGTCACCATTATAGAGTGGGGCTGTTTGGTCTTGCTATGATAACAATGCGCCAAGAAAACCTACCATGTTCATCACTGACCTTAACTTTTCGTATTGTTGTCTGCCTTGGCGCCCCTGAAACGCGGTTTCATTCAGAGACGCGCACATTTTCCTTTTCAGGGTTTTCTGCTGGCTAACAGATTGTCGCCGGTTACTATAGACGGATGTACAGTAATTGCCAGGCGTTCTTTTTGTGAACACATCCATATAGGCTCAACAGAATTTGTACAGTGTTGCACAACTGCACAACTGACAACCCCAACAATGACAGCTACTCTTAGTACACATTTGGAAATGCTGTAATTTATTTTCAATATTTTATTAGTGGTTCAGTTCTACCGGGTTAATTTCGGAACTTTCCCGCTAATGCTTCCATATTATTTATAGTTTAGTAAGTGTATGGGCGTACTGCTACCTTTTTCGCTTCTCCGTGCTGATTCCATTTCAGAAATCGTGTCATCAATACTGACCTAAGCTAGCACGCCACAATCCTGCGCTGCGCTCGGGTGAAACTCAAAGGCAAAGTTTGCGCGGCTGAATAAATCTCAATGGATCACTTCAAATCGGGGCACCTTTGGCAAGTGCTTCTTTACGTTTGAGCAACCTTCGTGTCATTGATACATTCCAAAGTATCTCATAAATGTTGGCGCTACGATATGGTTCAGAAACATCGGGTGACTGACAACCACAATATAGAGCCGAAAGAAGCTACGTATGTTCGGCAGATTGTTATGCCAAAATCAGAAAGAAAATTGGAGTGCCATTTGGACCAAAAAATTGGGCAGCAGAGGACGCGATCTGAAGGACACAAATGCTATAATCGTCGGAGCGTGGTGTTGCGCGACTAAATTTTCGTGGGCGAATAATATTAAATGGGGCTTCTTCCTCTTTACCAAACGGGCGTGTGTAGATGACGGCCGCGAGCATTGCCGTAATAAGATTTACGAAACCACTTCTACATTATCAGCTGCTGGCCGAGAAACTATGCCCATGCGGCGTATCAAAATCAGCGAAAATAATAATCTACTTCCAGTGGCCATTCGTAATTTGTGGAAGCTCTGCCAACAACAACAATTTCTTATCATAATGACAACGATAATGATAATGATACAATTTTAGAAATTAAACAATTTCTCATAAAAAAAGAAGTGCCACAGCACCAGAGAAGCACGAATTTGAAGCTTGAGTGCGAAAGCTACAATTCTGCATTTGGCACCACAGAGCTTTTACTTAAAAGATGCAAAAACTTTGAACAGATATTGATCCCCGGAATTTCTGATTTCGCCGGCGCCTGTATGTGAGGAACATAGGTGCCTGAACTGCGAAGCCCACAAAGAGGAGAACAACAAGTGAAAAGCTGCCAGTCCCTCCATCAGACAAACGGGCTCCTCCTCATAGCCATTATTTTTTATCAAAAATTCAGTCTTTGGCTTTGTGTGTCAATTTGAGACAGTCGATAATAAAGTGAAGTGCCCTTAGTCTGCTAAAAAACGTCAAGGATAAAAGTACCACTGTGTGTGATAAAACATACCGTCTTGACATCTCCCGTGCGGAGTGCTAAGTTTCCCTAACTGGCAGCTCTAACGCATTTTCATTTTGTAGTTTCAGATGCGGTCAGTTCGCCGGTGATAGGATCCGGCAGCACCGGTGGCGGCAGGGGGAGAGCACCAGGGGTCTGGGGCCTTGTAATTGACCTTGCCAGCGGCAGGAGTCTTCGTGATGAAGGTAATAGCCGCCATTTTTCGGTGGTGGCACACGCTACAACATGAGCTAAAAGGAAGTGGTAGTAAAATTCTTAAAATTATTAAATAATCACAAAGTAGGTTCCTAAGTATATTTATTACCTTATAAAAAACGGAATAGCTCTTTGAGCGTATTGAGGTTTTCGAGCTGACAGGAATGGAATAAGCACTGCATGACTCTTGCCAGCTTTCATGTAATAATATCAGTCCGAAACAAAGCAAAACACGAGGTGCTCAATTTTGCGGATGCTGATATTTTAGGCGCTGGAAATCTAGCAGTTGGTAGAATCACTTTTAACATCATCAGAATTCGCCGTAAAAAGCTACACCCGATGTAAAATTCAGAAAACGTGCTAGATCGGAGAATCACGCAAAAACATAAATTTGAAACCTTACCCGTTATTCGAGTAAATTTTCAAACAAGGCTGCCGTCAAACGTTTAAAGAAACGGCACACGCAGCATGGCAAAGCTGTTAGTCTTTGTTAAAGCTGATTTAGCAATTCGGCGTCATTCTTTGCGTTTGGCTTCCTGGCCACATTATATTTTTGTCATCAATCACGCGTATTAATATTCACGGCATTTTCTGTTTCGGCCGTGCTCGCGTCGGAAATATCAGTGCGACAACGATACTTATTGTATTGATTGATTGTAGGGTTTGACGCGACGACGCAACGAAGGCGATGAGGCGCGCCGTAGTGGAGTGCTCCGGACCTATTTTGACCACCTGGGGATCTTTAACGTGCGCCGAAATCTCGTACATAGGAGCGTTTTTACTTTTCGCCTCAACGGCCGCATCGGCCGGGAATCAAACCCGCCACCTCGTGCTCTGCTGCGCAACGCCTTAGTCTCTGAGCCACCGCGGTGGGTAAGGTATTCCTTTGAGTAGATGCTTGCGCTGGGCCATACGATATTTTAAAAGCCTAAGCGATTGCTTCCATCGCCACTGCTGAGATGGTACACTGCAACGTCTGGGTTTTGATTATTTCAGGGTGTTTATACACCCTACTTCTTATTTATTCTATGCGAAAGCGGAGAGCAATTCGTAAGACAGAAGCGGGAACTATTTTCGCAGAACAATCGTGGCAGTGTCTAAAGTTCGTAAAAACGATGTCGAGGTCGCCTTTATCGTTATCCTGTGTAGTAGGTTTAACATTTTCGCGCGTTTGCTTGTACTTTCCTCGCCGTAGCATTTTAATAGATAGTACCATATAGGGGGTTCTGATCTGTGGCATTAGTGATTACATGCCGAGATTTTGTTTTTTCTATAAGGATGACGCTCACTGACCTGTACTGCCGAAAAAGGAAGCAAACGCGTAGTATCGTCAAGCACGATCAAATCATCAGAGATAATATTCGAAAAACTAACTGAACTGAGATACTTCTCATACAGTATGCACCATCAGCGTATCATGCTTGTAGAGCTTTGTAAGACAATGCATTTTGAATCATTTCGAATGAGAACCTATTAATAAAAAAAGGTAGGTAAACCACGGATCAATGCGCATATCATAAAACAAAGTAAAAAAAGAAAACGCTTTACCACGCATTTCTGATATCAAGAGGGCCATCTGTATTTACGCAATATCATGGTCCCACACCAAGATTTGCTACCATTGTTTGTTTATCTGTCTGTTTATTTTTGTATATTTTGGGCATAGTACACCTATAACATATGGTACATTTCAAAGTTCATCTTTTAGATGTGGATGGGGTAATAGGCGTTCAAGACGCCTTACTAGGCCCCGAATCTGAATTTGCACAACGGCAGCAGCACCAGCTTAACTAAGCATGTTTAACAACCTAAGACTGCAAATTATGAAATTTTTATAACGCACTGCGACGTAGGCGAAAGGTATAAACAAAATTACTGGTTCATTTTACACAATAAAGCACAAGAGAACATAGTGTGGCAACGCAATTCAAGAAAGGTTAGTGTTGAAGAAGCAAAGGCGGGGACCGCGGGGCATGAGTGGTCTGTTTAATGGCCGATGGAACTATAGAATGGCGGTGATAGTTAATGGCAGCTTGTAATGGTCACCTCTTTTAATTCTAATATTTTTAACATCCTCCCGGCCGGCCGATAAGTGAAACAAAGTTAGCTTAATATGAGGAGTTAACTTTTCAGCGGTTATCCAGCTCTCCCGCCTTATATGAAGCCAACGTAAAAACACTATTGTCCAAGTTTACTGAACAGTCTGTTGTAATCAGGAACGACATCAGATCTGTGGTAGCTGCACAATGATAGTTCATTATTCTGCTTCCACGTATGTTTCCACCTTCTGTGGCACATGCGTTAACATTATATGCGTTGACAGTACAATTATCAAAACAATTTTAGCAAAGCGAAAATTATAAACCAGACTAACAATAAAAAAAGGTTAAAGACTAGAAGGTGTTATCGAGAAAGGGGATGGTACTTATAGCAAGTATGCGGACTATACCGAACGCGAATACAGTACACAATGACATCGTATTCAAAACTAATGTGATGGCCCAAAATGTGGCATACAAGGCTGTCAGGCTCGGCAATGATCGTCTGTGGAAAAAGGTTGTTTAATTTCTTTTATCAATAAGCCGATCGAACAAGAACTTTGAAAAATGTTGGTCATTTTCGCGTAGTTGATTAAAAAGTGGGAAATTTGAAAGCCTAACCTTTGTTTAGCATAAGATGCGCGAACATGTTTTGTTACTTATCGTCCATTATCTGAGGTTATAGCGACGTTTTTCTCTTTTAAATGTTTTCAGATATAGGACAGCAGCGGGTTTTCTGTAATGGAATATCTTGAAAGCTAAGCGTTGGAGACAGATTTTCTTTTATTTTAGGAGGTTATTTGTGTAAAAATATGGAAGGGTGGGGTCATCCCAGTTAAGATTTTCTATAAATAGAACACACTTTTTTTTGTAAGATACAAATACGGTCTATGTTGCCTTTGGTAGTAGTGCCCCAGACGAGAATGCAGTAAGACGAGAATACATTAAAGCATATTATAACTGACACTCAAACCCCACAGGAATAAAACTTCTAAATCTGTTTAACATGCCGATAGTCTTAGATAAGCTTATACGTAAATTACTAATGTGTTGTGTCCAGCCTAATTATTCATTAAAAGTGACACCCACGAATTCTACTGATCTCGCCCTTTCAATCTTCTTGCCGGGTATTGACAATACAACATTGGTAATTATTGGCTTGTTCCAGGATTTAAATACAATAAATTTTGTTTTATCCGTATTTAGGGTGGTGCCATTTATCAAGAGACACTAATGAGGTTTATTTAAGCCCGTATTAGCTTTTAGAACCAAAATCTCGAGATTAATTCCATAGAAAAACAAATTCGTATCGTAAGAGTATAGGACAATACTTGGCGTTGCAGGTTCAAGGACAATATTAATGAAGTAAACAAGGAAAAACAAGGGCCCTAAATTGAACAATGCGGCACCCCATACCTTATGATTTCCGCAGTAGGCGAAGTTATTGATCGTCACAAATTGACGACGACTTTGCAACTAACTTTTTATGAGAATGAGCGCAATTCCACGAATGCCGTGCAACTCAAGTTTGTTAAAATAATATCATGCGTAACAGAGTCAAATAGTTTTTGAAGTTTAAAAAAATACCTAATGAATACAATTGGTTTTGAATATTTGTAATTAATTTTTCTTTAATATCTCACAGTGCATTTCCCACAGATTTTTTTTTTCTGGAACCCGTACTGCTCATTTGCTATCACTTTATTAACTGTAAAAAAACTACTAAACCTGGCTTTAATAACCTGTTCTATAAACGTAGAGAACACTGTAAGAACCGAAATCGGGCGACAGTTCCCGAGTACATCCCAAGCACCCCCTTTATGAACGGCACATACTAGGGCTATTTCGATCGTTTCAGAAAAAATACCCGAAGATAAGATACTGTTGCAGATGTGGGTAAGCGGGCTAATTAAACAATCGGCTGTTTCTTTTACCGGGCGAACATTGATATCCTTGAAGGTGCTTGCACATGTATTTTTAAGCTTTTTAATTTTGTATTTACTTCGTACGGTGAAGTCGGTGCTCCAAAAATGGAAGTAGGAACTTTATCTCGTATATAGGCCCTAAAGAAGCGACGTGGGAGGAGCGATTCAGCAGACGTCAGGAAGTAACTGTTATATTTATCTGCCAAGGCGGTACCCGAGTACGAACCACTGTGAACAATGATTTCGTCTGGGACTGTCGCTTTCTTAACAGATACGAGGGAGTTTAGTAGCATGGATGTTTGTTGTGCTTTATCGTAAGTGGCCGAAACCTCTTTTATATAATACGTAGATTGCGCTTTCTTCCATTCAGTTGTTGGAATATTTGTTATTTTTTTGTATTCTAACGACTTGATTTGAGTGAATAATTGTAGGGTTTAACGCACCGACGAAATGCAGGAGATGAGGCACCCCGTAGTGGAAGGTACCGGATTAATTTGGACCACCTGGGGATTTTGACGTGCGCCGAAATCTCGTACACACAGGCATTTTAGCATTTCGCCTCCATCAGAAAAGCGGCCGCAGCAGCCGGGAATCCAAAACCGCGAGCTCGTGCTCAGCAGCGCAAAAACAAGTTGCCAATATTCTTAGATTTTATAAACTTGTGAAACAAACTGTCTCTGAATTTCATTTTATTTAGTAGTTCCCTAGTAACCCATGATTTCCTGGCTTTCCGGAATTTTTTTGTTCTATTAGAGGAAAAACGAAATTGTAGGCTTCGCTAAATAGGTCTAAAAACAAGTCGTAAGCATCATTAGGATTTGCAGAATTTATAACGTTTGCCGAGGATAGTGTTGGAAGCATTTCTCGAAACATCTCACAACTTCTTTCGTTAATGAACCTGCGAAAAACCTGTTCTACCGTACCCTGCCGCGAATTCGAACCAGACGAAAAACAAAGAAGTGCCATGTGGTCAATAATTCCTGCAGATAAAACACCAGCATACATACACCCGCCCAGAGAACGCGTAAGGCAAGGAGAGAATAAAGAATGACTTGTATGGTAGTACGTGTAGCTACATCGATAACGTTTGTAAGACCAACTGAAGTTATCAATTCTAAAAGTTCAGTGTTGGCGACATCACTTATCAGCATGTTAATGTTAAAATCCCCTTCAATTGCTACTTGAAGGTTCAAGGACAGAAGTATTCACTACGTTGTTCAAAGAAGTGAACAAAAATAGATTAGGGATGGTAAGGTGGTCGGTAGAAAACTGTAATAGCAAAGCTTTGCCGGCAACTCCTAGGCACTCATAGTCATCAGTGAACACAGTTTATTCGGTAATGATGTGACACCAGATACCGTCCGCGATGTAAAGCGCTAGGCCCACGCATCTTTTACTACGCCGAAATATAGCCTCAGAGCAATAAGGATCAAACTGCACGACACCATTTTTATTGCTAAACCAGGATTCCGTAAAAGCTAATACATCAAAATTATGCTTCCGCTCTTCCATGTACAGAGAAATTTCCACATATTTGTTTCGCAAGCATTGTGCGTAAAGGTAAATATATACATTGAATTATCCTGGCACCTTTTTCGATAAAGAATGCGACAAAAAGAAACAGCTTCGTGATAACTCCATAACGTTTCAGACGTTTCAGCCATAAGGGAGCCGGTGCCCGGTTTCCCATTATGTAACTCAAACGATTTTGTTTAGGTCTTCTTCAGATTCTATGTGAATAATACGGTCGTCCTGCTTCTTTTTGACGAGCAGCTTGCCATTTTTTTTGTTTGCCATGCAAAGTGATATAATCGTTCGAGCGCTCTTGTAATAGCCATCCATAGAAGATATATTATTGTACGGTGTGAAGTTTCCGAGAAAACGGAGGCCAGGTTCCTTCATTTTCACCAGCGGTCTCTGTTAATCCTATTTTTTTGTGTTTCTTGGATTTAAACAGAACAAGAACAATTGGGACTTTGTCTGGCTTCGGTGTTTGTCTATGTATATCTTCAATTTCTCAGGTGGTGACATCAGTAATGTTTAGTTTGCGGCCAATGCTATTCAGCTTCTTGGAGAGCAAGTTCTCGCCTTCAGTATGTTCTAGACCTTGAATCTCTAGGTTACAATTGCGACTGTATTGTTCAAGATCGTTTAGTTCCTTTTTCAGCTCTTTCAGCTCTTTCAGCTCGTGCGTCGAAGTACTACATTCTACCTTGTCATCTCTGGCCTTCACGTAAACAATATCTTTTGTCTGTGAGTCAACCGTTATTAACAAGGTATCGTGGTTAGCGCACAAATTCTCAACCGCGGTTTCATTGTTTCTAACTCTTTCTTTGATTATCATCAGTTCGTTCATCTGGATAAAGACTGGCAGAAGCGCAGCGATCCTTTGGTTCATTACAGCCAGTTTATCAGATATGTCCTCTGCTTTTTCCTTATCTGACTTTCCAGGTTTCTTGCCACTCCTTAGTTTAGCGCCTTTGCAGGTATCGCACATTCATGTCGCGCCGATATCATGTTTGGACCGAACCGTCGCCTCTGCCACCTCTGAGCAGTTGCCCGCATGATGATAGAATGCACATTCAGTACACGTGATTGCAACGCCATCGAATGTAATGATTTCCTGACACACCAAGCAAATATCAGTTGATTCATCATCCGTCATTTGGAAAGTGAACACGCGACACAATCACATCAACAATCACATCAGCACGTATTACCCATATACGTATCAGAACATATCAGAACGTATTACCCATAGAAAATTCTCGTGTTGCTAAAGAAGGTGTGTTGTCTGTTTTTACTCAGCCTAGATGAAAATAAAAATCTTGGGCGTAAATGAAGCCACTAACGCGTTCCTTGTGTGCTACGCAGAATCGTACGACAAATATGTATGGCCTGTATTTTATGAATCCCTCTCTACCGAACGAACTTCCTGCTGAATGAAAGACCGTTGCCATAACGCGTGTACAAAACCAACAAAAAATTGCTTCATGCCAACGTCATACCGACACATTTCTTTACTTATTGCATATGTAAAAGGACTTGAACACGTCATATTCAAACCTATTTTCAGTACCAGAACAGCATTACAGACTCTCGGCAAGATGGTTTCAGGCAGGGCCTACCAACTATCACGTAGTGATTGGAGACATTTTTATGGTTTAGGTAGACTAATAAATAAAAAGGTCAAGTACAAGTAATCTTTTTAAACTTTAAAAGGACATTGCAGTTTTTCTTCGAAATGAGGAAATTGGAAAACCTGAACTATGCCAATTACTGACAAAAAAACTGGGCAACCTTCCCCTAGAAAAGCGGTACCATCATAAAATGTCAGATATTGCCCCGGGAATGTTTACGCAAATCGTATTTTGTATGAAAATGGATCTACATACACTGGTGGCTCAGCTGAATATAAGCCAAGCTAATTTTCCCAAAGGGAGTGTGCCTTTGGCACAGTGTAATATAGCCAACATGACGGTCTCCTTGTTATTTCCCACCTGCTAGCTCGAACTGTCCAACGGAAATATTTTATTAGCATATTACCCTTATTTGATTTTTAAATATCGTTTGTTTATAATTTAGGTTTTATTTACTTGTTGCTGTTAACGTGGCCTCGCCCACAGATGAAACATATCATATAATAGCTGTGACAGCGTGGCATTTAAGCCGCGTAACAGAGTTTCCTTTTTTTATTGGGTGTCGGTGGATTGGACACTTTTCAAAAATACTCTGTCATCGCTCCCTAAGGAAAGTTGAGTGAGGGCGAGAACCTCCTCAGATCGAAAAGGCGTCAGAATTGCGTCAAAAACATCGCTAAAGGTGCGTCCAACCTTTGCTGAATCTGCGTCCACTGGGTCGTTGGACCTTCATAGACCCAAATCGCAAACTATGAATGAACTCATGCGGCGATTGCCTGGCACACTATCTACACGCATCAATAAACTATAGTTCATACCACAAGCTAGCTGCAGCACTGTGGAGGCTACATTGTTATTAATATTGCGCCCACTGAGGGCGCCTAACTCGCCGTGAAGGAGGTCCTGAAAAGACGTTCCCTTCTCCCCTCTCGGCAAGTGGCCCCGCAAGGCCCCGGCGCCTTTTGTCTCTTCCTTCGCGGTGAGTCAGGCGCCCTGAGTGGGACAACAATGTAGCCTCCACAGTGCTGCAGCTAGCTTATGGTATGAACTATAGCTAAATTTATTTATTTATTTTTTTTGTACACAATGTACATGTAAACCGGTATGTCGTGTTTGCTATTTTCAAGTATATTGTCCGATTCTTTAGAAACCCGGCGGTTGCACGCACGCGCCGTGTGTCCAGACATCTAGCAGAGCTTTTCGAACGATGAAGGCTGCGTTCATAAACCCCTCTTAATTTTCGCTTTTACTACTCATATTGCTAACAATATGCCCATCAATAGATTGCTATATACAAACGACTGCAATGTCTAATATGAAATGTGTAACAATTCGGATCAGGTCCTATTAAATTCCACACTACGTAAAATACAATATTGGAGAACCATATGGCACACAATTTTCAATATTAAAAAAGCGTATCACTGACAATCACGCACAAAAACAATTCGATCCCATACGCGTATAGCGTGAACAATCATCTGGTCTCTAAATAAAGATGTTATATATACCTAAATCTCTAACGTAAATATCAAACAACATATTACATACATTTAGAAAAAAAGCAATTGAGAAGCTTAGCTCTTTATGAAGAGCTGTAGAAATCGTATGATATAGACCTATTACATTCTAACACCTACAT